>NC_046316.1:62949745-63265631 GCF_009819535.1 Lacerta agilis | reverse complement strand
TGCTTTACAGTTTCTGAGAGGAATGTAGACTTTTATAAATCAGATTTTAAGAATGACTGTGTGCTCTCTTTATGTAGAAGTGAACCATGGGAAGGACAGATTTAGAAGAACAAATTGGGAATTGGAAGAACAAATTCTGATCAGATGAAAATGAGATCAACATTTCACTTTGTTTCCCCTAAATGTTTGTTTGTTGTTTGTTTGTTTTTAGAAAACAATAGAAGATGGTCCCAGTGGAACAGAACCCATGGAGAGTCAGCTTATTGCTCCACAATCTACCACTACTCAAAAGAATCAAGAAAAAGAGTCATTTAAGAAATTGGGACTTACAAAGGAAGTCCTTGCAGTGCATACACAAAAAGAAGAGCAGAGCTTTCTGACCAATGTAAAGAAATCAAAAGGTTCCATATTTTTCAATATAATTGCAGTTACTACTTTCAAGAAAGACCCAAAGGACATCCTGGTAACCGTGGTACGGCTCTCTTGTTTATAGCCTCATAACACTATCTGAATGAAAGAAACCCATTGTCAATTAGACATGTTGCAAATGTGCATAGGCAGTTCAGGGTGCTTAGTTCAGTTTTACTATCAAATCAAATTGTAGTTGGCTGACAATTGGTTGCTCCAGCAACTCTATGCAACCTTAGAAGTATTAAGCAGGTGGATGTGGGATTAAACTCACATCGTCAGTGATGCTTCGTTTTCCCCTTCTCCGTGACTTAAAGAGGACATGATTTGCTACAGTGTGCAAAAGAATGAAGGTAATTTCTTTCCTAAACATACATGTTGGGGAGCAAGGCTCACTGGGTACAGTGAGGCTTACTTCTGAGCAAGCATGCATAGGATTGTGCTGTTCTTCTAGCTTAGAGGTTTGCCATAACATGTTGAATACAGAGGATTAATGAGATGGTGGAAGTGACATGATTTGAGTTGGGGCTCCCCACAGCTTAGAACTGGAACCTCATTTAAATACCAGTTCAGACCTGGTAACTGTGAAGAAAAGAATGTCTCTCTAATGTGTGCATAGTGTCTCTTGTCTGCTTATAAGCAGTAGCCAGTTTCCACATATCTAGAATTTACAGGAAATAGCTTTTGGGTCCAAAGATGTGCTTGAGTATTGACGTCACCCTTTTTTAAAGTTAGGTGCATTGTTAAATAGATTTTCTGCCTTTCTCTCCAGGTGTTCATGGACCACGACATGGCTCTGGAATAGATCAGTCTTGGAAGAAAAATGGGAAGAACAGGAAATCTAAGCCAAAACGACAGAAGCCACACAATTCTTCAGACAGCACAACTTCTGGTACGAAACCTCCACACAGGTTTCCCCGGCTTGTCCCAAATAGCACAGCCTGGTCTCCGTCAGATACTTCTCAAGCAAGTTATCCAGGAATGCCTTTTCCTACAGTTATGTCTACATACCCACTTCCAGTTTTTCCACCAACAGGAACTGTGCCACAAGGTCCTGAAGCGCCTCTTTCTGCTTTCAGTGAATCGCAGGACTCGGGAAATCCGTGTCACTTGCCATTATCACAGTTTCCCAACCCTCTGATGACTCCAGTGGTAGCACTTGTACTCCCCAACTACATGTATCCTCCAGCGAACAATGGGATCCCTCAAGCAGTTTATCCTGATCCACCTAGCTTTCCTGCTCAGCCTTCTTTCTCTTCCCAAGCAGTGTTTGCAGCACAGCCTCCATTCACTGCCTCAAACACATTCCCGCCTCAACCGTTCCACTATAATCCACTGGCAGGGAGGGAAAAGACTGCTGTTGTGGAATCTCGAAATGAGCAATCCCGTTCATGCACTCCACAGTCTCCTGGCCCACAAGGTCAAGCCTCACCACCATTGTTCCAGTCCAGGTGCAGTTCTCCTCTACAGTTGAACCTTCTGCAATTAGAAGAAATGCCCAAAGTGGCTGAAAGTGGTGCTGCTGGTACACTAAGAAGCCATGGAACTTTAATTGATGGAGGGGCGACAAGCAAACCCATGAGCTCAGATGACTGCAATAAAAAAGCATCTTCCCCTGTAAGCATTCTCTGTAACTTCCTGGAAAATACCTGTCTGGGGGAAAACAACATTTTTATCTAATTATGCACATGGAGAGCTCTTTCAATAAGCTACATTTTTAAACAATTCCATTTTAAAACAATTTCAAATTTGTAATGTTCCCTTGGGAAGATTTGTACTAGTTAATATTAGATTTATTAAATTTATGTGTTGCCCAATGTAAGAAAATCTTGGGCTTTTACAGTACAGACAAAAAGACACAATGCGAGAAATAATTTAAAGCTTTAAAAAACACTAAAACCATAATAAAACAGCCAACTATAAATGAATCTCTACAAGCTCTTGTTTTATCCTGTGAGCCATCCTGTACCTACAGATATAGGGTGAATATAAATTTAATACATCATCATCTTGTTGTTGCATAATCTTAGATTAGGAACGGAGAGAGAGGTTATAAACAACACAAAAAATCCCTTCAAAATTGACGTTTGTTTTTTGTGTGGTTTTGTTCTTTCATTGTTTAGGTTGGATCACCCAATGGAAGTTCAAAATAGCGATGCCTTCTCTGTATCTAGTGATTTACTTGATATTTTACTCCAGGAAGATGCAAGTTCAGGCACTGGGTCTGCTTTGTCAGGAAGTGGGTTTCAGCAGCTGCTGAGTCCTTAGGCTCAGTTTCAATGGATGTGGCATATCAGGCAGTGGAACAGGTACAATCATGTGCACGGTTTAAGAAATCATGAGGCTATTTCAATGAAAACTCTGTTCTCCATAATTAAAAGCACATCTTGTTTCTTGTTGTTTGAAGGAAGTAGTGAAAAACAAGTCGTACCAGCAAATATTTTGGGAGCATTGACTCATCGGAAAACAATCAGAAAACAAAGGAATCAAAACTGGAAGAAAATGAGCAGTTCATTAAATATGGTCCTCCAGGATCCCCATTGGCGGTTGATGGCAAACACAGATGACACTGTTATGATGGACTTACCAGATACCCTCCCGGTAATTCAACGTTAGTTGAGACTTGAAGCAGCTTTCACTGTGAACTGCTACTTCAAGTAGATGTACACTAGAAATAGCACTAAAAGATTTCATTTCTCAGAACTTCTTTCTGTTGCCTCTTTCCCTCCAATTTAACCAAACTTAATTAACAAGTAGAAATATAATATACAGAAATATAATAAAATAGAAAAACCATCCTCTTTACAATGAAGTGAGTTAGTGTCAATTTCAAATGCAATATTTTTCATATATATATTTTCCATTCATAACCATACTTTTCTTGAGTATTTTTATAACATGAAAAGTCCACACCAACACCTGAAATCTTTGATTCTCTTTTACATACTCAGCAATTGTAAGCTGTTGTTAATTCTTGATAATCAGTTCCATTCACCCAACATAGCTGACAATCAGTTGTTGTTTTTGTTTTTTGTTTTTCGAAGGATATCCGTATACTTCCCTATGCTTTGGCATATAACAGTCTTCCAATGGTCAAACATGCAGGATCTGTGTTACATGAATGTAGGGGCGACTTTTTGCAGTTTAGGGTCCTGAGAGTTGTTAAGAGAGACTCAGGAGCCACAATTGATAGCATTTTCTGGGAAGAGGGGTTGATTGTTAAACTGCTCTGAAACTGTAGCTCTCTAAGGAAATAGGGGTCAACTAACAACTCTCAGCAGTCTTAACCAACTACAGCTCCCAGGATTCTTTTGGGGAAGCTACAACTGTTTAAGTGGTATACTAGTGCTTTAAATGTCTAGTGCAGAATGTGGCCTTAGCAAATGTACTAAAGATGATCTTCTCCTAGTTCCCTCAACTTAATTTACCTTCTCAGACAAAATGGAATTTGGCATTTGGGTGCTTGGCATAATACCTGCAATGGCAGGAAGCCTGAGCTCCAGAGTAAGCAACTATTTATAAAGTCTGCATGTTCGGGAGTTGAAGACCTGAAAGGGTTTTGTTTGTTTGTATATTTTACTTCAGAAACTTGGAAACTGTTTTAGAAGACGACCATACTGAAACTGAAACAAATGCAGAAGTTCCAGCCAAAATTTACTGAGGAGCAAAAGAGAGAGCTACTTGAAGTGCATCCATGGATTCAGAAGGGGGACTACCAGGGGCCGTTACTAATTTGGTATGTTTCAATGGTTATTTCTTCTTTCAGTATAAAGCATTAACTTCACAGAGTTGGAGCACTCAGAACCATATTTGCGTATAACCCTAACCATGTTTTTGCAGAATCAAGTCACATTGTATTTTAATGGGCTTCCTCCCAGGTTTGTGTGCACAAGATTTCAGACATAGTATGGGAGACGCCTTTTGAAATTCATACTGTTGGGTATTTGTAGTAACATGTCAAACTACAAGATAACACTGAGGGAAGAAAGAATAAGTTACTTTTTTTCTTGTGTTTTTTTTCCCTTTTTTTCTTTTTGAGGAGTGTATTTATTGTGAAGAAAATGTTAAACAGCAGATTGTATGCACAAGATGAAGAAGAAATCCATAAAATGGAGTTTAATGAAATGAATGAAGCCATTGGGAGGAATAGCTCAACTACATTGAACCAAGTCAACAGTGAAAATGTTTAATCCATGAAGATCCATTTTGAACATGGTCTGCTTTCTAACTATTGCAGTACATCATTAGATCTTCAGGGTTTTTAAGTTTGTTTCTTGTGAAATGGATCTAATTTTATATAAAGCAAATGGATTTTTTGTTCTAGAAAAAGTCATTTGTGATTAATCTCTTTGAAAGGCTGCATCCCTCAACCAGTCATTGCTGAAGAAGTAAAATACCCATTATTTAAAACTATGGAGGATATACTCAGAGCCTGAATGGATACAGCAAATAATTTCACAAAAATATTGTGCCATCCTAAAAAATTCCTTTCAGACTGCTTTTTTCAGTGACACATAATTTAGAAATATATGGCATATTTTATAGTTTTGAATATTTTGAATGAATTTCAGGTTAGCAGATAAAATCATGCCTGTTTCCCAAACCTAACGTCACCCAATCCCATCAGTATTCTGATACTTACTGTTGTTAAAAGCAACTCAAATAAGTTCACCTTTCTAAAATATCCAGTAATTTGTTTAGCTTAAAAAAAGGTTGTATGCATGAAAAAAATCCCTGGTAGCCCACCCATCCCACACCAGCGTCTAACCATCCCTATCCTATTTTTCAATGATCTATGATCCAAAATTATAATAATTATTCTAAATATGCATCAGTGACTTGTTTGTTAAATGTTGTAATTGATGTTTGTTCCCACGAATTCCCGTATTTTATCAGCCATCAGTAATTGTCAGTTCAGAAACAGTCTTGCAGAGAAACATACAAACAATTGCTAGTATCCAAAAACAAAATACCCTTGAAGGTTGGCATTCTGCACCAAAGGAGCTATTTCCCAAACGGGAGAAACTAATCTTCAGACTGGTTTAGCTGGCATTATAATGAAGAAAAATCTGGGAGTTGCAATGACTGCATATAGAAGGTTGAGTTACAGTATTTAAATAAGAGGATAAGTTAAGTGAAGGAGTCCACCACTGAGGAAGCATGGCTCAACATGACCAGAACACATTTCAGCTTTTCATTGCCCCTCCTCTTTGCCTTCTCAAACAACTTGCACTCTTTTACCTGCTGGATTACAGGCAATTTCCTCTCCACTGACCCAGTAGTCACTTTAACTATATACATTGACTATATATCATTAGCATTGTGGCCTCTTGTGGTGTGGAGAATGGTATAAAATTATATTAGAAAACCATCTGTAACTGGAGCCTTAATGTACATCTGATATCCGTAACTTCATTCAGTTCATTTTCAGGCTTTTTAGATTTATCATTTTTGTTTATTTGTGCCCCTAAAGTTAACTTCCAAAGATTGAAGTGTTAGTACTGTATAGAACATGCTGTTTGTTGCTGAATAGCGGAGCTGGTTTCAGGAGTTAGTCATGGGATAAAAATAACTTTTATCTAACTAGGACTGCCTCTCCCCATTTGCACTGACCCAGACCCTGTATTTATCATCTGAGACCCTTCTTCATGTGCTCCCTCCACAAGAGGTATGGAGGGCAACATCACAAGGATGGGCCTTTTCTGCAGTAGTTCCCCAGGGAGTTTGGCATAGCACCTTCATTACATATATTTAAGCGCCAGGCGAAAACATTTCTCAACGTCCAGGCCTTGAGCTGATTAACATTCTGTGGCCCTTTAAATGTATGGTGGGGGGGGGAGGTTTATTGGTTTGTTTTTCTTTTAATATGTAATTTGTGTTCTCATTTTTATGTTGGGAACAGCCCTATAATCTTTGGATGAAGGGCGGTGTAAAAATTTAATAAGTAAAATAAAATAGACATGAATGTACATATGCATACTAATCTATATGTCCAAGAATCTTGTCATGCCATGCTTGATACCAACATGTAAGAACTGTCAGACAAGATCTGGCCAGTGGGTCCTCTGAGCCAAAGATACAGTCCGACAGCATATTGCAACCTATGCTTTAGCAAAGAGTAGAAGTCTCAGGATAACCATGGGTTGATTTATTCCTGGGTGGCTGCTGTGGTGATGGTGGCTGTTTCCAAGCTTTCCTGCTAAGTCAGAAGCTTATACGCCTTTTGTATATGAGTCTGCCTTCTGCAATCGGCTAGCAATCAACTTTATCGGAACCAATAAATTGCAGAACTTAATTGTGAGTTGTATAAATAAGGGTGAAATCCAACACACCATTAGCAGGGGTTCTCCTCCCCTTGTGTACCCCCCAAAAACTGCTTGAGAGGGTTGGGGAACACTCAGGATTATATTGGAGGGGATTACAGAGGGAAAAGAAACCATAAGTTCCATTGTACAAGCAGATTTCATCACGGGATACCCCAAGTACAGTATCTTGATTTTCAGCTTGCTTCTGTTGCTCTGGTGCCTTCTAATTTTTGTATTTCGGGAAAGAGGTAAATACTTGCTTTATCTGCAACCTTCTCTCAGAGCAACTAGTGGCATTACATGCATGTAGCTATGAACCCTGCCTGATGTAGTTTTTCCTCATTGTAAACTAGGTAATTGAACTTATTAATGCTGCTCACACATCAACATGTTGTGTATATCCTGTTACACTTAAATTGGTCATTTTTAGCATAACACGAGGAGGTCCATTTAGAGGAAATGAAGCTTTATCTAATAGCACGTACTTTGATTCTACAATCACTTGTGCACAGGCTTTACATGTAATTTTTAAATCACTTGGAAAACTCTCAGTGCTTAAAAGTGTCAAAATTGAGAGAATCATGTGATTAATTCCACACTCCACGGACCTTTGGGCTTGTGACTTTCTTCTTTTATAGCAGCCTCCCACTGCATGGGTGAAACTACTATGAGAGCTTCAAAAGCAGCCTTGTGGAATGGCATTGAGGGTATGTTTTAAAGCACTGGGGTGGGAGTCTCACCACACCTGCCAAGTCCTCTCTGAAGCTTACTGGTGTGACAAGTGTGGTTTAGTATTTAGTATAGGACTTGTGGGTGTAAATTTATTTTTGTAGACATCTGCAACATGTGTATGTGTGGTCATTTTCACGACAATTTTGAGAGGCCGGGGAGAAAAGTTGTTAAATCCTTTAATGGGTGGTTTCATAAAGATGTCTACATCGTTTTAAAACCTATTTTATTTACAGGAATAGTACTAAAATATTTTCCTATAAATTTTTTAAATTGCAAGCCTCCCTTTTTAGGCAGGATTCTGAAACCAGATTTGTTGTAGATTATTTTAGCTTAAAAATACTTGGTCACTATGAGAGAACGTCATTAATGTGTGGGTTTTCCATCTTCAAGCAATGTTTTCTGTCTACTGTGCAATATTGGTTTTTTTGTCACGTGACTTATTTTTACTACATGCTTTGTAGAAAATTGGTAAATAAAGAATTTTTATTTTTGACTGTAGTTAAATAATTGCTTTGTCTGGTTAAACTGTTCTACAGTGAATATGAGAAATGTCTGCACCCAAATTGCAATGCTTAAATGAAATCCTCGCCAGAATTTTGAATAATTGTCATTCTTGTCTTCCAGATGGGTATTTGTATAACTCTTGAGCCTGTCAACCATTTTATATCTTTGCTACAGCAATGATGAGGAACCTGTGGTCTTCCAGATGCTGTTGGACTCCCATCAGCATGGTCAGTAGTCAGCAATAATAGAAGTTGTGGGCCATCAACATCTGGAGAACCATGGATTCCACATCCTTGTCCTACATTGTAATAAATTATTTTGATAGTCATTCTTTATAGTTGGAACTTACACAGGCTTGTAGCCAATGATAGTCATACAGAGAGGACAGCAATTGAAATTAATGAGCTTTGCTGACTTAGCTCGATTAATTTCTTTGGGTCTACTATGGGTATAATTTAGCTGGATACAATCCAAAATACATTGCCAATTTTAACCAATAAGAGAGTGTGCTTTTAATCTCTGAAACTCTGACAAAACCTTTTAGTGGCATAAAACCCCACACGTACACTATATAAAACAATATGCCTCTCCCCCCTCTTCTTCCCCAACCTTATACTGTACTCAACACTAATGTCTCACAACAGATGTAACTGATTTGTAAGAGAGACTGTACAACCTGAAAAAAGAGACAAGGCATGTACTTTTTGTAAACCAAGAAAATATTTATTAAAAATATTTTTTGGAAAATAAAAAACCTTTTTAGTGGCCTCTAGGTGTCACTCTGCCAACACATTTAGATATCCCTAAAATCTGTTTGGAATTTTGATGAGTATTTTACAGATACAGGATTCCATTTTCCTTACAATTTTGTTGTCACACTGTATTTGAGCGTGACTTCTGCACCAAGAACAAATTTTCATGAGTCTGAATTCTTATAGTATCAGTCAGTTTCCTGCTTGGCAGGGGGTTGGACTGGATGGCCCTTGTGGTCTCTTCCAACTCTATGATTCTAGTTGGAAAGCATTATAGCAGATCTGCTAGTTTTGCTATTCTTATAATCTAATGGATTAACTAAATTAGCTAAAAGACCAACTCTTATCACCTCTGTTGAATCACTGGATCATGTCATTCTGGCTTCCTGTCATTCCCTGGTACTCATGTAGTCTATCCAGTAAGTTGTTTGTCTACTAGTGTGGTCGGCATTGCAGTATTTAGTGTCGGAAACAGCAGTTTGTCTCAAGTATTTAGTTTCTTGAGATCTGCTGTTCCTCAAGGATATTGACAGGATGTTGGGGGTGGTAAAAGCCACAACATGCAGCTAACTGCAGCTAAATTGTGGGCCAAAATTGTCAGTATCTATGATGGAAACTATTTTCATCAGCTGTAAAGAAAACGCTTGTTTCTTTCTGAAAATGCCAGTTTGGGACAAGGAATATAGTATCAATTTTTCACTGGTGTGTTCTCATTTCTGAATGATGGCCTGAGCAACTCCAGACATTCCTGAATAACAAATTTTATTTGAAAGGCTGAAAAACGAATATTTCTTTGCTGATTTTGTTAGGCCTTGCAATTTTGTTAGACCTTACAATGGTTTTTGATTCTGAATACCATAATATTCTTCTGCCCCACCTTCAACCTCTAGGTGTCTCTGGGAAAGCACTCCAATAGTTTTGTTCCTATATAATTCAAAGACTAGTTATTGTGGAGGCAATGTATATCAGAATGTCAGAATGTCCATATCTATGGGAATTATATGGGGTTCCACAGGGCTCAGTATTATTATGAATGCTGCTTAATATCTGCGTGAAGCCTCTCTTTACAGAGATAGGTGTAGCTTTGGGATTCAGCATCATGAATATCTTTCCTTTATCCAGTTGGCAAGATTAATACCTTTGACACCACCAAACACTTGCATATGCTTGTGACAGTTAGCAACTGTGTGCCTTTATTTGTATAAGAAATAAAACCATGTCATCTAACCAGTGCTTGTTTTCCTGAAAAAAATATGTTTAGCAGTACTCTCATTTTGACTCAAGAAAATCACCATTTTATAGTTCAAATCGGGGGAAATAAATACAGTAAATGGACAAAAGTACAAAGATTCACAAAATGTTTAGGGGCATGCGTATACCCCCAAGGGAAAAAAGCACTGCATGTACCGACAACAAAAAGGCTGTACCCTTTAGATGCTTTCAGTTTATATCTTTTCAAGGAGGGCAATTTGCCCTCTAGCATACCAGTAATCTACATATGTTTTAAAGACAGAAGAAGCGATTTGAGGATTTGGCAATGGAGCCCTGGGCTGCTGTTAAGGGATGAGAAATAAGGTTTCACTTTTCACATCCTGTTCTGTATACAGGTGGAGGAATAGTTCATTTAGTTATCAGAGAGATCCTAGTAAACCCCTTATTCGGAAATTCAGCCATCTTGGGGCAGCCTTGCCATATACACTATCTCTTTCCTGAACCAGTATAGAGTCTGGATGAGGGTGAATAGTTTGATACTGAAACCCAGCAAGACAAATGCAATATTGGCACAGGATAGCCAGTCTCTGGAAGGACTTAGCTAGCCTATTACAGACTGTCTCCCTGTTGACTTTGTCTGACCAGGTCAGAAGCCTTGAACTTGGCATTGCTTCTTGAGAAGTACATTGAGCGTCATTGCAGGAGTGCCTTCGTTCAAGTTTGGCAGAGGAGCAGACTTTCTTCCTCTCCTAAATGGATCAAACCTTGCTATGTGGATCTAAGCTTCTGTTAACTTCTAGGCTCGACTTCCCCAATGCGCCCTACATGGTTCCAACACAACTCATACATTGAGCACTGCGTTCCAACATCATCTGGAGTGGGCACTGGTCTAATTCAAGGTACTGGTTTGAACATGTAAATAACCTTTGTTCAGCCTGGTCCCATTCCTCAAGGGTTGTGGAGCCCCTTCACTAGTTGAGATCTAGTAAACAAATGTTTTTATCTGTGGAAATCTGCCTTATATTGAGTCGTACCCAGTTCAGAGTTGCCTACACTAACTGCTAATGGCTCTCCAGGGTCTTAGACAGGAGTCATTCCATGTCCTATGTTAAGGACAGTACATGCAACCTTCTGCATTTAAGACAGGTGCTCTGTGAATTGGTTACGATCCCCCCCCCCTGCTATTTCTATTGGAAATTGGAACTGCAGTGGCTCAGAACATGATGATAATAAATAATAATAATAATAATAATAATAATAATAATAATAATAATTTATTTGTACCCCGCCCATACAGCTGGGTTTCCCCAACCACTCTGGGTGGCTTTCAACAAAGATTAAAATACATTTGTGATCACTGCTGCCAAACTCTGAAAGGTCCTACCAGAAAAGAAGAAAGCTACCTTTTTGCTGGCTTTTCAGAAGACCTCCCTTTTTAGTAACAAGTTCGCATTGAAGTTCTGTTTCTGTGGCTGCTCACATTTGCATTGTGTTCATTGATGAGCACCCC
The DNA here is from genome assembly GCF_009819535.1 of Lacerta agilis. Taxonomy (NCBI): domain Eukaryota; kingdom Metazoa; phylum Chordata; class Lepidosauria; order Squamata; family Lacertidae; genus Lacerta; species Lacerta agilis. The sequence continues at coordinate 63,254,208 of NC_046316.1, read as the reverse complement.
GCTGTTCATTACAGCAGAGTGGTACACAAGGTAAGCATCCTATGCTTTTTCTCTTGTCTTTTAGTAATGTCAAGGGCAGCCTCCAGGCAGATGGCATGCCTTTGAATGTCAGTTGCTGGGAAACAGCAGCAGGAGAGGGCCATCACATTCATCTCTTTGTGGGCTTCCCATTGGCATCTGGTTGGCCACTGTAGGGAAATACTTGATCAGCTTTTGGTCTGATCCATCAGGGTTCTTATGCTCTTATGGCCATAAGATGAGAAGAAATTTGCACTGCAAATGCTGTTGACATTGAGTGAGGGTTCACAGAGAGAAAGTCCTGCTAAACCGGGAATAGCAGAGGTTATGGTCCGTCCACTGGTAATAAATTTGGCTTTTGAGCCGATCTAATCGCTGACCACGATCGCAGGCAGACCACGTAAGCACAGCAGAGGGAATGGGGATTGTCTGTCCTCTTTTTGTCCCCCGTATATCTCTAATGTGTTGGCTCTTGGGGCTGCCCCTCTATGCTTGTTTTCACAACCTTGTTTAGTTTATTTCTGACTAGTCCCAAATTCTGACAAGAGAAGAGCATATTCTGTGGGAATATTCTGTGGCTGAGCAGCAGCACTGCTGTTAAGAGTTACCAGTTGCAAGGCCCTACAGTGGATGTTTGAATCTCAGACTTTTGAAGCATAGGAGAAACAATTCTCTAATTCTGTTACCCTCCTCCTCAGGTCTTCTTTTCCAAGTGATGTTCCACATTCTGTGGCTACAGAGTATTCTGAGGCCTCATTGGACTGCTAGTGTGGCAGATGCTCCCTTAGGGTTTACTATTTTTTGGTTTGGCACTAGTTCTGCGATAAGAAAGTGATAAGAACATAAGAAGAGACTGCTGGATCAGGCCAGTGGCCCATCTAGTCCAGCCTCCTGTTCTCACCATGGCCAATCAGATGCCTGTGGGAACCGTACAGGCAAGAACCAATCACAAGGGCATTCTCGCACTCTTGCAGTTTTCAGCAACTAGTTTTCCAAAACATTACTGCTTCCAACTGTGGAGGCAGAGCATAGCCATCGTGGCTGGTAGCCATTGATAGCTGTCGCCTCCATAAAATTGCCAATCCTCTCTTAAAGCTATCCAAGTTGGTGGCCATCACTGCCTCCTGGGGGAGTGAGTTTCATCATTTAACTGCACTGCATGACAAAGTACGGTACTCTTATTTGTCCTGAACTAGATTGTGGCACAGACCAAACAAATGCAGCAATGTTGGCAGTTTAGTATGATGTTTCCTGTGCCACAGATATTAACCCCCCCACACACACACACACACCCTGAGGGAATGGCTTAAGGGGGAAACACCAAAATATAGTTCCTTACAGCTCCAAGGTGTAGCCTTTTGTTTCTCTGCCTGAAACTAGCTTCTCTTTCGTCCACTCTACTAGTGGTAGCAAGAATGTTGGTGACTGTAAATGATATATCACTACAGAGCAGATGGTTTTGTTTGGCAAAGTCCAGACTTTCCATTCTGGAATTGACGGCAGGAAGCTGGCCTGCGAAATTAATTGCTGCTACTGTTTTACATGCCCTGAATGACTCTCAAAAGTGGGGCTGGGTGGGGGGGAGGAAACCCACAAGCTCTTGTGTTTGCATGAAGCGTTGTTTAAAAACCTTGCGTGGAGGAGAGGATAATAATGCCATAGGCAGGCCGCTGGGATCAAATAATGAGCGGCTCATGACGTAACCTCTATTCATTGCTGTGGGGTTTCTGCAGAAGATCCCCGTAGGTGATGCCTCCTTTATTTTTTAATCTAGAAGAAAAAGGAAAGGCAGTCCAAAGCAATACAGATCTGCGTTAATAAAAAACACTTTTGTTGGTGCTCTCTGCTCAGTGATCTCTGCTAGAAATTGAATCCAAAACCCCACTTTAGTTTGTTTGCAGTTCAGAATGATGTTTTTTAAAAACGGTGAAAAGACGTAAAAGAGGGTGCTGAGACTTTCCCCAGAGCAGCAGCAGCTGGAGCCGTGTATGTGGCAGTTGCTTTCTGAGCCGGTTTTGTTCAGCCTCTATTATCTCGCTCCGTGCTGCTTGCTGGCATTGTGTCCTGAAGGCCATATGTCCCATCTGCTCTGTGCAGACATTCTGTTGGCAAGGAACAGGGTGGCTGCCTTGTGCCTGCATCTGATTTCCATCCCAGGCAGGAATCCAAACTTTTATTGACAACTCCACCTCCCATTTAGCAAAAAAAAAGGGGGGGGGAGAAATGAAAAAGAAATGACGGGGCCATTTGATTTCAGTTTTTAAAGCTGTAAAGTTTGTAATACGTGTCTCATCCCGCTATTGAAGAGTTGCATTGATATAAAGCTAAGAACACGCAGGCAGATCTTCTATGTGCATTAAAAGGAACAATGCAGCACAAAGGAAGTACGGCAACTGCATCTCCAGGTCCAGATTACAATAGGCAAACTGGTCCTATAAAAAGCAAGTGTTTCATGCATTTTTTGAATTCGTGTTATGCTTTGGTTTCTGGTGTGTTCTATATCTCATGGGATTGCATCATGTAAAATGCCGTATAAATTAGCATTTAAATAATCATTAAAAATGGACTGGAGCATATACTACTTCTGGGTTATTTCATTTATTCCACAGGGTGAAGCCACACCTGCCCTAAATTAGGCAATTCCGGCTTAATTTTTGCTTGTACTGTACTTGTTCGGTGCATGTGCTTCTAGCAATAACATGTAACTTGTTTACAGTGTACAAGAAGAATCAGGCTATAGGTGTGGCAAAGACCAGTTACATGTAGAATAATACCTATAAATGCACTTTATAAAACAGTTAACAGCTGAAACCATTTCTTGCATTTAGTTCTCATGCCACAACTTTGTAGATGATCTAAATCAGAGTGTGCCTTTGTTATAAACTTGTGGGATATAACTCAGTTGGTAGAGCATGAGACTCTTATTCTCAGGCTCTGGGTTCGAGCTTCACATTGGGTAAAAATATTCCTGCATTGCAGGGGGTTAGACTAGATGACCCACATGGTCCCTTCCAACTCAACAATTCTATGGTTACACGTGCAAGGCATGTGAATGATTGCAGGCTGTGATGCAAGTTTCCATTTCCTTTTAGACATCAAAGGGTTCTGAAGTTATGTGGCTTTTACACATGAATATGTAGGTTTTTATGACAAAAATAGGTTGCATAAAATTAGCCCCATGTAAAGCCGCCCCATCACACTCACGCATGCAAAAACATTGTCAGTCGGAATGGGGTATGAATTATCTAAAACTTGTTGCAGATAATGTGACCTTTATTTGTCTTTTTAAAATGTGCTAATAGATTTGCTGAACAAAACTGTCACAGAGGTAAGTCAAGTTGTAGAACTGCATGTGGCGATCTTTAGCATCCTTACTCATGAGTAAGTGTACTTCAGGCTAGCATCCAGTCTCTTGATCCCTACGGAATTTGCTGCTTTTGTCACCTAATTTAGGCTGTATGGAGCCTGTGAACTTTATGGTGTCAACTTTTACTCCATTAGGCTGACAGCAGCATATTTACAGGTAAGAGTCTTTGTTGGGTGCATCTGACATGATCAAAGAGTCCAAATGCTCAGGAAGTCATTGAACAATCATGCTACGTGTAGCCTTTGAAGGCTTATAGACCTAGAGGATCTCAGCAACGAAACCCAGACATAGTTGTCCTGCAAAATGCAATATAAAACCAGCCTTGTCTGAACTTTGTCTACTTTAGAGGCAGCCTGGGATGTTGGACACACTTGATAAAAAGGTGTGCTTAGAAAGATGGGGAGATTCACTGGCACTGTTGATCACTGGACCAAAAAAGAGGTATTAGCTAATTGTATAAAATATAATCATGATTATGTTTGTTTCTATACGTTTTAATAACTCTTTAATGACAAGAAAATAACTTTTGAGTGGATTTTGCAGAAATTATGTGGTGTGCCACATTCCCACCCTGTCTGAGAAACACTGGAATAGAAACAACTTGAAAAGTCAAGATTAAAATATTTTCTAGCACAATACAAAACAAACTACACCCCCTAGCTTTTTAAAAGGTTGCCTATCTTTTCCTTAATTGTTTTTCTTATCAGGCCTGCTGTCCCTTTTAACAGCTGTGAAATTACAAAATGCGTAATATGAGTTGCTGCTGCCTGTCTGCAGAGTGGAGATTTTCCCCCTGAAACTTTTGAGAACAGCATCAACTCCTCACTCTCTCTGAGCTGGCGAGCCCACTGAGTTGCTGAAAGAGTTAAATCTTGATAGAGGGAGCTGCTCTGCTCTCCCCCACCCCCTATTCTCCCACCCAAGCAAACTGAGACTCACTTTGCAGTCTGCAGACTGCTGGAGTTCAGCAGCGGCTGCTGTAGGCAATGTAAGAGCAAGCAGTCCTTCAACAGTGAAATTCAGACTTTGGAGAGCTCTGCTATGCAGACTTGCTTCAAAAGGCAGATTTTTTGGGAAAACTGGTTTTTCTCCCCATCCTTTCCCTCCCTGCTGAAAGGAATAAGCCACAGAAACCGTGCCAATTGCTCATTTGGAAAAAATACCTTCAGCCTGGTTATGATCGGCTGCGTGGTCTTTTCTTTATCATGGGATTTCCTCTCTTTATAACTTACACAGTAGTGGAAGCTCAGGATTATGAGGGGAAAGCTGTGAGGATGGTCTTTTGAGAAGAAGTCCGCAAGCCTGAACTTCACACCGAATTTATCCAAATATAGTATTGTAGAAACAAGGGAAGGGGGTCACAATTAATGCCTATCTTGTAATTCAAGCACCCCCTACTACTCTGTGAGCACTTTTCTGGCACCACAGCATCCAAGCATTATGAAGTTGCATCCTGGATCATGTTCCAAGTATGTTTTTCAGAACAAGCCACCACAGTGGCCATCTTGGGAAGGAAGGAAGGAAGTGCACAGCCAGAACAATTGTTTTATACATGAAGGTGGTACACAAATTAAACGTCTTCATCGAGAAAAGAATCTAGGCCCACATTGTGCAGTTCAAGTGTCTGGATCTGCACAAACACTGGGCAAGCGTTTTGAAAAGGAGGACTTTGGTTGCGTGTGCAAGGTGCAAGCTGTGTTGAGGGGGGAGGCAGGAAGAGTCCCTTTTTCAAGCACTGGTGAGCATTTCCAGTTCTTAGCCGAACCTACCTGCCGTTCTTGAAGAATTCCACTAGCTGCCCTCCAGATAGAGAGCCAGCATGGTGCCATGGTCAGTGCATTGGGCTAGGACCTGGGAGACCATGGTTCAAATCCCCACTTGGCCATGAAGCTCACTGGGTCGGCCACCTACAACTTGCACCATCTCTGATTGTTGGCCATGCCAACTGGGGCTTAGGGGAGTTGTCGCCTAAAACTGACCGGAAGGCATTAGGTTAGGGAAGAGTGATTAATTGTGTCCAAATGTATGCTGCCCATTGCAAAGAAGCCTGTTCCTATTTTTGCAGACTAGTAACTCTTGTGGGCTAACATACAAGGTGGCCCATGGGGGTCATTTAACCGGCCCATGGACCCCCACCACCCGCTTGGTCGGCTCCCGTGCGCCACGCTAAACCGGAGCGGAGCAGAGCAGGGACCACCTTCCGCACATGCAGCTGCTGGGTGACCTTGGGCTAGTCACACTTCTCTGAAGTCTCTCAGCCCCACTCACCTCACAGAGTGTTTGTTGTGGGGGAGGAAGAGAAAGGAGAATGTTAGCCGCTTTGAGACTTTCGGGTAGTGAAAAGCGGGATATCAAATCCAAACTCTTCTTCTTCTTCTTCTTCGCAACGCTGGCCGGCTTCCCATTGGCTGCAGGAAGCTCCTGCAACCAATGGGAAGCTGTGCACGCCTCCTCCGCACTGGAAGGAGTGCCGGAAATAGCATTTGCACATGTGTGCATGCGCGCACACTCCGGCCACCGTGGTGTTTGTGGGACCGTGAACTGGCCCAAGCCACAAAAACTTTGCTGACACCTGGGTTAAGGGATTGTATTGAGTATGTGGCAGTCTTCAGCGGGTGATTCAGGAAGCTTTTTGCAGACTAATGGTTCTTAACCTTTCTGGGGTCATGCCCCCCTTTGAGAATATGGTGACAGTTATGGAGCCCACCCCTACCTCAGATTTTTTCAGAAGGGCAATTTTCAAAGTAACAGGAAAGAAATTGATTTTATGCCCAGTTCACAGGTTAAGAACCCCTGATATAGACAAACTTCTCCCCAGCAGAGGGAAATGGTTTCTGCCCAACTTCAGTCATCTGCTGCCTCAAGTCCCTGGCTTTCATTCCAGTGTGGTTGTTTGCCATACTTAGGACACTTCAACGATCCAGCTTTTATAAAATCCCCTCCCCACCCAACGTGTTTTTCATTGTGAACATTTGTTCAGCACTTTTGCAGGGAAATAAACATTTTTAAGAAAAAAAATGCTGGGGTGGGGTGGGGATTGTAGCCGCAGCTTTGTAACTGCCACAACTACCAGTATTCACTGCTTCTAAAATAGTTTGATCTCAAGCCAAAAGATCGGGGGGGGGGGGTCAAAAACACAGTGGGTGGAGTAAAAAAGCAATTTGAGACCAATATGTCTTTAGAAGTTCTTTGTAGGAGCTGCTTATCTGTGAGTCTTGGAGAACATCTAAATGAGACATCCAAGGGGGGGAGGCAGACATGTGTGGGTCTTTTCCACAAAAGCAGGAGCATTCTGGGAAGTGGTGTGTGTGTGGACTCATTTGGCCCTGTCCACTCTGACTGAATACAGAACTACTGCTCTAGCCCTGCAGGACCTCCTCACAGGTGAGCTGCCCCCACATACCTGGGTGAATAAAGGACACCAGAAGTACCAGGTTCTCCTCTCACCTTCCGCTAATTAGACAGCAAATTTCAAAGCCGTGGAACCTCTTCCTGTACTTAGATAGGCTCCCTGTCTGAGGTAGAAGATTGGAAGACCAGGAGTCTAAATTACTTGGGGAACCTCCACAAGTACAGGTAGATGAGAAGACACCCTACTTCCGGAATGCAATGGAGGTGGTGGTGGAGCTTAACACGCTCATCCCTGCTTCCATATTGGTTTTAAACACAAGAACACCTAAAGAGGTCATATGTCTAGCTCAAATCTTGTTTAACAGAAAACACCAACCGGATTTGAGCCTACAACACATCACCCAAGTTTATCATTCGTTTCAGTAAATGTGCCTTTCCCTGGCCTATATATTTATTTACATTCCATATAGTCAAAACAAAATAAAAAATTCCTTCCAGTAGCACCTTAGAGACCAACTAAGTTTGTTCTTGGTATTATTCCACATTCACAGCTCTTTTGACCTCTTTAAAAGAAACAGCTTCTCTGGACCTCTGTGCACATATATTCTAAGTGACCTTTTCACACATCTTACCACAGAGGGCTTTTTTAGTCTCTAAAGGTGGCTAGAACGGTGTTGAGCCACCAAGGTTAATTATCCACTATTTGGCTGCAAACCTTTTCCTGAAACTTGCTGTCAACTGGATTTTGTGCTTACAGCTAGCATAGAGGAGAGGGTTGGATGGATGACCATTTGGCACTACAGATACTTCCTCACTGTTCTCTACAATTTTTTCTGAGCCTTGCCCTTGCTTAGCATGCCATTATGAGGTGGACTCTATTTAGCAAGATCATCCATAAGGAAAATACTCCCCATTGACATTTGACCCAAAGCAGTAACAAGCCCTTCTCCCAGACCCTTTTCAACTGATCCAAGTTATTCACTGACCACTGCCAATGGTGTAGTGCTAATGACTCCAGGGGTTTCCAACTGCATATCAAACAAATATCCCCCTTCTTATGGCATGGAAGGGTGTACCTCTTTTTACAATCTAGTACAGTAACAACCCAGCTAGGGTCTTGCTATTACTTTGAAATTGCAAAGAATAAAGGCAGTTTCTATGTAGGGGGTGGAGAGAAGGGAAAAAGCATGAACTTTTCTTTTCAGTGTAACTGCTGGAAACCACATCCCCACCCCAATGAAAAGCTCACTCTTCCTGCCTTTATCAAGGAGGTGTCAGATCTCACACCTTTGCAGTAAGGTACAGAAATGCAAATTTTTTGAAACCGGGTTAACACCTAATGAGAGGATGTAAACTTTCTGTGAACTTAATTTGTGGGTTTTTGGTGTGTGTTTTTTTTAAACCCCAACATTTCTCAGAAGGTTTCAGTGCTAGTTGTACATTTCCAGATTGGACAATTTAAAAATACAGAACTTGAAGATGGTGCTTTGCTCTTTTGAAAGACTTGAAGATGGTGCTTTGCTCTTTTGTTAGACCTCCTGTTTATAAACCCCAGCGTGTCTGCAGGAGACAAAAAAATATACAAAGTGCAACTCCAGAATTACATACCTCAGAATCAGCTGTCCTATTTCCACTGACACTCTTCTCTATTCTAGCATCAAAACTTCACTTTTGTTAAACTTGGTTTACAAGTTACAATACTCCCTCTTTCTCCGAGTGTGCAGCTACTAGTAGTTGTACCTTATCTTGTAGTACCTTATCTTCAATTAACTAGGCTTTCATCCCCGCAAACTCCTGTTTTGCATATTCAACAGTGAGCAATCCCTACATACATACATCCTTTGGGCTAATAGGTACACCATTGTTTTGAGAACAGCAACGCCACCCTTGACCAAACTCCTCAGTGGTTAAACCCCACTACAATGCATACAAGACTATTTCCATTAGCATAGGCATGTCCCATTCCCAAGAGACTGTAATCTACTCCCAGTATAAAAAAAAACAACTGGCAGTGATCTACCCATTGTCATTGGCTTTTTTTTTAGGAGGGAAGTGCCCAGAGTTGTTGAGCTTTCTGGGGGGAGGATTGCACAGTTTTTTTAGCTTTCCCCCCATAACTTTTTGTACACGATAAGGATCCCGTGATCTACCAGGATCAGCCAGGGAACTACCGGTAGATCACGATCTATTGGTTGGACACCCCTGCATTAGCAGAATTGCTTTACCAAAGGAGCATCACCATTATCATATTGCTTTGTTAAAATGACATATGTGGTTTTCTTGTTCAAAACGGCTGCATAGCAAGCAGAACTTGAACAGATTAAACTTCCTCTGTTGCTTATGCAAGGATCAGTTTCATTGGCTGAACGTGTCATATACCTATTAAAGACACAGAACCTTACTGGGGAAAGGAGAAAATAACTTCTCTACACTAGATGCCGCCCTCATAAAAACATGATAGTAGACTTCAGGACCGCAAGTTGGTGGGAGGGAATCCTGTGGCCTTCCAGCTATTGTCATACTATAACTCCCCACCTCAATCCTTGACCATCAGTCATGCCAACTGCTGATGATGGGAGTTGGAATCCAAAATTCTCTGGATGTTTACAGGTTTCCCACCTCCGTATTAAACTGAGGAGAAGACTAATCTCCCCCCCCCCCTAGAGTTTACTACATACAAGCAGCAGGAATTACATGAAGTAGCATTCAGGAATATGACAGCTCTTCCTACAGTATATAATTGTATCCACCAGGAAAAAAACAACTCGTACCTGGCAGGATCACAACAAAAAGTTGCAAGGACCTACCAAAGTTAAGAGATTTGGAGCCTTAGAAAAGTAGATATGAATTGTACAGGTTTGTGAACAGAATGTGGGGTTATGTTTTTGCTTTTTGCATCCTCCTTTTCTTCAGTGACACTCGGAAAGACTAATATAGAACAAAGTGACCCGAGCAATTCACAACTTTAGTATTTGCTTGTTTCCATGGTTGTCACGTTTGAGGCTTGCAAGTCGTATCTGGACCCCCCCCCCCCCAAAAAAAAGGTTCATTTCTCTATGGCTGGAGAGCAGAATTGCCAATTACACTGGATGGGATCTGGCAGCTGCTTCCCATACCATAATCACCATTCAGAAAGAGATGAGACTTGAATAGCGAGGAAAGGCTGAGGTCGTCTTTTGGACAAGAATGCATGTAGCTTTCCTTTTGTCAAAGCAGAAGTTTAGAAAGCCAGAGACCTGTAAGTGAGAAAGCTACTGACACAGCAAACCTGCAAAATTTAGGCAGAGGTGGCTCTCTCACATACACACACACACGGGAAAGGGGAAATGTGAGTCTGGATGAACCATATTTTCTAGATTCCCACTTTCCTATAAACAATTCTACTAGAAGTCATCCAATTACGAACAAATCGCTCCCACAAATATGCAAAAGTCCAAGAAGAAATGCCTACATTGCATGCGCAAACCCACGCACCTAGAACTTGCTAACATTTCTGCACCACCCAAACCTTTAAACCTCTTTTGATATACCTACCCATGCCCTATATATGCAGCCTCTTCCCACACCCCATCTCTAGGCGGAGGCGGGAACCATAAACTCTTATAACAACTTGTGTCCCTTTCAGTGGGGCTACAAAGCACACAATAACAGTTCGGGGTTTTGAATTATTTTCAGCTAACAACCAGCAAGACAAAGCTCTCTGCACATTCTGTCTCCCCTCCCCACAGCAAGTTTGAGAAAACTGGCTCGGAAGAATAACCCAATCACAAGACACTTCTCAGATTTGCACCCGGGAATCAGAAACATGGAATCATAAGAGTTGGAAGGGACCCCAAGGTTCATCCAGTCCAACCACCAGCAACGCAGGAATTCTGCCCTGGGTGAGCCAGAACCACCAACCTTCTGGTTAACAGCCAGACACACTGACCCATTGTGCCACTTGGATAAAGGGAGTATAATCGCCTGTAAGTGCAGACAGCGTAAGTACCTAAATCAGGCTGCTCACAATGTGCAAAGAGCAACTCAAGGCTGGCTACGGTTTTATTTTCTCCTGGAAAACTCCTATTCATTTATTGTAGAGGTAGCCCCTTATTAATGTGTGGGTACCAAGATGTATACTACCTATTCAAGGGTCCAAGGGGGCCAGTGTAACTGTCCTTTAACCCTACGATTATGCTGCATCCTTGCTAATTAAACCTTGTGCAATTTTGATGCATACCTTCTGCTGAGGGAATCAAACAAGAGCAGGCTAATCCAAATATTTAAAGCCTCAAGCTTGAAAACCTATTTTTTCAAAACCGGAAAAGGCTGGATTTGAAGCATAACCCTGGGCTACAAACCACACTTACCTGGGAGTAAGCCCCACTCAATTCAATAGGACTTACTTGTGAGTAGATATCCTTAGGGTGATGTTCCTAGGCATTTGATGTTGAATTGACCGCTTATAGCTATTTTGAGGTTCTCCTATTCATTGTGATTTTTTTTAAAGGTAAGACCATCTGCTAGGTCCATGTTTCCCAAACCTGGGTCTCCAGCTGTTTTCAGACTACATTTCCCATCATCCCTGACCACTGGGTCTTGCTAGCTAGGGATGATGGGAGTTGTTGTCCAAAAACAGCTGGAGACCCAATTTGGGCTCCTGCTCTAGTCTTCTACCCCACAATACTATTTTTTCCACTTAAGAATTTGCAATAGTCTACTAACACAAATAACAACTTATAATATTCTAGTTCTAGTCCAGAATAACTAAGAGACTGCAGCTCTAAATACTGTTACTCAAATGCTGCTTTTAAATACATAAACAGCCCAACAAGGTCCTGCTCATGTTTAATGTCCCAAGCAAAACTTTATTTGACCTCCCTGGGCCTTAACTTAAGCTAGTATGATTGCAGGCTGTTTCCTTTATTCCAATACACTCCCTCTCAAAGTCATTATGTATAGGGGTGTTATTTTCACTGGAACTGTCCCTACTAACGCTTCGTTTGCACATCAAAACATTCCCTCATCTACTGTAAAAGCAAAAAAAAGATCTTTAGGGTGAAGACTTCCCCTTCATGGGGGGAAAAGTGGGAGGGAGAATGTGGGCCTCCCTTCTAGTTCAAAGGTAGGTGAGAATCTAGCAGTCAGAGAGAAACAACTCTTGTGACAGGCTTGAATTACGGGACGTCCAGTACCGATGGCTTAAAAGTTAGTTTACAAAGCACACATCTACCAGTAAACTTTGTTTCCAATTTTATTATTCCACATGGTTAACAAAAAGGAAGATTACATAGCTAGCCCTCCAACCTTACTTTTACCCCTCCCTTTCTTTTTCTATGCTGGGACATTTTCTTGCATTAAGGAAACTTACAGCATAGATCTGTATTACAGTGACAGCTCTGTGGAAAGGTAACAGCACAAACAGCTCACACATCTTTTAAAAAAACTGTTTTTAAGTGGAGGAAAGCTGAAGTTGCAGTAGATCAAAGAACATCTTTCGAGTTTCTTAATTAATGGCATGTAATTCAATGTTTTCCATTCAAACCGGGAAAGGTATTCAAATGATTCAAACCCTCACTAAGTCATTTGTTATTGGTTTTTACACAATTACCAATGTCGTTGCTTAAAAACAAAGGCTTAGCAACGACAAACTAAATTGGGAAGTCGCATAACCAAACGCAAGAACAATACGTGTGCCAAAAATCAGAAGTATAACCACTGTGTTAGCCCAAGAATCCTGAACAAATGAAACATTCCAACTCCCCATACTTGAACGGTACAAAAATTAAGTGCTTAATTACCAATGTTTGCACTCAAGGATACATATTTATGAATTGGCTCACTTGGGACAGAATTTCTAGAGCAGAAGTGTCACCCACCCCTCAAAATACATGCAATCATTGGTTAATTTAGTTGCTTTTATTTTTATATATATAAAAAAGATTAAAATAAAACGTTTGACAAGCTATAAAACATACCACAATAAATTCAAATGTGCTAGCTGTGCGTAAGACACATATCTAAAAGGCACCCTGCCACCAATACTTTAAATGCTCACCTAATTCCAGTCTGGCCCCTAGTTTCCTCTTCCTTCACTGAAGGAGAAATCCTAGACCACTATACTCATCAAGAGACTAGCTTCACCAATCCCTTTCAGGGATTTTCCTTTTTTAAAAATAAGAGAGAAAAATATCTATCACGGGAACATTTGAAGTTGTGCATAACTGCTTAACTTCATACATTTCACTGGTATTAAACCACCAAGTTTTTCAAATGCACAAGGTTTTTTTTCCTAATCGAAAAAAAGGTAGTGATTCGGGGCCACTTATAAGGACCATTAAAAAAAACCCCAAGGAAACAAAAAAGGTAAGTTGCAAAACACTGCTGTGCTTCAACAAAAGAGCTCTTCTTCCATACTTCCATCTCTTTTAACCCACACCCTTAATCATAAAAAGAAACCAAGAATTTCAAATATTCACCTCTCACACTCACGGATGAAATATTAACACAATCGAGCTACTTAGCCTGTCAGGATTTGACAGTGTAAGAGTGCCCAGCTATACAGTCCTGAAATACAGCAACATCACGACACAAATGCACCATCTGAAATCCTCACCGTCTCTATTCCAATGGCTAGAAGAACACAGTGCTCAAGTATTCTCCCTATTAGGTAGATCTTCGTTGGTTCCTGTGCAGCCTCTTTACTACCAAGGTCTCCACATAGATTTGGAAAGGCTGGAGGAAGGCACATTTTGCGTCCTAGACCTGTCCAGTCCATCCAAAGAGATGTGGCTTTGCTCAGCCTCCGCGTCTTCCGCATCAGAGCAAGTCTCCTCACTGGAGGAAGGTGAAGGGAGAGGCGAATTGGGACTGGGCAGGTTCAAAGCTCCAGGCGATTCCCCAGGCGTCTGGGAGAGCCCATCGCTGCCAGGCCACTGGCTGATGGATGGGTCTGACAAGACATCCGCTATCAGGTCCTGGAAACTGCCTTCGTTCAGAGGCATCGACTCCAGAAGGTGGTTCAAGAGCTCTGCTGCAACGGTGGAATCAATCCCAGGACAGTTGGAGACAAACGTATGGACTTCATGCATGCACTGAATGTACCCAGCTGCAAAGCGCTCGCTGGCCTCCCGCTGCAGTTTGTCGCTATCTGAGACCACAGGCAAAAGAGAGAAACACAGCAAGGGTCACGAAACATCCATTTCTCCTCTCCCCAGTAGTACTGCAGAAGTCTATCTACTCCCTTGGCCTTCAGTGCTGGCTAGATGCTAAAACTACATCCCACCCCCCCACCCCACCATACCTGTCAATGCCAAACTTTAAAAATGAGGCCCAGAGGCTTCTAACTAAGGGACGATCAGCCAGCATCACTGCAAATCTGGCTGAGGATACAACTGTATGTTTCAGGATGAATGCCCCAGCCTTTATGCAACGAGATAAATGTTGCTTTTGGAAAAAACAAGGTAGATGGGGCTGATAGGTAAGGTTTTATATACCTAAATGTGCCTGCTTTCTAGTAACAGTTGTGTAAGAATAGTTTTAACCAGGCTGAGCAAAGTTGGATTTATGCAGTCATTTCACTGCAAGTCCAATTCTCAAGCAGAAGCAGAACTACAATGCTCCTTGTCACAAGCACAGCTCAGCCTAGGTATGTTTACTCCAAATAAAACAAGTCTCATCATAACAATTAAGTTAGATCAAAAAAAGGATAGCAGCAGCCACTAGGTAGGGCAACAGGGAAAGAAAAAGAACATAAAGTGAAACCAGAACAGTGAAGGCCAGCAACTTTGGTTCAAACCAGAAATACTTCAGGTATGCTCTAAGTAGCACTGGTTTTCTGTTAAACTCCCTGGTTTGTTGTGGTATCACAAGGGGCAGGGAGAAGAGACATCATGCATACAGCCCTCAATAGCAAAGAGGAGGCATCAAAATATAACGATCTTAAGGAAGTAAGAGAGCTGCTTACAATACAGCCCTATGCATGTCTACTCGGAAATAAGTCCTACTGAATTCAAGGGGGCTTGCTCTCGGGTAAGGATATACAAGACTGCTGCCTTCCTAAGGAGAACGGAAAAGATAGCTTCCCAGCCCCAGAGAAATGGCAGTACAGAATGGAAATGGTTTATTGGCAAAATTAGCATGGGAGTAATCTCCTACTGCTTCTAAGCAATGGATGCATGTGCCATGCAATCCTTGGGTCCTGATGCTCCCTTCTTTTCTAAAAAATAATAATGCAAGTTAACTCTGTACCCCCCCCCAGCCCATTTCCCCTCCTCTATCTGACAATCCCCTTTAATTTATCTGCCCAGCAGCTTCTTCCTCCAGCCCTAATAAGGAGTAGCTCTCTAGGTAACCGAGGAAACAGCCAGATCCCCGACGCAGGACCAGGATGTAGATGGGAACGAGAGATAAGGAAGGAAGGATGGAAGTATGGATGATTGGATGTCACAGGGCAACAGCTGCGGCCACTCACCGAGAGACCTGTTCTGCAGGACGCCTTGCACCCGCTTCACTGTCAGCTCCAACACCTCGGCGTTCTCCATCTTCGCCTGGAACTAGCAGCAAGCAAAAGGAGAGAGGGAGGGGGGAAGGACACAGCAAAGAGCAAGCTCGTGAGTCCCAGCCCCCCTTCCCGTCCTCCGCGCGCCCCACCTCCGCCCGAAAGCCCTCCGCCTTGCCAAGTTACCTCCGCGTCCGCCAAGATCAGCCGCAGCTCTTGCAAGCTCTCGTTGATCCGCGCCCGCCGCTTCTTCTCCACCAGCGGCTTCCTTGCCTAGCGAGGAGAGAGAGAGAGAGGAGGGGAGGAGCAGAGGGCGCCACTTGCAGATCGCTCCATGCGCGTCCGCTTGCAAAAGCAGGCGCGCACGTCGCGAGCGCAGACCGCGCCAGAAGTCCACCCCCCACCCCAACCCCGCGCACCCCCACCCCACCCCCGCGCCCCCACCCCCTGTGGAGCTCCCGCACATCCCTCACCTTCCTGTTTCCTCTGGCCTCGAAGAAATCCTCGTCGTCCCGGCTCGGTCTGTTCTTGCTGGGCCGAAAGGAGGGAGCCATGGCCGGATCCGGGGCGATGCGAATGGGGGCAAATGCAAGACGACGGAGCGGAGACGGAGAAGTGCAGAGCAAGGTTCGGCCGGGGGCGGAGGCAAGGAGGCGGAGGCCGGAAAATAGTGCAACGAAATAAATAAATTAAGCCGAAAGGCTGCTGCCTCCGTCCCGCAGCAGAGCAGAGCCCACTCCCCCGCCTCCTCCCGCGGCCGCCGCCCCGGCCCTATTTATAGCCTCTGATTTGCATGTCAATGAGTCTATTGGACGCGGCGCGCCGAGGGGAAGCCCGAACGTTGAGCGAAGCCACCAATGGCGGGCGGGCGCTTTGTCTGGCCGGGCGCTTTCGGGGACGTTTTCCTGGTGGTAGCAGAAGCGAAAGCAGCGGCGGGGGGCGGAGGGAAGCCGAGCTGCTAGACAGGGACCGTCGCACAACGCGCGTTGTAATGTTTGCTTGCCGTTAGTTTCTCCCTGGTGTTTTTTTGTCCCCCCCCCCCAGTTGCTCACTCGCAGGATTGGACGCGATCGTTCCGTTCTCAAGAGTTAACAGCGGGGTTTCTTGCTGGAGGAAGGGCAGTAAGGAAGCGTGTGTATGTTAGAGAGAGAAAGAGGTGGGACTTGCAATAACGTGTGGAAAGGCTGTGAAAGCGATGCGTAAGTTGCTACTGGGCTTGCTAGTCAGCACGCAGTCTTCAAGCGTCCAAATTGCAATAGGATTTCTTACTATGATTATTAATAGCCACATATTTTAAGGTGGTAGTAGTGCTGTTGTTGTGACCTATCTTGTAGGTTTGCCATATTTGATAAAGAAAAAGCAGGACACCCCGAAAGTTTTTTTCTTACAATAATGGCAAAAACCCCGCAATTTTAAAAAATTGACTTGCCTATGATACAGGACAAAGCACCGCCTTTCGGAAACCCCCCTCGGCCCCTCCCCACGTCAATACCGCCTTTGAAACCCCGCGAATGTCCGGGAAAATCCGCACATATGGTAGCCTTATAAATCAGACCGGACCAACCGGTTACAGGCCATCCTGTTAGATGGCCAGCCATCCAAGAATTCTGTTAGATGGCCAGCCATCCAAGTTCTGGCAGTAAAGTCTGGCCTTTATTAAATATCATGTGCATGCTTTGAAAGCAGCAGCTACCAGAAAACCCAACTTTTCAGGTGTTAGATCATTGTGACTACCGGAAGTGCACAAGAGAAAGAGGTAGATGGATCTTCAAATCACAGCAGGCTCAGCAGGAACCGTCAAAATGATCTATGGTTGCAGCGTCTGAGTCATATTTTGCCTTCAGGTTTTGTTTGTTTTATATACAAGCCTTACGGAGTACATATCTGCATCTAACCTTGAAAAGGTTTTGTCAACACTACTGACAAAGATTTGGCTTTTCTCATCTCCCCAAATCATCTGAATAATTTGGGGGGAGGGGAGCAATATCCTATTATCAGTGGAAAGAGCTCTGGGAAATAACAATATTTGATACTTGGGCAATCAGTGTAATGTAGTTACAAGTCCATGCTCCACAAGAAGTAGAGTCAAGATTGCAGCAAAACAATAACTGTAGGAAGAAATACTAAGAAAACCCATGGCATACCAAGCAACTCCACTGCCCCTGGCAAATCACAATGGTGTTTGCTTCTGCCTTCAGATTGTCCATATATGTCATCACGTAGTTATGGCTGGACATCCCAATGATGTTCAGAACATAGAACAATTCCAACACGGAACATTCTATTTGGAGACTTGGATTTGCAGGAAGAGGGCACTTCCATTGCAGTCAGGCAGGTGCGTTCATCTATGGTTGCAGAATGCTTTGTTTACTACAATGTGTAATATATAAAACAAATGGGCCCTTGCTACAAAATGTGCAGTGCTTCTATTTAGGGTTTCAGCCACTCAATTACATTCTCTCATCCTAGTTTCCCTTTACCTCACACGTGTCAGAATTCTGCACCCACATGCTTAGCTTGGGGAGGAGGGGTTTCAATTTGGGACATTTGATCTCCTTTAATTTTTGGTGATGTACAAATGACTCAGTTAATATCTCTGAGTAGCTTTCTCTCCCACCTCTTGGGAAATGGAAACACAGCTTGCCGGGAACTGACAAAAATATGCTTCTTTCTACATACCTGTCTATGCACCAGTTCCAGCTACTCCATTCTATTCCTCCGTTCCATCCAGCCCCGCTTCCTTGTCAGTTTTCCCTCCCCAATTCAGTCTCTTACCGTTGCATGCCAACTATTACGAGGCTTGTTTGTTTGTTTGTTATTTCCCTTCTTTTAGGTTGTTTTCTGAAGATTTTCTGTACTTGTGGATACCTTGGGGTTCCTCCATTGGTTCTTCTCTCTTGTGTGTCAGGAGTGAGGTTTTAGCTGCATAAACACAAGGACAAGAAAAACTCCATTTAGTACTGTATACAGATTTTACAGCCATTCATCTAGACACCTTGTTCATTGTATCAGCTGGGTCCTTGGGATCCTATCTTAAGGTTCCTTGCTGTCCCTTTCGAGAGGCAGACGTCTTGGAGATGACTACCAACACAGTCTTACAGAACTGAGTTCTAGTAAGATTGCAAAGGATTGTAACCCACACCTATGCATGGGAGCAGGAAGGAAAATCATTTTTGAGACGTTGGAAGGCAAAATTCTGAAGAATATTTAATCCTAGATACCCACACTTAATAGGTGAACAAACAAAGGAATCGGCTTACTGCCTGTATTCAAAGTGCAAGGCCAAACAGACTCTCTGGTAGGAGAGAGCTACTAGCAAATATTAAATATCAAAGTTAAGCAGCTTAGTGAAGCATAAGAATACAGTATAGGCTATTAAACCTCCTTTATCCTGTTTCAGTTATGTGTAAAGTAGACCTCCTTCTACCCCTCTCAGCAATGAACAGACAACACACTGCAAAGTAAGTTTTAAAATGCTTTACTTACACAATCCGAGGTCTGCTTCATGTGTTATTCACTGCAATAACAAAAACAACACAGGTATAGTATTATTGTGTAGAAATACAGAAAAAATAGCTTCAGACACATGTCCTCCCTCCATGACTTACATCATGAAGGAAAGGAAGAGAAGAATGAGGAAAGGAAGAGAAGAAACACATTGTTTCCTCACTAAAAGTGAGGGGGCACGACCTTACTGAGCCTACTCTTGCAATTTGACCTCTGTGGTCCTTAACCCCTTTATATGATAACTAGTAATCATGTGTAGTTATGTTTGACTGCAAATCTCCCACAGAACAATGCCCATATGAGTAGAAATGGACAAAGAGATGACCAAGTAGGACAGCAAGAGTATTGGCTGGATACAGTATCCATGGGAGGAAATTTACATATGTTTGGTAGCCACCATGTGGCACATCTTATCACTTAAAGAGTGTGCAGTTGGAAAGAGTAACATTCTAAGGGTTAGATGTGTGCCACCAAACAGTCATACATTTTCCCTTACGGAGAATGTTCCAAACCAGCACCTTTCATCTCATTTTGTGCAACTATGTTGATTTCGGTGGGACCAATCGGTGGTTAATTTATCCAGCCCAATGTGTTTGTATGGCCATATATAGCTATATGAAATGAGTGTAACAGTGCTGGTCTTGACTCAGTCTCTCTAAGAAGAAATATAAGGTGCCGCAAGACTTGCTATTTCAGAAACTGTGTCTTAAACATCACCATAATAAAATTTCACAAAGTTGCAACGCTGAACATTTGAATTGGCAAAAGTTGGACGTGAAAGCATTTTTCCTTTCGCTGGCTGAAACTAAAAGCCTGATTTTAAAGCATTGCATTCAAGAAGCCCTTCAAGATATCCCCCCACCCCACCCCAATGCCTAACAACTACCTTTTCCTAGAATTTATTCTGTTCCTTCCAAAGCATAAGAAGAATTAAATTGCTGCCCCTGTATGCCTAGCACTCATTTAAATGTTCAGCATGCTGAAAGAAACAAGAACTACTAACTCGGGGTTTGGAGACTTAGGAATAAATTTCCATTTCCTCTATGGGAATGTGCACTTTCCAGTCTGCGATATGGAGCCACACTATTGTTTCTCAACAATAGTATGTTCATCATTATGAATGACATAGGAAGTCAGAGGTCATTAGTCATCAGAATGCAAGAAAGGCTATTAGCAGAGTGATCATCGAGGTCCATGTTGGCTGTATCAGTGCAAAGCAGTATCCTAGGAAAATATTGCTGTACTCTGCTTGCCGGTATAAAACCCCCTTACTCTTTGCCCCACACATTCCACATACAGAAGCCAACTGGACTGGCAGAGAAATCATTTCACTACAGGCAAGGGGACAGAGTCGTCCACCAAACCTGAGGGCAGCAGATTTGTTATGGGGGTTCAGGACATGGCACACAGAGCTTTGTGCTCCAACAAAAAGGGTAGGGTCAGGGGACTGGGGGGGGCAGACAGGACTGCTGCTGCCCCTCGCATCTGCTGCCTGAGGCAGTCACCTCGCTCTGCCTAATGTTAGGGCCAGTCCTGAATGCGTGTTGTCCAGGACATTACATAAGTTATAGGGACCCCTCCAATTCTGATTCCACTCTTCCTGCTGTCCATCAGAAGTTCTTTAAGCTGTTATTTCACAGGCAGATTTCAAACACTGCTATCTGATGTAAACACAATTTATTCATGACAGCCGCCTTTTGATATCTGAATACATAGCTTGACAACATGAATGGTATGGGTGTCGTGCAAGTAGGACAGGTGGGCAAACGGACATAGATGTGGCTACCAGGAGCTGCAGTGGCAGTCCCCATCTGCCACACTACTTGTTCCTCATGGTGACAATCCACACATTCATGATTTTGAGGCCTTTGTTGCTGAACTGTTGAAGGGATGTATATGATGAGGGACAGCCCATCCCGTTTTTGTCACCTGAGGCGAAATGGGAAAAGGCTGTTTCCTGTCCCCCTGCCACACCACCACCCCCCAGTGCCCCGCCTGCCCCACCACTTCCACTCCACCGGAATGCCACCTCTCACTGAAATTCAGCAAGAGGAAGGCTTTCGAAAGGCCTCAGTGCTCATCTTCCCCGCCCTAGTGGTGGGGAAGATGAGCAGCAATGCTGCAAGCCGGAATACCTCCCTCTTGCTGAACCTGGTGAGAGTGGGGCCGGGGGGGGCATTCCGCAAGACCTTGGCACTTGTCTTCTCTGACACAGGGATTAGGGAGATGAGCGGCAACACTGTGCACTGGAACGCGTCCCTCTCATGGGAACTTGGCCAGAGGGGGGCATTCTGGCGGTGGTGGGGTGCCCCTTGTGCTTCCGCTGCCTGAGGCAGCTGCTTCAGCTCACCTGATGGGTGGGCTGGTTCTGCATATGTTCACCTGCACTCCAAATTTTTCAGAACCGATGGTGGATTGTGCCTAGAACAGCTCACAGCAGGCATAAAATGCCAAAGTGCGATACCATTATCTCAGAGCATAACAAATTCAAAGAAGACAGAAGCTCTGGATAGAGCATTCGTAATGCAGCTTAAATAAACACACACGCAGGGCTTAGCATGCCCTCCGCCTCCATCTCCTCTGCCCTCCCTGTACATTTTAGAACCCTGATTTTCCAGGGTTTCCAAAGGGTGGGAGGAGACCCCGGAAGCACAAGATGCTCCTCTGCTGCAGTCTGTTGCCCTCAAATACAGGGGAGGGTAACCAGGACTGTGGGGGCAGGGCTGGCACACTCATGCACACTTTCCCCCCTTTCACGTGTCCATTTAAGTCCCATTACGCACACCTGAACGGCTCTTAAAAGTCAGTAAGTCAAATTCAATATTACAACAATAATTTAAAAATAATAACGGGTCAAAATTTAATAATAAAAAAATAAGTTCGGCAACCCAGTTACTGCAGGAGATATGTGTACAATCATCCAATAAAACAGCCTCACATTCAAGCTAACGTATTTTTAACAGTTACAGGTAGGTAGCCGTGTTGGTCTGCCGTAGTCAAAACAAACATGAATTTAAAAATTCCTTCCAGTAGCACCTTAGGTATCTGAAGAAGTGTGCATACACACGAAAGCTCATTCCGAGAACAAACTTAGTTGGCCCCTAATCTGCTACTGGGAAGATTTTTTTTTTATTCTGTTTTTAACAAATAGGAATTAATTACAAGTATTTCTTGATAGCTGGCTTGAATTGGCCTGTGCACTCCTCCCCCCCCCCCTCTCTAGGAGGCTGCGATCACAAAGAAAAGCTGGATCACAGTCTCATCTTGACATGGTCAAAATCTTTCTCCCTTCCTCACTCGTTTTCGCTGCTGCCTCCTTCCCTTAAACTAAAGAATGAAATCCTCCAGCTTTGTGAATGTAACTTGATGCTGATGACAGTTGGCAGCTGCAGTCCTCTCAACAGACTGAATCAAATAAAAGCATTAGGTCTTGTCCCCAAGGAGAAGGACAGGTGTTCGCTCTGACTTCTTTGTTTCCTTCCCCGCCCCCTGGACTCCCCACCCCCCACCCCAACACACGTTGGTAACGTATGTCATATTTTTACTAGCCAAGAAAGAAATACATCTATTGTGTGTGTGTGTGTGTGTGTGTGTGTGTGAAAACAACCTCATCCCAGGCAGGCGCAAACGGTGCTGTGTTCAGACGCAGATATTCAAGGCAAAATGTTTGCTAGCAGCTGCAGTCCTGCTTAGCATGTTCTGGACTAGAGTTTGTTTTGCTGGAACACCAGTCACTAGAGCCACACACCAGGCACCTCCACTTGCATGGATACTACTATTGCATTTGTGTAATGCATCTTACATGCAATGACAAACCTAGACAGCATCTTAAAAAGCAAAGACATCACCTTGCCGACAAAGGTCCGTATAGTTAAAGCTATGGTTTCCCCAGTAGTAATGTATGGAAGTGAGAGCTGGACCATAAAGAAGGCTGATCGCCGAAAAATTGATGCGTTTGAATTATGGTGCTGGAGGAGACTCTTGAGAGTCCCATGGACTGCAAGAAGATCAAACCTATCCATTCTCAAAGAAATCAGCCCTGAGTGCTCACTAGAAGGACAGATCCTGAAGTTGAGGCTCCATTACTTTGGCCACCTCATGAGAAGAGAAGACTCCCTAGAAAAGACCCTGATGTTGGGAAAGATGGAGGGCACAAGGAGAAGGGGACGACAGAGGATGAGATGGTTGGACAGTATTCTCGAAGCTACTAACATGAGTTTGGTCAAACTGCGAGAGGCAGTGAAGGATAGGCATGCCTGGCGTGCTCTGGTCCATGGCGTCACGAAGAGTCGGACACGACTGAACGACTGAACAACAACAACAATGCATCTTAGCAAAAGAACTGGGATGCTGTATGTGTCCTCAGGTGGTACTCTGTGGAAAGTATATCAGGCGTCGCTATCCCAGATAATAAAAGGAATTGCTTTTTTTCTTTTTTGGGGGCAATTGTTCCATTGCCAAAGCTTGCAGTTTGCCTGCATGACAGAATGGCCTATAGAAATATCAGGAGCATTTTGACACAGGTGTATGAGTAGATAAACATGCATTTTTTCCCCATTCTGTGCTTCCATTTTAGTTTTACGTGAAATCTGCAAAAAAAAAAAAAAATTATAATGAAATTTCAGGTTACCTATGAAAGTCAATGCCATCTCTGAAGCCACATGAGCAAGAGCTCAACTGTTTAAAGTTTAAGTACATCTTCACAGTCTACATAAAAACACTCTGAAGACTCTTCTAAGTCTATGCAGGAAGATTTGAGCAAAGAGTGAAATAGACTTGCTTGCAGCAAGGCAAGAAATGTCAATTGTTTCTTGAAGAGTGCAGAACACACTTCTGCCCTGGAAAACAGAATTTCTCCTACCCTGGTTTTGCAATGATCCACTTACAAGCAGAATCCTAGCTTCACTCTCCAATGGGTACAAGCAAATAACAATAAGCTGGAGACTGTATGCAGTCTGCAGCGCTTGGGCCTCCTAGTGCCCATTGGCAAACAGTTTTCGTCTTTATGCTAGGTATCATGGAACTTTCACACATTAAGTTCAGTAAATTAGATTTCTGGTTGCATATCGCTTTATGGAGTCACTTCAGGGAAATTTGTGAACTTGATTACCGTACATGATTGTTTGCCATCTGACTGTACTTAAAGCATAACCTTCTTGAACACTGAAATACTGAAATTAAATTTAATTATCCACTGGCTATACTGGGGTATGTCTTTGGCAGCTTTGCTGCATTGGGAGTGCCTTAGCTTCCTTCCTTTTCAATCAGGCAATTCCTTCACCATAACTGCTTGGTGTAATTTCTGAATAGCTTTTTTTGTGGTTCCCCAGCACAGTTTCTTAGATTTCAAGTTGTGGCCCTGGTCCTCAAAAGTTTGTGGGGCTCAGCATTACAACTGCCATTGCACCTCTGCACACATTGGTGGTTTTGTATATCACAGTAAACCATCGTTCATGGTCAAACATTTAGACGATCCCTGTTTTGCTTCTCCTTAGAGCAAGCAACAAACCTTGATCCATGCCTTAGTATTAAGTCAGAGCCAAGGATCGTGGTTTGTTTCACTCTAAACAAAATGTGACCTGAAGCCAGTCGTGCTTTGTTTGAGAGAAACAAAACCACAACCCGCAATTCAGACGTAACACTAAACAAGGGGATCACGTTTTGTTGCTCCTCTT
The DNA here is from genome assembly GCF_009819535.1 of Lacerta agilis. Classification (NCBI taxonomy): domain Eukaryota; kingdom Metazoa; phylum Chordata; class Lepidosauria; order Squamata; family Lacertidae; genus Lacerta; species Lacerta agilis. The sequence goes on along the minus strand of NC_046316.1, from coordinate 63,229,811 downwards.
GCACTTGGGGACGATAGCAGGAGCCATCTGTGCTTCCAGCGTAAACTATTTACTATGGTTTAGTGTAATATGCAAACTGAGCTATTATGTAATTGATAAATTCCGTTCTGGTACTGAAGCAATCCTTTGGAACCTTGCAATGGGCTGGTTCATGGGTATGCTGTAGATTAGATGCTCCTTGATCTGTCTGCTGCTTTTGACACCATACACCATGTTGTCCCCGGAATGTTTGGAACAGATGGCAGAACTGTCTGGAGTTGGTCTGCCTTCATTCAAATATTATCTTGCAAGTAGCTGCTAATTTGCTAGTTAAACATTCCAGTCCTCCAAGCAGGTTTCTGTCTAACAGGAATTGGCTTTGCTTTTTAGGGGCTTTGTTTCTCATCTTTCTTTTGATATTCCATTTTATTAGGAAGCTGGTAAAAATTTGTTTCTCTCTGGGCTCAAAGTTACTTTATTTGGAGGCCTTCAGATCTCTACTTTATTTTCTTAAATATCTTGTCTCTAGAGCTTTTTTCTTCCCTCTTTCTCTCTGTAGAAAGATAAATTGAAAGGTGGTCTCTGTTATCATGTCATCCCGCACATTGCAAAATTTTCTTTGGGAGAGAGCACTGGGGAAATATGGTGTTTTGTATTTACAAAGATATTCTAGTATGTAAGAATGAACCTTTTAAAAAGGAATATTTAGCACGTATCCCACTTTTTTCATGGCAGAACTCAAGGTGGTATGCAGAGTTTCCAGGCAGTCTCGCACCTTCAGAAAGGCTAATGGCACTATTTGCTTTATTGTTGAAGCCTAAAGTAGGGTTTGAAGGCGCGTCAAGCCTAGGGTTGTCATGTTTCAAAAAGGAAACCCCCAAAGTTTTTTCACAAAATTGCCAAAAACCGGGATTTTTCTAGGACAAAGTGCCACATTTTGGAAATTCCCCCTGGTCGTCAATCCCAGTAGTGTCCAGGAAAATCTGGACGTATGGCAGCCCTAATCAAGCCACCACATTGCTTTAGCTAAGTAGGTCTGGATCCAGTCAGTCCATGGGTGGTGGATTGCCTGCAAACCACATGCACTCCACCTTGAGTTCCAATATGGAAGAAAAGGCAGTGTATGTAAAATAAGAAAACAAATACATAAAATCTGTGTGCCCTCACATTGTGTTTGGGACTGAGCACGTCCATGTAGCTCTAATCCCAAAGCAACAGTGCCATCCCTCCGTCAAATTACAGCCAGCCTTTAGAAAAATTGGAACAGCCTTTTTTGCTTCCTCAAACAAATTTCCAGCTACCCAAATTATTCTCCAGCGACATTCTGAGAACAGCAGCTGCCTATTGGGCCACCTAATCAGGATTATACATGTATTTTGCAATGTCACATTTCCAGCATATACAAAGACCAAAATAGGGAGGAACAATTTGCGTTCCAATATACAAAGCTGTGTGCGCTTCTGTGTACACTCCCCCCCCAACTAGGACCCATGTGCTATCTGTACAGAACCCCAGGATGCATTATCTTTAGCAGCGAAAGTTCCTGCTGTTCGACTGCAAACTCCACAGTGCTGGCTTCCAGTCTCTAGTGCCACCTACATCAGAGTATTTTGATGTGTTACCTTTTATAGATTGTGAACTGCCTTGAGCAGCAGTAAAGAAGACCAAGGTATACCATTTGTGTGGGGAAACTCAGCACATGTGAACCTGCCCTATTAATCTTTGAGTCCCAGTTGAAGAAGCCAGTGAAGGAGGTTCATGGTAATGTGACAAAGTTTCACCTGAAACATACCCCCATCCCCAAAATCCAAACACCCAGAGATGATTGTGGGCAGGATTCCTGCATTGCACAGGATTAGACTAGATGACGCTTGGGATCTATGATACTATGATCTATGGGCATGCTGTGGTTATTTAGAGTGGCAGAGAGAAGGACGTGCATTCTTCGCATGTTCAAAGGCACTCTCGCTTCCACCAAGTCCTGGTTCATGTTAAGTTCTTAATCTGCTCCTCTTGTCTTTTACCTTGAGTTTCTGATTCCAAAACACGAGGTACAGCTGTGTTTCCCCTACAGTTTGTGGAACAGACGAAATGTTAATTTCAAAAAAGCAGTCTACAGTCCAGACATGCACCCTGGTGATAAAATTTCCCCACAGGAATACCACCCATCAACACAGTACAACTATCAACTTGCTAGAAAAATCCCCCTGGGCTGAAATCTTCGCAATCATTTATATTATAATAGGATTGGTAAACTGCCAGGTCTTGTGAATTTTACACAAGGTCTTTTAGGGAGTCTTCAAATTTTTCATGTTCTGTTTAAGAACAATTTCACGCCTTCCCATGGATTTTTCCAAACATCAGCTTCAAAATATATATACATGGCTTATAATCCAAGAAGGATATTTTCCTATTAAATTTTTAAAGCATTTTTATTACAGTGCAAAACGCTCCAAATTCCTAGACTTTTTCAAGAGGAAGGAAAGGAAATTGGAACCTTAAAGTCTTTGTCTTCTTCTTTGGCATGAACATTTTAAGGAAAGAGTCTACTTCGTCAAATGCATTGGTAGAGAAGACCATACATTTGTTGGCATCTGTATGTCTCAGGAGACAATTGAGGAGTGTGCCTTTGGGGGTGAAGTCAAACTGTTTGAATGTTAAAATGCCTGCTGTGGGTGTAGTGACCAATATGGGAGAGGCATGGGTGGAAGTCTGCTGTACTTCCCCAGTTTCAGAAAGCAGTTATTTCCCAGCACCAGTAGCTGGTCACTTATTAAAAGGGGTTTATCTTCAATACAGTGGTACCTTGGTTCTCGAATTTAACCCATTCCGGGAGTCCGTTCAATCAGAAGGTGCGGCTTCTGATTGGCTGCAGGAGCTTCCTACACTCAAGCGGAAGCGGTGTCAGGCGTTCGGCTTCCAAAAAAGGTTCACAAACCGGAACACTCACTTCCTTGTTTGCAACGTTCAGGACCTGATTTGTTCGACAACTAAGCTGTTCGACTACCAAACTGATCACTACAGTTCCATCTGTCAATATAGCTAAACCAGTACAGTGAAGACTCCCTGGAAAAGACCCTGATGTTGGGAAAGATGGAGGGCACAAGGAGAAGGGGACGACAGAGGATGAGATGGTTGGACAGTGTTCTTGAAGCGACTGGCATGAGTTTGGCCAAACTGCGGGAGGCAGTGAAGGATAGGGGTGCCTGGCGTGCTCTGGTCCATGGGGTCACGAAGAGTCGGACATGACTGAACGACTGAACAACAACAAAAGAAAGAAGGATACACATGGAGACAATGGTGAGGGTGGCTGAGTGAGGGAACTGGTGATTGCAGAGGGCTGCAAATAGCTTGGAGATGAATTATATGCCAAAATGGAAAGGCAGATTAAATGTGGACAGACATGGCAGGCAGATGTAGGCAGAATTGTATTGGTTGGGAGGTTCGGAATCAGAAAACAGATACTGATTTCACAGCACCAGGCGCCCCAAAGTTCAACTGTTCAATTTCTCTTGGCTCCTGGCATTTAAACCATGGTGGACATTATCAAACGTTTGTTCTGCGAAGCTTAATGATTGCATGTTTGCTAGACTTTAAATATTTACCTTTCAGGCTATCTCAAGCCCTGTTCATTCTGCAGCTGTTCTCTTCCCTCCACCCCACCCCACGAATTAAGACAGGTGCTAAATGGCATCTTGTATGTTACATGTTCCAGAGTTCAAAGAAATGGCAACCTTTTCATTATTTAGGCAAATCCACGAGGGAATTCTGCAGACAATCCACAAGACAATGCTTTTCCTTTTTCTCCCAGGTAATAGGAGCTACACACACACATACACTGCATTTACCCCAATAGTACTGCTTGTGATCACTGCACAAATATTGAAGGGGAGGGGGGATACCTTTTTGCAGGGGGAGAAACCTGTTTGATCCCTTTTCTTGCAATCCAGAGGTATGCACTCCAGCACAAGAGAAATAGTTAAGGCACATGGAAAGAATATTGCTTTCCTTAAGATTAGAGTATAATGTTGAAAAGCCAAGGTATTGCTGTGAAAACAGATTATTCGCATATATATTTTTCTCTTTCCTTTTTAGGGAACTACATGGGGCTCGTATCTGCTTGAGTGGAGAAGCTCTGTGAGGAGAGGTCAGGGACACTTCCAGCCAGAAGGGGAGCCAATCAGGCTGCAAGTGATGAAGCTGGGAGCCCATGCTGAGGGGAAAAGGTAAAGGACCCCTGGACAGTTAAGTCCAGTCAAAGGTGACTATGGGGTCATCTTGCTTTCAGGCCGAGGGAGCCGGTGTTTGTCCGCAGACAGCTTTCCAGGCCATGTGGCCAGCATGACTAAACTGCTTCTGGCGCAATGGAACACCATGTCAGAAGCCAGAGTGCATGGAAACGCTGTTTACCTTCCCGCTGCAGTGGTACCTATTTATCTGCTTGCACTGGCATGCTTTTGAACTGCTAGGTTGGCAGGAGCTGGGACAGAGCAACGGGAGCTCACCCCATTGTGGGGATTTGAACCACTGACCTTCCAATCGGCAAGTCCAAGAGGCTCAGTTGTTTAGCACCGCTCAGGGTGAAGCGATGAGGGGAGAACTGTGTATGCCACCATGAGCTTCTTGGAGGAAAGGTGGGGTATAAATGCAGTAATAAATAATCATGCAAATTCAAAAAGATCTATTTTGTTCCCACTGGACCTGACTTTTACCCCAGGCTCCTTGAGAAAACTCTGTACATGCATGTGTGGTTGTTCTCTCTCTGTGGGGAGAGAGGCGATCTCTTAAAATCCCAGATGGGTCCATAGGTCCCCAAACATGGGTGTAACATACCAATAGCAGAACTAATGCAGATGGATCCAAGTTGTGAAAATTTGGTTTATACTTTGGTTGGAAATGCCCTACCTGTTTGTTTGTTTGTTTGTTTGCTTGCTTGCTTGCTTGCTTGCCTGTTTACTTGCTTTCTCTCCCTATTTTTTTAAAAACCCTGTTTAATAAAAAGCATGGAGTATCTGAAAACAGACAGAAAACTCCTAACTCATCATCTAAGGGAAATAAAAAATAAAGCATTGGCCTCTTTGCTTCCTTTTATTTGTATTAAATGCAGCCAGCATGCATTTGTGTACTTGTGTCGATGGGTTTTGTTGACTATGGGTTGTTCAACTGTTTCTCTGTTTCAAGCTACCAGCGTTTTAGGTTCTGATTCATATAAATAAATGTCCGGTAAGAAGTATGGAGGGCAGAGCAAGTTTTGTGGCAGGGCAAGATACCCTTGAATGGTAGAAACTGCCCTGTATTTAATGCTTGCTCAGACTGCATACCCTTCTCTCCCTTAAAGGGTATAACAGACTTTTTAAACAAAAACCACCCTGGAAAGTCTGGCACTAAGATTTAGCAGATCCTAGTCATTCCTAGACACCCCCCACCCCCCATCCCTTCAGTCTGTCTCCCCTTCCCCCAACCACCATCTGTCTGTCTCCCATTGTAAATGCTTCGCTTCCTGATAAGACTTTCCAGTTCTCACTCCCCAGCCCTGCTGCCTCCCCATCCATCAGTTCCTTGCAGTAAATGCTCTTCAGGCAGACTCTCAACAGTCTGCTTCTTCCTCCATTTACCCTTCCTGCAGCCTGCCTCCCCGCCCCTCCTACTTTTCACTCACCAAGAGCCCTGCTTACAAAGAGGCTTGCAACTACCGGTAGTATGCGTTTTTAGGTGTGCTTCACACTTCAGACACCCCAGGCAGATCCTAAGGAGCTGCACATTTTAGTCACATTGAAGTCAATGGGACAAGTGACTCATGTCCAATTTAATTCCTGTTGAATTCAATGGGACCAATTTAGCTGGACCCAATCCCTTGTCTAACCAGAAAGCTCACCAAAAATGTATTGAACCCCCCAAGGCTTTGCTGTGACATTGCAGCCAACATTCACTGTGACCCCAGCAGCTACTCACTCCCTGTTAAGGGAAGAGATGATTGAAATTCCTGTTTAAAATGGGCATCTGCTGTGCAATTGTGTGCCAGGCAATGATTTTGTTTTGGTTTCAGTCCTGCACAGACATGCCAAGGAAATATTTTCTTCATTGCATTTCTCTCTCTTGGAAGACTTTGGAGCATTGCTACACAACCCATGCTACATCCTTTGCACCTGTAAGCAGTAGGTTACTAAGCCATAAGGAGCAACAACGAAAATGAAGTACTGTCACTTAGATCTACTTTGTTTTGACAGCAGAGGGTGAGCATCCTGTCTGTTCCCATTAGCTGATAACTAGAATCCGAGGCAAAGTGTGAAATCCAGACCATGCTCAGTTTTACACAGCGGTGCAGTGAAGGGGGAACACAGCTCTGGGACTTTTTTCCGGGCATCTGCCAGGAATAGTGGGCAAAGTTTCCTTGCTCTGGCAAGCATGAGGTGACAACAAGGCTTTCAAGTTTGCACAGAGGAAGTCGGAGAATGAGGAAGATAATCCAGGTGAGGCTGCTCATTTCTTTTCTTTGACGGAGTTCTTATACTAGCAGTTTAAAAGACTAATATGTCTTCACGAAATTGCATACCTAGTGAAAAGCTCACGGTTGCAATCTAACTGGCTAAAGGTATTTTGTTAAATCTCAGAGAGTGCTATATACAAGTTGAACCTATGCAGGGAATAAGCAGTGCTGAGTTCAACAGTGATCAATCTTAGGAAGCTGGCAGTCATGCCAAGCCTAATAAAGGTAAAAGGACCCCTGACCATTAGGTCCAGTCGCGGACAACTCTGGGGTTGTGGCGCTCATCTCGCTTTACTGGCCGAGGGAGCCGCCATACAGCACACGGAAACGCGGTTTACCTTCCTGCCGGAGCGGTACCTATTTATCTACTTGCACTTTGTGCTTTCAAACTGCTAGGTTGGCAGGAGCTGGGACCGAGCAATGGGAGCTCACCCCGTCGCAGGGATTCGAACCACCGACCTTCCGATCAGCAAGGTCCAGGCTCTGTGGTTTAGACCACAGCACCACCCATGTCCCTTAAGCCTAATAAACTGGGTATTAAACTCTCTGGATTATGTGTGTGCCTGTGTTGGTTCTTCTTTATCATTAAACCACACTTGAACCAGATGGAGGATTCCTTCCAATGGAGGTCTTCTGGCAGCCCTGCAAGTAGAGAATTGACCTGGGTAAAGTAGGAGACATGGTTGTAGGTGTACATAGGACTGTGCTAATAGGTAACTCTGGATTAGTGCAGTTCATGCATGCATGACAGTGATGGGGAACCTCAGGCCCAGGGACTGAATGTGGCCCTTCAATCCTCTCTATCTGGCCCTTGGATCCCTCCCCAGGCCATACACACCCCACCAGGCCTGCTTCACACCCAAGTCTTTTTGCTTACTGGGATGTGTTCTTCCACCCCCATCCCCTTTTGTCCCTCCTACTGGAATGTGCTCTAATGACTATTGCTTGTCCGGAGCAAGGAGACATGCCCTTTGGTACCTGAGGCAAACCACAGAACGGTGTTCACTCCTGCCAGATAAGAAAGGGTGGTTGAAGTGAGAATCAAAGGTTGTTGTTTGGGGGGGGGAGGCTACTCTGAAAAACAACAGGTGGATGCAGAGACCAGGAGACCCCAGAGGGCAGCCCCTGCTATTTTCTTCCTATGGGTGGGAGGAGACCACCCAGAGGCTGCATTGGAAAGGGTTGCCGAGGAGGTGGCAGATCTGGCCTACAAGGAGTGCCCTGAGGCTGTTGCTGTTATCATGGCAGCGGCAGGTGATGCATTCTTTGGAGATTGGATCCTGCCACCTAAGGCAGTTGCCTTGCCTTGCCTCATGGGTGGGCCAGCCCTGTAGCCAACTGTACCAAGGTAAGATCACTATGTGTTCCTCCACCCAGTTTTGTCCTTGGCCCTTGGCTCTTGTCAGACTGCCCAGAACAGGCATCCCCAAACTCGGCCCTCCAGCTGTTTTGGGACTACAACTCCCATGATCCCTAGCTATCAGGACCAGTGGTCAGGGATGATGGGAATTGTAGTTCCGAAACAGCTGGAGGACCGAGTTTGGAGGTGCCTGGCCCAGAAGGTAACGCAACTCCCGCACTAAAAAGATTCCCCACCACTGATATATCACAAACAATCAGAAAGTATTGGATAATGTGCAAGAGAGAATTGCTACTGCCTACTCACCTGCTACACCCATTCTTTAGCAGTTCTACGATAATAATAAATATATACTTGAGAAAGCATAGGCATGGATGGAACTGCGCTGACTTTATTTATTTTCATTTATTCTTCTTTTATTTTTTTATTTGTTTTCATCTTTAGGGTTTTGAATGTTATTCTACAAATACTGTCAATAAACAGAGAAACGCCCTTACCCACAGGTGCCAAAAACAGGGGTGCTCCTTATGCCAGGCTTCTGACCTGTTTGCAAAGCATAAAAACCAGTTGCATAAAGATTAAAATATAAGCGTCCGTAATTAAAGCACACAATAAAACAATCTCATGATTAATGCATTTTAAAAAATCCTTAATTAAAATAAAGAATAAAACAATCCCATCAAAGCAAAATTGCAACCAAAGCAGGAGAGTCGGGTTGAGAGATCAAGGGAATGCCTATGCAGGCAGGTGCATCTTCAAAAGGCAGCAGAATACCAACACAGAGGGGGCCTCTCATATTTCAGCAGAGAGTGCATTCCATCACACAGGTTCCACCAGTGAAAAAGCCCAATGATAATCATGCTGTGGCAAAACTAACTGCGTTTCAGTTGTTGATCTTAATGCCCTTACTGGGTAATGAGAATGATAGCTCATGAAATTCAGCCTTGTCGCATGCTTCTCAAACACTGGTCCAAACACCCAAGGTGCTCTATGGTGAATTTTCAGAGACCACAATGAAAACGCTGGAGGGCCCAATATTTCTTGGAAGATTCTGTTATATCTGCTGGCTCTGTGTAAAAGATTAGATGGGGCAGCTACAGTTGGAAGCACTGGTTCTCTTATTATTGATTTGTTTACTGCCAGAAAGCCCTGCCAGAGCTGTTTACAAAGCAATAAAAACAAGACACCTGATTTGACTAAATTCTTGAGGAGCTGGTTCCGTGGCCTTGTGTCATTCGTATGGGCATCAGAAGCGTCTGCCGAATCAGGTCAATGGTCCATCTAGTCCAGCATCCTGTTCTCACAGTGGCCAACCAGAAGACACTGGGAAGCCTGGAGACAGGAAGTGAGGGCAAGAGCACTCTGCCCACCTGCAACTGGTCTTCAGAGGCATACTGGAACATAGTGGTTAGTAGCCAATGATAGTTTAATGAATTTGTCCAAGTTGCTGGCCCTCACAGCCTCCTGCAGAAGTGAGTTCCATAGTTTAACTATGAGCTGCACGAAGATACATTTTTTTTTATCTGCCCTGAATCTTTCAACATACAGCTTCACTGGATGCCCATGAGTTATGAGAGACAGAGAAAAAAAACCTTTCTTTCTCCACTTTCTCCATGTCATGCAAAGTTTTATAATCTTCTACTTGCCTTCACTAAATGCCTCCTAGCTTCTGGACCATAATTTGAGGACTGGCTGATAATAAAAGAGTGTTTCATAATAACTGTTCTAGAATGAAATAGCATGGAGGAAGCTTTTCTAGAACTTCCTAGAAATGTTTACATTGTGGGTTGAACTGAAAGCCTATGCGGGAAAGGAACAACATCAAGATCTAAATGAATCAATGGTCTGGAAACCAAGCCTTATGAGGAGCGCTTGAAGGAGCTGGGTATGTTTAGCCTGGAAAAGAGGAGATTGAGAGGAGATATGATGGCCACCTTCAAATATCTGAAGGGCTGTCACATGGAGGAGGGAACATGCTTGTTTTGTCCTGTTCTGGAGGGTGGGACTCAAACCAATGGCTTCAAGTTGCAAGAAAGGAGATGCCAACTAAACATTTGCAGGGGAACAAACTTCCTGTGGAGGTGGTAGACTCTCCTTCCTTGAAGGTTTTTAAGCAGAGGTTGGGTGGCCATCTATCATGGATGCTTTAGCTGATGTTCCTGCATTGCAGGGGGTTGGACTAGACGACCCTCGGGGTCCCTTCCAACTCGTAAGATTCTATGATTCTATTAATATATCATACCCAATCAAGTCCAAGAAAAATTCTTTTTTTAAAAAAAATAAGTTTATTTATAGTTTACATTTGTAACAAATAAACAATTCAACAAAGAAATAAAAACAGTTTTCACATATTGAACTTCGACTTCCATTCCCCTCTTTCAGCGGTTCCATGAATTTACACCCCCCTTTCCCCCCTTCTGCATATCCCAGTTAATTCTATTTATTCTTTTCCTCATCTATTTCATACATGTTTTAGAAACTGCAAGTTGTTACAGTAATCCTGCTAATGCCTTAAATTGTTTACAATTTGTTTGTAAATACTCAATAAATGATTTTCCATTCCTTGATTAAAAATAAATAAATCCGTTGTCTTGATTTCTTATTCTTCCAGTAAGTTTCGTCATTTCTGCATATTCCATTAATTTCTGTAACCATTCTTCTTTCGTCCGGATTTCTTCTTTCCATTTTTGGGTGGATATCATTCTTGCAGCAGTAGTTGCATACATAAATAAATTTCTGTATTGTTTAGGTAACTTTTTCAATTGAAACTTTTTCAATTCATTATATATCATATCCCTGTAAACTTTAACCTTATTACAAGACCACCACATATGGAAAAGGGTACCTTCTTTCCTGTCCAAGAAAAATTCCATCCCCTTGCATCCCCAAAAAAATCCAATAATTTTTTGTAAAAAATTATAAATAATTTAAAAACAACAACACTGTTCACTGAGTACATCACGGAGGAAGGTGTTTTGTATTTCACAAAGTGAAAATAACCACATTCTGCAGCTAAGTACTCATATTGCTAGCACTACTTTTCCTTTTGGTTACCTAACTTGGAAAGAAAGCAGTAGCAGCCCCTTGGTCCTGCAGGAACTGTGCCATGACTCCCTCTCCTGGTCCTGATAATCAATGTTACTGCTGACATTGAGGAAAAGTTCTGGGTCTTCTGAACTTCAGCTGCTTTCCTGTTGCTTGCAGGAGGGGCTTCCCCATCCTTGCACACCCGCCACCAGCAATTGTTTGGTGGGGGGGGGGTGTTTGGTGGAACAGTAGCTCCTTCTGCTGTGATGTAGAGCAAGTGATATGATACCATGGCATTTGGTAGGTGATCTTTGCCCTCCCTTCAAAGATGCTTAGGGCAATTTCTAATGCACTTTTAGGAACCACAAATTTACACAGATCTGGTTCTGTCAGAACATTTTAGCAATGTTGCTCCATCAGGTATCAGAATACAGCACACACACACACGAAATGACCATCTTGGAGTAACTGAGGGATCTATTTAATTATTTGGAACCGAAACCAATGGCTCCAAGTTACAGGAAAGGAGATTCCGGCTAAACATCAGGAAGAACTTTCTGTCAGTAAGTGCCATTGGACAGTGGAATGGACTCCATCGGGAAGTGGTGGACTCTCCTTCCTTGAAGGTTTTTAAGAAGAGGTTGGATGGTCATCTAGTTGAGATTCCTGCATTATGGGGGAGGGGTTTGGACTAGATGACCCTCGGGGTCCCTTCCAACTCTACAATTCTATGATTTTGGTAAAACGGCAGCAAGCACCCCACACAGTAAAAACAAAAAAGGCACTATCCTATATCCTATATCCTTGGTTTGTGATCAAATACTTCCTGGTGCTATGAACGTCAGGTACTGACATTAACATGGCTATAATTGTGTTTTGCAGCAAGTAGCAATACAGTTACCCTGCCCAGCTGTGTGTGGTATTTAGACAGGATGAGAAGCATGGCAAGTATGACTACCTGTCACCTACCCCGATGAGATATTATACAGCAAATCTGCATTCACATCACATGGCCGCCTGCCATCTTCATGTTTACTTGGATGTAAAGTTAGTAGGTGGCCAGATGCAAAAGCAGGTATCTTGGCCTTCTGTACCTTTAATAACCAGTGCCGGATTTACGTTTAAGCTAAACAAGATATAGCTTAGGGCCCCCAAAAAAATTTAAAGGGAAAAAAACTGGATGTACATTTCCACTTGTATTTCAGTTCAACAACTACTTTGATAAACTACATATTTTGTTATGTGCAAATGGATTTAGATACCTATTAGGTGCATAAATTAACATATAGCATATATTCAACACAAAAAACAGTGACAATTTGTTGTTGACAAAGAAACCATTGAGCAATTACATTTGGAATTGGAATTCTGGACTCCATCATCAGTGTAATTCCTAGGCTGTAAATTCCGATGAAATATAGATTTCCTTCTGCATAATTAACCTGCCCTACTGAAGCCACACACAGAAGCATGCATCTGCAGACAAATTCCCTGCTAGAACTGTGCATGCAAAAGGGTGCCCAATCTCCCAAATGACAGCAGCAAACCTATTGTGTGTTTGTCTGAGAATAAGCCAGACTTGACATTTAAGTAAACATGCATAGGATCACACTGTGGATTTCTGTGTCAGCATTCAGAGCTGTACTCACAGCTAAAAATGAACAGAGAACCATGCGCACACCAGCACACATTGAGAGGAGAGGGTTGATCTGGAAATACTGAATTCAGGCTTGATGTTGTTGGCATCCATCTGTCTTGAGAGACAATGGCGTGTGCAATCAGGAATGAAGTCAAACCGCTGCATTAGCAGCACCAAAGGGACCTCCTTGGGGCGCAAGCCTGGTCAGAGTGTGTGGAGGTCCTGGGCTGCCCAGATGACAAGACCCCCATCTAGGCCTCACTGTGGTCCAAAGGAAAGCAGAGCAAGATGTCTGGCACCAGGTTGGCTGCAGGAGTTACTGAAGCCATTCCCAGCATGTCATATGTATCTGCCATAGCTAGGATGGCCAGATACCAAACAGGACAGAGCTCCTGCACCTTTCATAGGTGTGCAGAAGAGGGGATTTCAGCAGGTGTGCCTAGGTCCTAGCTGGTGCAGTCCAGCTAGTAAAGGTATCAGGAACCCTCTTCTGTTTGGTGCCTGGTGACCTGAGCCACAGCATACAGGCAGCCTACTGCTGCTGTCACATATTACAGGACAGAGGATAAGATTTTAGGATCAAGGGGTTGGATTCAAAGCAAATATTATGTCCATTGAATGAATTGTTGCATAAAGCTCCTACAGCAAAAGTCTATTGAGACTTAAATACAAAGCCCAGGTTCTGATATTTCCATATATTTGCAACCTAATTAAGAAGTAGAGAGTGATAATCTCTCCACATTTATGAATACACATGTTTACACTGCACTAGAAGCATATTTTCTGTTTAAAACAGTAGGCCAGATTTCTGAGGTTCTGCAGAAGTGACTCAGAGTTTTCAAAGGCTGGACCAATGCAAAAAAGAAAGAAAGAAAAGGACAGGAATTTTACACCTGCATAACTCTGTAAAAGATGGAATTTCATCCGGCACAACTTGCCCTTCAATTTCAATTAAATGATTGCTCCTTTTACCAATAATCAGTCCTTAAGCCCCTCTGTAGCTTTATTTTTAATTTAATTTAATTTTTGTTTATTTTATTTTATTTTTGTTTATTTTATTTTTATTTTGTTTCCTGCTTGGCAGGGGTTTGGACTGGATGGCCCTTGTGGTCTCTTCCAACTCTATGATTCTATGATTCTAACATCTTGCAAAAGCAAACTTCCATCAGCTTGCAGGGATTGTCCACTCTTATGAAGGTGTGACCTGGTTCATCAGTTTTATATAACCCACTTCCCCCCTTGTCCTTCTTGCCTCTTGTGTTTTCTTGCATTTGTAAACCAGGGGGCTGTGTTTGTGTGTGTAAGCACACAATTTAATTTAAGTACCAAATAAAACACGCATAAAATAATAATGACCCGATTAGAGTTGTCACCTTTTTTCTGGAAAAACCCTTCTACTCAATGAATGAACACTAAACAGGCTAAAGTCTTTGCAGCATGGAAATACAATGCTATTTTTAAACAAAAACTTAACAACCTTAACAGAAAAAGTCCCTTACATTCTATGCAGTTATTCCACCTCAAAGTCTGATAACATAAGGAGTGCTTGTAATGATGAGAAAGGAAGACATTCAGGCTGAAGAGGAGCTTTTCCCAACCGAACATTATTCTGGAACTGATAGATAAGGTAGTTTAAGTGCTGCTGTTAGAGCATTCTAGGAGACATCCTGGTTTCCCCAAAGGCAGCTTTTAATCCTGCCATTCTGGTGCTATCATTGCTAATGGCTTTTCAAGAGGAGAGGATAAAAAGAGAAGAGTTACACTAAGAGAGGTGCTAAAATACAAGGTGCTGACATTCGCTCTTCCTAACTCTCATCAAACAAATCAGTGTGCATAATTAGCCTCCGGATTCTGACAGGTCATTAATTAGTATGCACAGTGTTTGTTTAAGGGGATCCCTTCCCCTTGCTCTCTACTTTTAAACTGAAAAGAACTTCTAATTGCTTTCAACTTGGAGCACCATAGCAACCAAATGTTGGCTATCAAGTTTAGAGGCCTCTCCCACTGCTTGTAGGTAGGCATCTCAATGAATTTTGCCTGTCAAGTTCAGGATTCCTGTCTCATCTTGGAAGTTCAATGGGGAAAATATCTAAGTAAATTGACTTGACACTATTATATAGCAGAACAGCTCACTTTCTTAATGGTTTAGTGCAAAAGACAGCCTGTGTGGTTTTTGTTTTCTTTGGGAAGCTATCTGGCTACCTTTGGGGTAGGAGGAAACAGATGTACAGCAGACTCCTAATAAAAGGGGAAATTGGCTGTTCCTATTGGATAATCAACAATAATAAAAGCCTCACTCCAAAAAGGGGTGAAATTGGGCACAGAATGACATCATAATAATATATCATTACTATTACTACTACAGTCATACCTTGGAAGTCGAATGGAATCCCTTCCAGAAGTCCATTCGACTTCCAAAACCAAATCGCGGCTTCTGATTGGCTGCAGGAAGCTCCTGCAGCCAATCAGAAGCTGTGGAAGCCCTGTCGGATGTTCAGGTTCCAAAAGAACGTTCGCAAATTGGAACAATCACTTCTGGGTTTGCGGCGTTTGGGAGCCAAAATGTCCAAGTTCCAGGGCGTCCGGTATCCAAGGTACGATTGTATTATCAACATTACAAAATAACAGCTGTTTACTACTCAGTCTTCACCAATACCTTATCAAGCCCTGATCAAGTCTCTGCCTAGGTCTTGAAGATGCAAGATCCTTCAATGAGAACCATATACTGTAGAATCATAGGTCTGTAGAGTTGGAAGGGACCACAAGGATCATGTAGGCCAACTCCCTGCTGTACAGGGATCTTTTGCCCAACGTGGGGTTCTATCCCACAACCCTGATATGAAGAGTTTCATGTGCTACCAACTGAGCTATTCCAGGACTATGCTGCAAAGTTTTGCTAAACAGTACCATCTCAAACCCCAGATGAGGAATAGCATGTTTGAATGCTCTCTCTTATAAAAAGCCTTCTGCACATATAGAACACTTGCAAGCTAAGGAACACAACAGCTTCTTCTTCTTTCCTTCAGTTGCAGTGGAGCAAGGGAGACAAGTTTTCCCTACTGTCTGTAATCCTGGGAAATGGAAGTAGAAATTCCCCAGTTTTGGAACAGGCAATAGCTCAGTGGTAGAGTGTCTGCTTTGCATGACACAGAAGGTTCTGGGTTCAAACCCTGACAACTCCAGGTAGGACTTGCAGAAATCCTTGCCTGAAATCCTGGAGAGCTACTGCCAATCAGTGTAGAGACAATACTGAGTCTGATGGATCAATGGTCTGGCTCAATATGCTCCTATTTAACGGTAGCTGCATAAGAAAAGTTAAGAAAAGTATCTGCATAAACGCAAGACCAGCATCTCGCTGTGCTTTCTATTTTTATTAATAAGTTGTTAATTCTTTTAATAGCATATGAAAAGGAGCATTATATAAGTCACATACACTAAACAGCCCAAGAGAAGATTCTATAAAATAATTTAGATGCATTAAATAAATACAATAAAATAGCAGCCTTCTACAATGCAGGCTACGCAGCGGTTTACTTCGGCTTGAAGTACCCTGGTCTTTAGTACACCTACAGGAGCAGACTTGCTCCAAAAAGTGTTTTAAAGAGGCATATCTATAAGATACATATAAAAGAGGGTCTAAGATTAGAAATAAGGTTTCTCCAAGACAAGTTTTACCACGGCCTCCACATGTCTAATGACCCCATGTTAATGCCATTATGTGCAAAATGAGATTGCAGGATCTGACCAGGAGGAGACGACTCGCGCTGATTACAGCACGAGGGTGTTTGGGGCTGGAATGGCTTTTTCAACCCCGGCTTGTCTTCGGCAGGCTGGAACTGATCCTGAGATTGGTTGGACCCTGCACTATTCCCCTTGCTATTCGCAGGGGTGGTAGAACTCAAGTCTGCCTTGCAGGTTTCTTCACTAGACCTGGGCAAGGATTTCAGCAGGTGGTTCAGTAGCCGTGCACCAAGGGTCTTGTCCATCCATTCGCAGGTCAGGAGGAGATTGTGGACTTCGTGCATACACTGGATATACCCAGTGCTGTACCTCTGCTGAGCTTCCAACCCCATTTTGGAATCTGCTGAACAAGAACAGAAGACGCTCCCTGTTATTAAGGAGTCAAGACTCGTCAGTTTATAACCAAAGTCCACCCCTGCCCAATATAATGAAAAGTCACCTCTTTTCATATAACACACATTCTCTTGTCACTGACAACAATCTAGCCTGATAGCCTGCTTCAGTATAGCACGTTAGTATTATTTGCAAGTTGAAGTATAATTGTTTCATGTGCTTAGTTCACCAAGTTATATTTGGTTGCTAAGAATGGTCTACAAACCCTCTAAGGTTCACAATATCACCTTTGCTTACAGAGTGATGTATAATGTGTTAAAAACCAAGCCGCTAACCAAGAGTACAATCCTAGCCATGTCCACTCAGAAGTAAGTAATCTCAGGTAAGTGGAGTTAGGATTGCTGTCCATGTTAACATCTGGGCAATATCTATTTAGCTACTGCTACGCCACTTAGCTGAAAATATGAGCAAAATACCGTCATGCAAAGTTTTGCTCTGCAGGGACCACCTCTGAAACATGTACAGCCCATGGAAACTCTATACGCGTACTGTTACATTCTATCACCTCATTTTGGTACCCTGGTTGTTTTATCTCCAATCCTTTGGACTTCACACATGAAAAAAATATCTGGGCTGTTTTGTCAAGCCTACACCAAGTGGGAGTCAGAAAGGCTATTATTACCCAGGTGTATGCTCCCAGCCTGAAGAGGAAACCCTTATAGGCCTGTCTGTTGAGGTGGCACCAAGGGTTAGTTTAGGTTAGAAGAGCCATCTCAGTACCTGTGAAGTCTTTACTTCCAAGGAGATGCTCCAACCTGTTATCCCGGCACCAGACTACACAAGGCAACTGTACAAGAAGCCATGAATTCCTAGTTGTAGCCCCAACGTGCCTGTCACCACAACTTCATAAATGAAACTATTGTTGCTGCCATGTTGAGTCTCTTGCACCTGCATTGTTAAAGGCAAGGACTTCAGCCGATGCTTTATAGTATGGCTATGAACAGTGCTAACAGCCCTATATCATGTAAGAAAATGGGCACTTCCAGTCAGTATTTTTTCCCCTCTCAGCTTTGCATTAACACACTAAACTAGAAATGGGATATTGAGAAGTACTTTGTGAAAGCACGTTCTTTAAGGGGCGTACACCATTATAGTGTGGACTTGCTGAGGCATTGGAGACACCAGAAGATGTGAATTGCAATTCAAGGACTGCAGTATGAATGTTTGGGAAATAGGATCCTTCTATGGTTTTGTTTGAGGATGTTGAGTGGTGTGGACAGACTTCAATAAACAATACAGGAAGCAGGGTGTCTAAGAAGGCCCTTTCAGTGCTATAATATCTAGTCAGAAGTGAGTTTAATCGGACTTTTGCCGAGTTAAGTATACATAGGATGGCAGCCTTAGTATTTTTTATTTAGCATGGAGTCCAGTAGCCACTGCTTAAACCATTCCATGTCACTATTTTATACAACTTACAAAGTTTTATCAGTAACATCAGGCTGGAAAAGTACTGTCTTCTGACTTTTCTGTTTTACTTTTTGAACAGTAAGACTGGACGGAGCGATGTTCAAAGCAGTGCAGAAGTTACAGAGGTTTGAATAGACACGAAGGGGTAGAAGAGTAAAGCATGCAAGAACATAAATCCACTTACCCATAACTTTGCTATTTTGGATATTCTGGAGATGCTTTACCGTCATTTCGAGGATATCTGCTTTTTCAAGTTTAGATTGCTGTTTAAAAGTGCAGCAACAAAGTGGGCTATTAGCGACAAAGAATTGTTTTTGAACAATGCTGAAAAAAATAAAGCAAAAGGGGAGATGGAGCAGAGGCACGATAAAAACCAACACTTACATCAAGCCGAAAGGCCCCAACAACAGTCTCTTTGAGCTGGTCCAAGCAGTTGTTGATCCTCTCCCTTCTTTTTCTTTCAATCAAAGGTTTTCTTAACTACAGTGATTAAAGGGAGAATGTTAATAGTAACTTTTCTGCATGGAAAGCTTGGATCCTGCTTTTGGCTACTGGTTTTGTCAGTTCAAATGCACAGAGAGCTTAAATGTTTTTGTTCTTAAAAAGAGGTGCCTTTTCCATATAGCAGCAAATAATTCATAGGTACTACTGTGTATCTTACCAGTTCGGTCGTCAAACACTCTCCTGACACACACCCATGCACCAGATTTCCACCTAGTTCAATTTTGTATAAAGCCTGACAAGGAAAACTGACAACTCAATCCTAGACGTGTTTACTCAGAAGTAAGCCCTACTCCCGGGTAAGTGTGCATAGGATTGCTGAATTTGTTTTGACTAACAACCCAGTTACCAAGGAAGAAACAGGAAACTGCGATTTCAATTATGTCCAGAGCATGAGCTTTGTTATAAAACTCTCCATAAAAGCTTTTTACAAGTTTCCCATAATCTAATATATTGTGGTTTTTTATTACGATTTCATTCCGCAACTCACTCAGTCTGACAATTCTTTTGACAATCACTTGCAGTTGTATTTTTGCTGCTGATTGTGATGGAAATCAGGTAAGGTGGAACATTAAATCTCTGCAGTGCTGCCGGCTTTCATTTCTACAACAGTTTACACTAAATTCTACACACAAATAATCTACTTTTTTAAAAAAAAATAGTTTGTGATTAAAATTAAGCATATGAAGCAAAATTAAGAGAAGTAAATATAGTTTATATAAACTAGATATATTTTTCTCCCGGGTCACATGTATTGACTGAAATATAAATCTCCATATTAAATATGTATGTTGTGCAGGTAACAGTCAGAGCCTGCACACACCCATGTGTTTTGTACTTTACCTTTGGTGCCAAACTGCTCTGTGTTCTTCTAACTAGCTCTTAGCTTATCTCTCGATACTGTCTGTGGGTTAGTCCCTTGAGAGCTAAATTAGGAGTTACCTCCTAGTAAAGCACAGAAACAGCAACCACTAGGGTTGCACACAACGTTAGTCCTACTCAGAGTAGAGCCATTGAAATGAATGGGCATGCCTAACCTTACATCCATTCATTTTGATGGCTAAATATGTTAGTTGGATACAACCCACCGTGTGTCCTTAAACCCTCAAGACTTCTTCTATCTCAAGCCACTTATAGAATGTGACATACCTTCCTTTCCTCTTTGGTGTTGGAAAGCTTCTGCACGCAGCTGGCCAGGGTTGTGGCAGTCATTGTAATCCACCTCGCCTGCCCCAAGGCTTAAGGGGAAAAGGGGAGAAAGCCCTTTGGCAGCTGGCTGCTCCCCTTGCCTTCTGGGGCTTTCTCTTACATGATTGCCCTGCTCTGCTTGCATTTATAGTCTGGTATTAGCATGTGAATGAAGGCATTGCTTGGCTAGCCCTCTTTTCCCACAGGAGGGGTTGAGACCAGAGGCTTGTGACCATCAATCAAGGCTGGCAGGTCACTACTTTTCAATGGGCAAATCGTACACACGCACACACACACACCGCTCCTAAAGAGCGACAGATGTCCAGCCTCTACAAAGCTATGCTTGGCAGAAATCTTTTGTTAGGGAGACGACAGAGAATGAGAGCACTCCATGAAGGCTGTGCGGCCCCCTGCTCAATTGGCACCGATTCCCATGGAAAGGGTGGCTACAACAGGGTAGAGCCAGTTACACCTGGGCAATTGGGGCTAGTGGTTTTGTTGTCTTTTGTGTACAGGTCCCACTTTTTTTTGGTCTGTGAATCCTATGTCTCACACTCTTGATCTTCCCATCAAAATATTCTGCATTAAGAAGTGCCCAACTGGGGCAGACTTTGGTAATCTTTTGTAATATGGCACCCTGTGTGAGACCAACATCTGGCTCCCGCAATGGATCTTCTCAATTATGGATATTCTCAATTTTATGCCCCCTTGGCTCGGCCCCTTGTGCTGGGGAACTGCCCGCACAGCCTTATTTCTGGCACCGATGCCAGTCTTCTAAATAGGAACTGTGGAATGTAATATTTCATGAGTTGCCTACATATCTTGCTTTGTGCTATAACTGGAAGCCTTTTGATCCTTGGGCAAAACTTAAGTTTAGCACCCAGGTTATTTCCTGGAGATAGGCAGCTGTGTCAGTTCCATTTTATCCGATAACAACAGAGGTGCAGATAACATGAAACTGCCACAGCTGTCTATCTCCAGAACTTGTGTGGAGGAAGCCACTGGATTTGCATTGACAAGAACAAATGATATGAAACTGACCAATCTTATCATTGTTAAGGAATAATCCAAAAGGGCACCGCACCTGGATTTTGGAACTCCCTCCCCAGGGAGACCTGCCTAGTCTCCTCTTTGCTGGTTTTTCATTGGAAAAACCCTTCTTGTTCAGACAGGCCTTTCACCTACCAAGGGGAGTTGACTTTTGCTGCTGCTGCTGCTTTTTGTCTCCTTCCCGTGGGCTGCTGCTTCTAATCTGTTTGCATTGTTTTTAATCTGCTCTATTTTTTAACATATATATAGATACATAGATATTTTAATTGTGCTTTTTTTGGTTTTATAACGCACATGTATTTTCCCTCTATCCCAAAATGGTGTTTCATGTTATTGTTGCCCACCTCCAGCTCTCAGCTGTCATAGAAAGCCCTGTGAGGACCAAAGAGCATGTTGTGCAGAAGAGCTGATCTTCCTAAGTATTTTTAAAAGCTGTGTGAGGGAATAGCAGTACTGGGAAAGGAGCTAATTCTTTTCCCTGTGTCAACTACCTGATCTAAATTCCACCCACCAGTTGCTATCATTACTGTGATGTGGTGGGGTGTGTCAGCAGATGGAAGTTTTCACTTGTTCTTAAAACCTCTCTACCCCATTTGATTGAAGAATTATGGTGGTGGTGTGTTTTTTTTAAATGCCCAATCTTTTCTACAGAATCTTTTCTATATTTTTATTTCATTTTTATTTGATGCTGTTGCAGATTTCCCAAGCCGCATTGGTCTGGTCTTTCTGCTATATAAGCCTACTGAGAAACATTAGACTCATAGATTCATAGAGTTGGAAGAGACCACAAGGGCCATCCAGTCCAACCCCCTGCCAAGCAAGAAACACCATCAAAGCATAAACATTATATGTGTATGTGTGGTGTGTGGGTGGGTGTGGGTGTGTGGGTGTGTGCAGGCGAGGTGGCCAGCTCACATGAGATGTCAATAATGAATGAGATATGGAAAGAAGTCTCAGTGCATGGCTATTTTATTTATTTTATTGAAAGGATTTTTATACTACCCTTCAATAAAAATTCACAGGACAGTTTGCACAAAAAGAAAATACCAAAACAATTAATTGCACAAATAAATACGATAATAAAAATGCAAGACCTAAAAGGCTATAATATCTTCAAAGCTGTAGAAAAACAGATGGCTGCTCCTCCAAATATTAACTGCATGCATGACTCCTTGCGTGCACTTTATCACATAATGATACATTCTTCAAAGGAGAATAATTGACTACTTACAGTGATGGAGAAGGAGGGGAAAGTTTGTGCAATGCACGAGGGAGGGGAATGCAGAAACTTTGTACTATTTGCTTGTTTATGTGCAAAGATTCAAATTAAGAAAGTATTACTACAGTTTAAACAGAAATACAGTATATCTCACCATAGTGGGGAAGACTGACAAATTGTATTGCTCAGCCTTCAGTCCAGGAGCAGCCTATTAATGGACAATGCCAGCCTTGTTAAGGCTATTTATCTTTAATCTGTACAGTGGTACCTTGGTTCTCAAACTTAATCCGTTCTGGAAGTGCGTTCCAAAAACCAAAGCATTCCAAAACCAAGGTGCGCTTTTCCATAGAAAGTAAGCCAAAATGGATTAATCCATTCTAGACTTTTCAAAACAACCCCTAAAACAGCAATTTAACATGAATTCTACTATCTAACAAGACCATCAATCCATAAAATGAAAGCAATAAACAATGTACTGCAGTCACACAATCAATCAATCAATCAATCAATCAATCAGTAGTTGAACTGGGTTCCACACAGTCACAAAAACAAAACAAAAAGCCACAAAAACGCAAAAGAAATAGCAAAAACAGAGAGACCTCAGCGTAACACTCAAAACGGAAGTGTGGCACTCAAATCGGAAGCATAACACCCAAAACAGAGCATGTTCGGCTTCTGAAAAAAGTTTGCAAACCGGAACACTTATTTCTGGGTTTGCAGTGTTTGGGTTCCAAGTTGTTTGAGTACCAAGGTGTTTGAGAACCAAGGTACCACTGTGCTCGGAAAGGGAAGCCTTTCAAATAGGAGACTGTCCTCTGTAAAGCAGGGCACCCTAGCTTTGAAGGGATGGCTTCAAATAAATGCCAGCCTTATGGTGCTCATCCTTCCTTTTCTCACCTTCTTGGTTCATGCTCAGTTCTATAGTAAGGTAGCAGCATTGTGGAGAACAGCAGTTGCTACTCGCTAGATGGCATGACGTCTACATACAAGTTACAACATATATATATATATTGTTGTTGTTGTTGTTCAGTCTTCAGTCGTTCAGTCGTGTTCGACTCTTCGTGACCCCATGGACCAGAGCACGCCAGGCACGCCTATCCTTCACTGCCTCTTGCAGTTTGGCCAAACTCATGTTAGTAGCTTCGTGAACACTGTCCAACCATCTCATCCTCTGTCGTCCCCTTCTCCTTGTGCCCTCCATCTTTCCCAGCATCAGGGTCTTTTCCAGGGAGTCTTCCCTTCTCATGAGGTGGCCAAAGGGAAGACATATATATATATATATATATATATATATATATATATATATATATATATATATATATATATAGTGCAACAAAACAGAACTAGGCAAAATAAAACCCCAGAATGATAAAAACAATTTCAAAAATAATCTGCCAACTGGAATGTCTGGACAAAGAAGAAGGCCTTCGGCTGGTGCCAAATAGATTGTAATGAGCGCCTTCTTAGAAAGGACATTCCAGAGTTAAGGTGCCACCAGAGAAAATGTCCTTCCCTTTGTAGAATCAAAGCATACGTCCAGTAGAGAATGTGGAAACAGAGCAGCTATTTCACCTTTCACAAATAGTGGCACAGTAGTGCCTCAGCAGCTCCAGGGGTTTCTGTGTGGACAGCCTTTTGTGGCTGTTCCCAAGACTGCTTCTCAGGAATTCTCCACTTCTGCTCTTGCATCTAACCTCATTTCTTATTCTCCCCTCCCTCCTTTTCACATCACAAGGCTGACAAACCAAAGGGCAAAGGCAGGGCAGAGGCCAAGAACTCTTGTGCACAATGGGTGGGGAATTCCCATAGATCCCCGCAGCAGCGTCAGATCCCTGGAAAGACAAAGGATTGCAGCTTGAGGTTTCCCTCTCTGGAGAAGATGCTCCTTGGTTTACCTAGCTCCTTGACCCCACTGTAAAATCATCGTGGTGCTCTTACCATATCAGGCAGTGTGAAGGTATAAAAAGAGAATAGGTACGCCTTCAGGAGAGCACATACATGAAATGAGAGGGACATCGTTCTTTCATTCTCTTCAGTTTTTCAACCCCCCTCTTCAGTTTTTCATTCTCTTCAGTTTTTCAATCCCCCTCCCTGAAACAAACAACGCCTTTCAACAAGATTTTGGTCTTTCAAAGTTGCTGTTTCCTTAGGCTTCCAGATGCCCACTCCTTCGCTGAGTGGCCACCTGAATATGGACTTTCTAGTGCCCTGTGGCCCAAGCGGCTGGGAGGCAGCTTGACCTCCCACTCTAACTCAGAATGGGGTCCTGCTGCAGGTGAGCTGGGGTCCCAGCCTAAGAGTCCTTCCAGGGAAACCTTTGCAGACAGGCTGTGCTGGAGTTGGGGACCTCTGTCTGTTCCCCAGGGTCTCCTGGCTCTGGGAGGTCTGGGTATTCAACAGAAGGCAAGCCAAACCAGGACGCAGCGTGACATTCCCATGCAGTCAGTGATGCTGCTTTAGCCGTTGCTACACTTGTCAATATCCTAAACATTCCCACTCCCAGCTGTTAATCAGTCACTGACCACTACAGAAAGCAAATTGCAAACACCTTCATTTTAACTACCCTTAAGTAGAGTTTGCATACAGCTTGTCAAAAACTCTAGAGCAACAGAAAAAGATTATTTATGTATGCAACAACGGCTGCGCGGATGTTATTAGCCCAAACATGGAAGGATACAACAATACCGACTAAAGAAGAATGGCAAGCCAAAATGATGGACTATGCTGAAATGGCAAAACGAACTGCGAGATTAAGGAATCAAGAAGATAAAGACTTTAAGAAAGAATGGGGGGAAATTATAACGTACCTAAGAGAGCATTGTAAGCAAATAAAAGCATTAGCTGGACTTTAAAATTAACTTTTAAAGCAAAAGAAGCAATGGACAAGTTAGATAAGCAGAAAAAAATAGAGAATTTATTGATATGTAGACTGAAGAATATTGGGCATAAGGATCCATGAAAGAGAGGGGAGAAGTCACAAGATTTGAATATTCTTATAAAATAAGTATGTAAATGATGCTGAGTTAAATTTGTATTTATAAAAACTAATAAAAAAGATTTAAAACAACAACAAACCCTCTAGATTAGAACAAAACATCACAGGCACCCGCCCATGGCATATAGTAAAATGTTGCCAACATCAACTTTATTTCATACTAGAGAACTATGACAGACCCTCAGTATTTGATGCTGTTTTCTTGTTCATCGACAACCTTTTCTGTAGATCACTTTGAATATTTTTTGGTAGAAAGCAAAATTCAAAGAAAGAAAGAAAGAAAGAAAGAAAGAAAGAAAGAAAGAAAGAAAGAAAGAAAGAAAGAAAGAAATTGTATAAATAAATACATTGTGCTGTTACCCACCTCTTCGTTTTTATTGTCTCAGGATTTTATTGTTTTGAGTTTCCTTGGGCAATTCTTATCAGTAGGTGGTATATAAGGGGACGCGGGTGGCGCTGTGGGTTAAACCACAGAGCCTAGGGCTTGCTGATCAGAAGGTTGGCGGTTCGAATCCCCGCAACGGGGTAAGCTCCCGTTGCTCGGTCCCTCCTCCTGCCCACCTAGCAGTTTGAAAGCACGTCGAAGTGTAAGTAGATAAATAGGTACCGCTCCGGCGGGAAGGTAAACGGCGTTTCCGTGCACTGCTCTGGTTTGCCAGAAGCGGCTTTGTCATGCTGGCCACATGAACCAGAAGCTGTACACCAGCTCCCTCGGCCAGTAACGCGAGATGAGCACCGCAACCTCAGAGTCGGACACGACTGGACCTAATGGTCAGGGGTTCCATTACCTTTACCTTTAGGTGGTATATAAATGTATCTACTGTATGAATGATTGAATGAATGAATGAAGAGCCAATAATTTGGCTCTTGGCCAAAAAGGGAGCAATCCTAACTCCTGGCTGAGTGCAATCTTAACTCCCAGCTGGGAGCAACTGGGTTGAATGGAGTAGAAGAGGCCCACTGCATTCAAAGCCCTGCAATTTGCACCATTTAGGGCAAAAGGGGAAGGGCAGTAAACCTGTCAGTTTTTGCTGCACCACTTGCAGGCCGGCACAACAGAAAGGCCAAGATCAGGCCCATTTGTAGTATCTAGCCTGGCTTCACACACACCCCCTCCCTGCCTCATTTTCAGAGTTTATGCTAGCCACCTCCAGTGGGCATACTGCCTCATTTTCAGTGGGTGCAGTAGGGACCTCCCACAAGCAGAGCCAGGCAGAGGGACATCTCCACTGCTTCCTAACACCCTCCAGCAAGAAGGATCGGGGTTAGGATTTATTTGCCCCTATGCCAGTGTTTAGATGTTGCCTGGTGTGCCATGGGAAAAAATGAAAAATTCAAGAGAATTACTTTATATATTGTCAATATAGGCACAGATTCTTTTTTTTTAATAAAGAGTTTATTGGTATTTTTCATAACAAAGAATAATCCCACACCCACACCTACATCTACCCAGACAATTACCCACCCACATTTATACAAAACAAATACAAACATAACCAAGATTCTTCTTCTTGTTTACACATAAAAAAAAAAAATCTAGTTCCGAATCTTTACAATTGACTTCCCCTGCCTTCTCTCCTTCGGTTCCAAATCCAAATTCTACTTTAATAACTTAACCTCTCTATTAATTGAATTCATTTAAAGAAAATTCCAATCTAAACAATCATCTTAATCTATAATAATTAGTAACAGAACTTTATATCTTAACATATTATTCTTATATCAAATCTAAGCAAACTTCTTCTTTCCCTTAAACTGCTGCTAATAGCGAAAAATTCAAAATATCCCTTTTCTTGTTAAAAAATAAAATAAAACTTAATGTCTTAACTTTCCGATTTCAGATTACCATAACAAACCATTTATATTTTACACTTAATACAATTCACCCTATCCCCCCTCTATCCATTGTCCTTCTCCATCTTACACCGGAACCACTCCTCAAATTGTCCTCTTTTCTTGTGCGTCCACAGATCCCGACATAGTCCCCAACAGTCCTTGCATCGAGCATCAGGGTACACTGTTCATCTTCTTTCAGCTTCTCCGATTCAATGTTGCATTCTTCTTCTATTTGTAGATATCTTAGTTTTTTTTTTTTATAAGAATTTATTGACATTTTTTACTTATGACAACATACACCCATAACCACACCTACATTTATACACATACAAAACAAATACAATTATAAATCAAATACATACATTGCCAGGATTTTCCTTCTTATTTAAGCATCTCATAAAAAATTTCTTTTTCTTAATCTTGACAGTTGACTTCCCCTGCCTTTTCACCTTCGATTTTATACCCATAATCTACTTTTTAACCTCTTCTTTTAAAAATTAAACTCAATTATATATATAGAATAAAACATTCATCTTAGTCTTGATCATCTTAGTCTATAAACTTAATCGACTTATATTGACTTTACTTATAACACATCATCATAAATCTTCATAAATCATTCTTATCAAATCTACACTATCTCCTCTGTCCTTTAAACTGCTGCTAATAACATAGAAACTTCAAATATCTCCTTTCTTATTCAAACAAAAAATAAAACTAAATATAGCTGACAGTGTTCACCCTCCGATTTCAAAATGCCATAACAGACTGTTTTAGATTTTACTTAATACTTCACCCCACTCCCCCTCTGTCCATTGTCCTTCTCCTGGTGACGCCAGAACCAAACTTCCAAATGTCTTCTTTTTCCAAATATCCACAGATCCAGGCACAGTTCAGAACACTCCTTGTAACGAGCCTCAGGGTACCCATCTCATCTTCTTTCAGCTGCTCCGTTTCTTTGTACCATTCCTTTTCTTCTTGTAAATATCTTAATTCTTTGTCCCTTGCCCCCGAGCTCACACCTCGGGGACTGGATATAACAAATCTTGTCGTCGTCTTGGGGCTGCCACCCCCAAAAAACGAATCTTTTACCCGGAGTAGCCCTGTCATTTCTCTCCATCCTTCCAACAACCCTCTCAGCTCCTTAGCAAGGCTTTCTTCCAAAGTATCAAAGATTTTAAAAGCCTCCTCTGTGGGCAATAGATTTCTTTTCCAACCCCCACACAAGACTTTCACTTTCCGATAAAGCAGTTCCAGCCTCAAAGCATTGAGCCTTTGTTCATCCGTTAGTCCAGAGTTCAAAACAAGTTCAAAGACGAAGCCCAGCATAATGGTAGAGGGGGAGGGAGTGGGTGTCAGATTACTATTCCTGTCTCTATGTTTGTCGCCATTTTCCTAAGCCGGAGCGCAAATACCGCAGCTTTAAACGGAGATATTTTCCGCTAGTTTACTTCCCAAAAGAAAATTTCAACAGTCTCATGTATCAAAATTTAAATACTTTGTAACCAGTTCTGTAGCAGCAGTCGCTCAAATTGGTTAACTTCTTTCACTCGAAGGGAGGGAGGCAGGCTGCCTTTCTCCTTCCCCCCGGATCGTCCAAAAAGCACAGTATCTAATCCAATCAAATACTCACGACCACCGGGTTTCTTTAAATCCATACATCAAAGGTAGAACTTAGACGCTCATCACAGGCTCTGTCGCCGCATTTACATCCCGGTTGGGGCATATCCCCTATAGCCCAGCTCCGTCGTCCCTTCACCCCCACTCCCCCTTTACAGGGGGGGCGAGGGAAGGGTTCGGAGCCACAACGGGCACAGCCGGGGAGCCCAGGGTGCGGGACGCTCTTCCCGCACCCCAACCGGAGCCCCGCTTTGCGGTAGCGGGGCTCCTAACCCCCGGGATGGACTGGGCGCTTCGCAACCGAAGCGACCCACGACCACCCGCAATGGCGTCGCCGCCGGAAGTCCTCAGATATCTTAGTTTTTTGTCCCTCACTCCCGAGCTCTCACCTCGGGGGCTGGATATAACAGTCTTCACCGCCCCGGGGCTGTCACCCCCGAAGGACGTTTCTTTTTCCCGGAGTCGCCAAGCCGTCTCTCTCAGTTCTTCAAACATCCCCTTCAGCTCTTTGCCAAGGCTCTCTTCCATAGTATCGATAACCTGAAAGGTCTCCTCTGTGGGAAGCAAATTTTTCTTCATGTCCCCACTCAAAACCTTCAATTTCTGATTAAGCAGTTCTAGTTTCAGAATAGTAATCCTTTGTTCATCAGTTAGTCCAGAGTTCAAAACAAGTTCAAAAACAAAGCCCAACATGGTAAGGACGGGCATAGGTATCAGATTTCAGTTTCTATTTCGATGTTTTCCATCTTATACCAGTAGTTTTCCACTCTGACTCAAACTTTTCGCAGCCATTTTCCCTGAAACCAGGGAGCAAAGACAATACCTTTAAGAAGGGATATTCTCCATCCTCTTCCTCTCCAAAGGGAGATCAAAATAGTCTCACTTGTGAAAAAATCCAAACATTGTAACCATCTTGGTAGCAACAGTCTATCATAAACCGTTATTTTCTTGCCCCCGAAGGGAGGGAGGCAGGCTTCCTTTCCCTGAAACCTCCCGGATCGTTAGTCTCCACGATTTAATCCAATCAAGTACTCACAGCCACCGGGCTTCTTTTCCTTCCTCTTTTACAGGGAGAACGATGTCGCGGACCACGGGCAGCTGCGCCGCTTCGCGTCCCGGTTGGGGCATATCCCCTAATGGGCCAGCTCCGCGATCCCCTCTCACCCCCACTCTCCCTTTACAGGGGGAGCAAGGGAAGGGGACGGAGCTTAGCGGGCCCGCCGGGGAGCCCGGGGTGCGAGACGCTCTTCCCGCACCCCACCGGAGCCCCGCTTTGCAGTAGCAGGGCTCCAACCCCCGGGACGGACTGGGTCGCCTTGCAGCCAAGGCAACCCACGACCGCCCGCAGTTGCGTCGCCGCCGGAAGTCTGCGTCGCCGCCGGAAGTCCAATTTTTTTAAAAAACATTTTCTAATGGTGGTGTGCCTCGTGATTTTTTTTCATGAAACAAGTGTGCCTTTGCCCAAAAAAGGTTGAAAAACACTGCCCTATGCTACAGGAGCTTCTAGGTACCTGCACTTTTTCTTTTTCTTTTTTACTTTTATAATCCAATATGATATTGTCATCTATGAAACATGGAAGAGTTTTCAGGGGTAGGGCCTATATTCTCCTGTGTGGTCATTCACAAAAGGCTTCATTCATCCGAGAGTGTCAACAACAGCACTGGAGCAGCGTTATCCGGAGACAATTCCTTTTTTCAAGTTTTCCTTCATGGATACTGTAGAAACTTGGAAGAGTCCAAAATAACGTTTCATTCCGGCAAAGTATGACATCTGTGCTTGTTGACTGAATGGGAAATATGCACACAAATGCAAATGCATCATTTGCATAAGTGCCTTTACTTAAGGAGGCACTTTTGTGATGTGCTTTCTTATTTTTCTTACATTGCTCAGTGCCAGTTTTCAGTGAAAAGGTACATTTCCCCGGACAGACAAAGCCATACTTTTCTTTCTGGGTTTTCCCAAAGCAACGGGGTCCATCTCTCTGCTTTTATTAGCCCCCCTCCTCTACTCTAGTATTTGTCTACATTTCACACTATTTAAAAAGAAAACAACTTGAAACATCTGTTCCTGCACTTTTTCTTTTTCTTTTTAAGAGGGAAAGAAAAAGAGACTTGAAAATGGGAGGGAGAAGTAAGTATGGCAGATGTTAGTGAATTCCCTCCAAGGCAGATGTCTGGCTCTGGAGGTGGGCAGGGGGCGGGCGGGAGCTCCTTTAAGAATTCATGGCTATGGCTCCTCTCTGACTTGGGACACGCGACTAACCAGCAAGTGAAAGGACGTGGGAAAACTCTATTGCACAAAGAACTTATTCAAACAAACCTAATAGCCGTGAAGAATCTAATAACCAGCAAGAAAATGGACAGCAAGCCCACAAGTGAGGCCTAAAATTTAACCCTCTATGCATTTCCTGTAAAGGGTAAGGATAGCAGAGCGAGTTCCCATGTGGCATTTTGTGATACCAGGTGACTATCTTTGCAGACCAACATTATGCTATAATATTTTAGACCATATGAACGGATTCCTTGAGTAATGCCCAGAATTCAGGGTTTGTGGTTTTGCAGATGTTCTGCTTCCTATGTTCCGACTGCCTCCACCCTCAGTTGCACAAAGTTCAGGTTTGTATCACATTGTTTCTTGCAAAATAGTAATAATAACATGAGAAGTGTGGCAAACAGAGGCCACCAAGATCACCGAGAAGACTCCAGCCAACTAGGCCCTGATATGAATTTCTGCAGAATTCTTCCATTCTATTTCTCAGTTGCTTAAGAAGATTATAAACATACACAGTCAAAGAGATACAGTATGACCTTGCACTTACAAACTTACCACTTAAGGTGGTCTTAAGGTGCTTGTCAGTGGTGATGCTGAGGTTCCAGATTCAGTTTCAGAAACCCTTTGGATGAGCTCATGGAGTGACCAGGAAGGTGTTCAATGCCATATGAAGCTGGTGGATTTCCAGGGCATAATGAAGATATGCGAACTGGGTCTGCACCTAGGAAAGATGTTTGACTGTCGGTTGGACCATGGATGGAAAATAGGAGTTCTGTGGTAGAGCATATGTGAGTTGAAAAGCACTGACTCCAGCTGGGGGGAAAAATAACCTGTGGGTGGCAAAGTTTAAAAAGTTAGTCTAAATCCTAGCACTCATGAGAACAATGGCAGGTTGTTGCTAGTGTCTCATTCCTCCTTGTATTCTTCAAGATGGAAACTGCTAATTGAAAACTGCCATCTATGGCATTATGTTTGTTTTTAATTTTTTATTTATACTTTTCAAATTTATACATTTAATTTTGCAATCATTTTAACATTTCAAGGTTTGACTTCCTTCCACCTCTTTCTGTAGTTTCTTAAATTTATCTTCTGCATATCCAAATACACTTATTTTGCTCATTTAATTATCTCCTCTAAATATATACTCTTTTGAAACTGCAGGTTATTACAATAATCCCACAAATGTTTTTATCTCTTTGCAATTTATCTGTAAATATTCAATAAACCACTTCCATTCTAGTTATAAAAAGTTTGTTATCTTGATTTCTTATTCTTCGGGTAAGTTTCGCCATTTCTGCATATTCCATAAGTTTTTGTATCCATTCTTCCATTGCTGAGACTTCTGCTTCTTTCCATTTTGGGGTGAGCAACATTCTTGCTGCTGTATTCACATACATAAATAAATTTCTATACACTTTAGGTAGTTCTGTCCCTATAATTCCCAAAAGAAAAGTTTCTGGGTTGTTGTTTTTACAAAAGGTTATTTTAAACGTCCTTTTCAATTCATTATATATCATTTCCCAGTCAGCTTTAACCTTACTACAAGACCACCACATATGATAAAAAGAACCTTCTTTCTCTTTGCACATTTCCAACACTTGTTCGATTTAGATTTATACATTTTTGCCAGTTTACTTGGTGTTAGATACCAGCGATATATCATTTTCGTATAATTTTCTCTTAAACCACCTGTGGCATTATGGATACCTTGAGACAAGCAAACTGCTTTTCAGAGATGCTTCATTTCTCTATCAAAATGCAATGGGGGAGGGGCCATAGTTCGGTGGTAGAGCATCTGTTTTGCATGCAGAACGTCCCAGGTGTCTGCCAATCAGATTAGTCCTTACTGAGCGAGATGGACCAATGACAGCTTTCTATGCTCCAATACTGTACTTCTGAAACGAGAAATGTCTGTGGTGAACTAGGGATTCCAAATTACAGAGAGGTGGCTGTGTATTGGACTATTGTTGCAAAACCAACAAAGAGTCTTGTCGCATCCCCAAGACTAGCGTGTTTATTATGGCATAAGTCAGCCTTCCTCCACTTGGGACTCTGCTGGTGTTTCATAGGCCTACTACAATTGCTGTCACCCCACCCAACAGCAGATGAAGTCCAAAACACACACAGACTGCATGGAAAATAGCCTTCATCAGCTGCCCATAAACATAACATCCCTTTCCTCCTTGCACCCTATTTTTCAACAGGCTGTGTAAAATGTTGGAAAGTAAGGAGCCATATGGATGCAATTGTATTAAATAAGCACTTATTTATTATTTATTTTTAGCAATAGCCCCAAGCCTAGCATTCTTGAGAGGGGAAGATTATTGTCAGTCAGTAGGATATTTACTGTATGCAACAAACCTGCACAAAATAACTTCAAGATATATGCAATATACATTATATTTCGGTAAACTGAGAAAGGGAGAAAAACCTATGCCTAACCACTTTCTCCACACAACGAATAATTTTATAAATCCATTACAGCACCATCTTTGAATCTGGGGCTTCTTTTGTTTACAGCTTGAAACAAAATGGTTGACAGTTACCAAGACCCACCAATCACAAAATAGGAAGCCAGGGCAAACCGAGTTACAAAATGAAGTTAGATAAAGCCATGGTTTGGCATGATCAGCCAGCAGTTATTGACCTCATTCCCTACTGATATCTAATCCATTTCTGGAAATTGTTATATTCTTTGCCACAGCATTTTCCTTGTGGTAAGGAGTTCCATAGCTCAGTTTTCCTCAAGATAAACACAGACATTTGCTCTGGAGGCATTGTGACTCAGCCTCCCCATTTTAGGCAGAATTTGCTAATACAAGTGAGGAAGATTTTTTTCTTTTATAGTTTTCCCTTTCTACCCCACATGCCCATCACAGCATTTTTTTACCCATCCATTGCAGTTTCTGCCCCTATTCTCCTTTCATACTCACCTTGTACCTTATTCCCACCCACTCCAAATTTTCGGCATCTTTCATCCTTCCTCCCTGGTCCTCTAACATCCACCTCTTCCTCCTGTGACAGTTTCCCTCTTTTGCCTTTCCTTCTTATACCTGTTTTGAGAAATATGAACCTATTATCTAACTTTGCAATTTCCTTCAGCACTTTCTTTGGCTCTTTTCTCTCCAAAGAAGGGGACCTTGCTTTTCTCCTCCTGTCTCCTGGCCACCAATTTAGTTGATGGTGTTAGCATCTGTCAAACCAAAAGGCTATGGGCTGGACAGGGAGCAGAGCAGACGAATCAGGTGGCACCAATCCAGCCGTGGCCCTGAGGCCCACTTAAAACTGATCCAAGGCCCACTGGTGGGTCCCAGCCCTCTGTCTGAGAAACAGCAGTTTAGAGAAAAGACAATTAGCAGGAGGTATAACATTATAGTGTGCAGAAAGTGGTTAGAAAAAAAGGTTGTCTCTCACTCACGACACTGTTGTGAACTGGTTAGTGTCAGACCAGGGTTCAAAACACCACTCAGCCAAGAAGCCCACTGGATGACCTTGGGCCCATCACTGCCTCTCAGACTAACCTACCTCACAGGGTTGTTGTACAATTTTGTACAGTTGAAATTATACAAAAAGGGCAGAAATAAAATCATAATCGGAAATGAATGCATATGCAGAATTATGAGAGAGAGGAAGAGAAATGGAAAGGGTCAAAATTAAAGGGAGAAGTACAAACTCAGAAAAAGAAAATGCAACAGAAAACTCTTAATAAACTTAGCACCACAGGTATACCAGGAGGCTAGTACAACACTGTAACTGTAGTATCTTCATGCACGGCATGGCTATACAATAGAGCCATTTATTCAGCCTCGTCAGGTAAATCAAGATTGCCGCGAGTCTCTTTCTCCAGCTTCCTTGTGGTTCCAGAGTGAGCACCTCTACTGGTTCATACTGCCAGGCTTTTTGTGCCAGGCAACATAGGGTTAAATCACAGAGGCTGGCTGGCTGGCTGCTGGGCTGGAAGCAGGTGGTAAGCCTGCATCTGCACAGCACAAGGCTCATTCTGTCTGAATGCATAAAATCTTCTGGAGCAGTAAATACACCCGTAAATCAGGGTTTTAAATAGAGCCAGGCACACAACCCCTGTCTTGGCGTATCTGCGGGGTGTTTACACAAAAAGAAAAGGGCCTTTTGCATCAATGAAGAGGTTTAAGGGAAAACAAGGAAGCCTCGTTCTTGGAGGCAGGGAGGTTGCGGCAGAACAGGGCCCGGGATATCTGGCCAAAACCAGAAACAAAATGGAATGAAAAGGGTGCTTTCTAAGCGGGATGTGTTTGTATGGGGGAAAGGGGAGGGTATTGTTGATGATGAATCCATGTTCGGCAGCTCTCCCTTGCTTTAGTTGTTTTATATGTACATATGGCACTGGTTGGTGCTGAGCTGCGGCAGTGTTGCAACTGGCCCGAGGCTCTGATGGAGGTGGCTGTCTGGGGCCTCCTCTCCCACCATTTCTAGGGTGGCCCCAAAGGAGGACTTCATCACCAAGAAATCTGCATGAACTTTGCCCGTGCCGATACATACGTACAGATGCAAATTCAGAAATGATTACTCATTGTGTGAGCCAGTGTGGTGTAGTGGTTAAGAGCGGTAGACTCATAATCTGGGGAACCGGGTTCGCGTCTCCACTCCTCCACATGCAGCTGCTGGGTGACCTTGGGCTAGTCACACTTCTTTGAAGTCTCTCAGCCCCACTCACCTCACAGAGTGTTTGTTGTGGGGGAGGAAGGGAAAGGAGAATGTTAGCCGCTTTGAGACTCCTTCGGGTAGTGAAAAGCGGGATATCAAATCCAAACTCTTCTTCTTCTTCTTCTCTGCAAGATATCTCACCACAGAGCAGGAAACCGTGACCAGGTGATCTGTTCAGTTTGCCCTCCAGGTGCTGGCTGTAGCTGGGCAATTTCAACCCCCCACTCTATCCCTTCTTATGGTTCTTTGTCTTTAAATTAGACTCGGACCCGACAGCCTTTCAAACAGTGGACTCCTTCAAATAGAGGACTGCTCTCTGTAAAGTAGGATGGGTGGCCACCTTACTGGTGGTCTTAGCAGTGGGAAAAGCCAGGACTTGAACCCGGGACTTTCTCTGCACATAAAGTGTGCACTTTGCTAAGGAGCTCTTTCTTTGGTGGTGTATGGGGTGTTAGGGGAGGACCTCTGGGGGGGGGCACGTCGTGCTCCTTCTGGGATAGTTTGTCCACCTTTGGTCCCCACCCTTCACTCAGATCTCACCTGTGGCTCCTAGATGCTGCCAGCATGACACTTTGGCCACATCCCAGGAACAGCTTTGTCTGGCCGGCTAAACCAGGTGAAGGTAGCTCAAAAAATAAAATTGCAGAACTTCCTTACAGGAGAGGTATTCCATGTTCACTTTAATATTCCCAATCCCCTGAAAATTCCTTAAAGTAACAGCAGCCAGTCATCAATGTGCGAAACAATCTCAGCAGAGAAGACAGTGTGAAAGCGTACAAAACCGCACTTTATCTAAGGCAGAGTTTTGGTCGCAAAGACTCCTTGTTCCAACCTGATCGTTCATTCCTCCTTAGAACAAAATGTGCAGAGTTTGCCCCCTAGTGGGAAAAGCGGAACATATTTATAGTGTGGCCTCTTCTTTTCAGCAAAGGGGCCTCTGGCAACAAGGTTTTTAAATCTACTGGATTTCACCCAGGAAGGGTGCATCTGCATTAAATGAGGGGGAAATATGGACTGGCTCTACGATGCTAATGATGTGTGAACACTACAAAAAATATGCATGTATAAAGCGCATTGATGCACAATAAACACCTGTACAGAAGCCCCCTATGCATTAGCTGGTTGTTCTGGAGTTACTGCCTTGCTCTAAGAGATGCCTGGCTGTGGTTTAACCAGTGTAGCAACATTATAGGCATCCCCTTTGGGGCACAATTCTACACCCTGTGGTTCATGGAGTGGCCAGCTCTGCTCTTGCTTCTGTTGGAGGTTATCTGTGAATCCAGAGTACAGCCAGCGTCACTCATGACATGGCCTCTGGCAAAGCTACCCATGCCGCGCCTTCCTGGGGGGCTCACCTGGCAATTCTGAAATCATTACATAACATTTAAAAACGTACGAAGAGTCCTGGCGGATCAAGCCAATGGCCCATCTCACCCAGCATCCTGTCCTCATAGTGGCCAACCAGATGCCTAGGAGAAGCTTGTGAGCAGGACCCAAATGCAAGAGCCCTCTCTGCTCCTACAGGTTCCAGCAACTGGCATTCAGAAGCACACAGCCTCCGATCATTGAGGCACAGCAACTTGTAGGACATATTTCGTTGCAGCTGCGGCAGATGAAGGCATCCGGTTGTTCTGCTGCAGATGAACCATGGCGTTCCTTCTCTCTGCTCTCCTCCCAGAGGTCATTCCTCCTCTGGTCACTGCTATGGATACATAACTTGACTATCTGTCTTCAGGCATGGAGGTTGCCTGCAAGGAACTCCCACATGGCAGGGTTGATGCTGCCAGCCTTCGTGTCATGTTCTGTCATAAACTGGCAGGACAATGGGGAAGAGAAAGAGGATCCCGGTGAGGGGTGCAGCCGAGAACGCGACCCACCGGGGCAAACCGGAGATGTGAAAGAAGAGGTTGGGGTTGCAGAAAATACACGAGGGGATGGAGTATGCTTGGGACAGGAGAGGGTCACGTGCCTCGTCGAGTCCAGATGCTGCAATCAGCAGCATAAAACGGCAGCAGAGCTGAGGTGCCAGGTCTGCTCAACTGCCCATGTTGCTAGACCTCAGCTTGGATGCTCCAGGGCTTCTATGGGACTGTGTTTCAGGTATGGCTCCAGATTGTGTTTCCTGACTGCTGGACTTTGGACTTGGCTTGCTTTGATTGACCCTGGACTGTGTTTCTTGGACTTTGCTTACATGGATTTACCCCTGGATTGTGTTTCCTGGCAGCTGAACTTTGGACTTGACATACTGTATATACCAGTGGGAATTGTCACCAGGAAGGCTGCGGACTGAGGACACATTTGCAGACATTTTTTGTAATGCAGAGTTGGCCTGCCAATGGGCCTGGTGCTGGAAGTCCTGTAGAGCACGCCCTTGGGAATCCTGCCCTCTCCCATTTTATTGATATGTTTGCTGCCCTAGGATCCTTGAATTGAAATAATGATAATAGTAAAGGTAAAGGGACCCCTGACCATTAGGTCCAGTCATGGATGACTCTGGGGTTGTGCGCTCATCTCGCTCTATAGGCCGAGGAAGCCGGTGTTTGTCCTCAGACAGCTTCTGGGTCATGTGGCCAGCATGACTAAGCCACTTCTGGCGAACCAGAGCAGCGCACGGAAACGCCGTTTACCTTCCCGCCGGAGCAGTACCTATTTATCTACTTGAACTTGACATGCTTTCGAACTGCTAGGTTGGCAGGAAATGATAATAGTAGTAGTACTAATAATAGTAATAATTGGCAGGCAGCTGCAACACTCTGAGCATCAGGTGTCTGGGCCTGGAAGCCTCTGATATGTCAACTTCCTGCAATGTGCCCATCATACTGTCATTCAAAAGCATTGCTGGAAATTAAAATGGCAGTTGTGATTGCCCCCAGGGCCCTGCCATGCATCAGGGTACTAGATGTTTTTTGTTTGTTTGTTTGTTTGTTTGGAGGACCTGAGGCTGGTGGCGAGCCTTACTAGATCACTGGGGCCCTGGCAACTGCTTGAGGATACTGTGTTCCAGTGCCATGACTGGCCCCAAGCCCAGGAAAAGTTGACAAGAGGATACTACAAATAAGATGCAGAGTATCATCACAAGGCAAGCGAGGCTAGGACTCCCGCACCTTTAATATTAGTGCAGAAATGGGAAATTCAGCAGGTGTAACTTGCCATGCACATCTATGGAAGGTGCAAGAACCCTGTCCTCTTTTGCAGCTAAACTCCTAGCACAAGGCACCTAGAAAAGCAGCAGTGATTTCCGTTTGGTTCTCCTTGTTGGGTACAAGCAACCTTGCATGCCTCCAGTCAGTAGAGGGCAGGGTTGAGACTAACAGACAGTCAGGGAAAATACACTTAGTAGTTGTTTGTCACTAAACAACCTAAGCTTTGCCACTGCCTACTGTTCTCCTTCTCTCTCTTCCCTCTTCTCCTGCACCACGCAGCCATGAAAACCTCTTCACAATTTAGATTTAGAATCCAAAGCCATCCAAGTGAACATGAAGTAACACTAAGTAAAGAACCATTTTTCTTTAGCAACGCATCTCCTGTGTGTTTATTTAGCAATGCTAGTAGTGATGTATGAATGAGATATACAAGCTCCAGCTTCCAAGTGCTTTTTTCCCTCTCTGTTAAATATATATGAAGTTTAAGCCAACCAATTTTAATTCTAAAATCTATCACTCCTGCCCTAACCTAGAGCCAAACCCTGTGATCAAGGACTCAAGGAGCATAATTCTGTTGTCACCTCCTTATCCATACAGCTGTTTGTGGCAGATGGCTTTCTAGCTAAGCATCTAATTCAGCGTAGTAGTACCTACAATTGTTTTATATTTCAGTGACTCTGCTGCCCTGTATAATGTCACCGATAAACCCCAGAAAAACTGGTGGTGGGTGGGATACACTTCTAATCTACAACCATAATTGTGATATACCCGTCAATTTGTTCACCAATGGGAACAAACTCTAGGAATAATTCTGAAAACTTGTCGCATTTGGAAAATTCCACAGTTTACAAAGATGCCTGTTGCAGATGCTCTACCCTGGGCAGCATCTAATTTACGAGGTGCAGAGCTGGTCAGGAAATAGAAACCATGCTAATTTCCTGCTTTATTTGTTCATTTTAATTGGTGCTAGGTCAATCAGTTTCTTTGCTGCACAAAGGCAGATTAAATTCAAAACGCTGGGTATTAAGTTTCTATCTATCCACACACAAACACATTACTAAAAAGCTCAAAGGTTTTGTGTGTGGGTTCTTTTAGTCTGTTTACTGGTATCATAACCTGCTTTAAGTAGAAGACCAATATTTCCTCCTGTTTTGGCTTTCCATGCTGCAAATAAAATCCATTATCAGGCCCCCCAAGTGTCCCTATTTTCTAGGAATGTCCCTGATTTAGAGAAGCCGTCCTGGTTTCAGATTTGATCCCAGAATGTCCCACTTTTCCTTAGGATGCCCCTATTTTCACTGGAGAAATGTTGGAGGGTATGGAGTTATCTGACCCCTGAACCATCTGAAGGCAATTCTGTATAGGGAAGTTTTGATGTTTTATTATGTTTTTATATATGTTGGAAGCGGCCCAGAGTGGCTGGGGCAACCCAGTAAGATATATGGGGTATAAATAGTAAAATCATCATGATGGAATGGGATGTCCCTATTTTCATTGGAGAAATGTTGGAGGGCATGCATTGTGTGGATGGAGATCTTGCAAACGCCATACAGGGTCAAATCCATAACTTTCACCACCACAATGTGAAGACTGAGCTTTGTAAGAGAGCTGTTTAAAAGGTCCCCCTCTCCTTTAAAACAAGCAGCAAACTTACAGGTTCCATCTTATTTACGTAGCTTCACCTTATTATGGTGAAACAGAGACACTGAAATGCCTAAGGGGGAGCCACCTCTTGCAGTTCTGCCACCTGAGGCAGTTGCCTCAGACCACCTCATGGGCAGGCCAGCCCTGCACTCTACCTTGCAGCATTGCTACAGCGATGCAGACCTTAAAGACTGCAAAGCACGTTTAAAGTAATGTGCTACACAAGTAATCATACTCCTGGGAACAGCCATGCATGATTAATACCTGAAATGTGCCATTGCACAATATCTATACATTTTAAAGTACACACACACACACAGCTAATGAGACAAGCTGTCCAAGAATAAGTCATTAGGGTGGTGTGGACTCTGGATGAAATCCTAATACCAAAAC
The DNA here is from genome assembly GCF_009819535.1 of Lacerta agilis. NCBI lineage: Eukaryota > Metazoa > Chordata > Lepidosauria > Squamata > Lacertidae > Lacerta > Lacerta agilis. The sequence continues at coordinate 63,189,234 of NC_046316.1, read as the reverse complement.
AACCACAAAGGGGGCAAAGACGGACTCTGCTTACTTTATTACTCCAATGAGATTAGCCAAGACAGTGTGGCTGCTCTGTAGTAGCAGCCTTCACCTGATGTTTTGGTTCCCAATCCAAAACAAGGGAGAGCATATTTCAGGCTTGCTTGATCTACTTTGGTCTGCCAGCCAGAGTTAGCTCCAAACGCGGTTCCCTCACTGCGAGAAGTGAAGCTACAGGGAACCAGGCAGAGGGCCTTCTCGGTAGTGGTGCCCGCCCTGTGGAACGCCCTCCCATCAGATGTCAAGGAAATAAACAACTATCTGACTTTTAGAAGACATCTGAAGGTAGCCATGTTTACGGAAATTTTTAATAGTTGATGTTTTATCGTAATAATAATAATAATAATAATAATAATAATAATAATAATAATATTCTGTTGAGAGCCGCCTAGAGTGGCTGGGGATACCCAGCCAGATAAGCGGGGTATAAATAGTAAATTATTTATTTATTTATTTATTTATTTATTATTATTATTATTGATGTACAACAAAAGAATTGTGGGCCTAGGAATCTGTTTTGATTATAAAAACTGAGCTTACACTTCTGGTTGTGGTTGTTGTTGTTATCATCTATATTCCACCTTTCCACCAAGGCACCTAAGGTGGTCCACAATTTTAAAGTACTAAGACTAATTATATAACGCACCAATTGGGTGGGTGTGGACAGACTGACTGGAGCAGGTCCAGAGGTTGTCTGTTTCTTCCTCCCTCACACTTAAGGTTACGTACCTCAGAAGGGAGCGATTTCTGTTCCAACCTTCGTTTATCCCAATTTGTGCTACTGTATTTCTGTTCCGCTGCAGTTCAGCCTCCACAAAATACTACATTATTCCTCATGCTTTCCTCTATTTCTGTAGCTGACATCACATACACTCATTTCGATGCAAAGGAAACGTCGAAACATGTTTTTAAAAGTCATCAACGATGCATCATCTGTGGGACTTGGAAAACCCCAACAAAAGCAATGAGAACGGATACCCATGCTTGACTGATTTCCATTTCTGGTGGCAGGTGAATCCACAGACTGCAGCAGTTTCCACTTCCTCTTCGGTTTTCATCAGAATTCTCCGACCTCCCAGCTCCTGAACAAAAGTGGGTGGGGCAACAAATGTAAATACTACCTTTGTACAGGAGCCTATCTTCCATCAAAGCAAACCAGAGGGTCTGTTCAGTGACCTACTCCAGCCAGGCAAACATATTGGTAGAAGATACTCCGTAGGGCTGCTGAGGGGAGTGAGACTGGGGAAAGTCCTTAGGGCCAAACAGAGAGGCGTGGAAGACTGCATTTGGCCCCCAAGGCATAGCTGTCAACTTTTTCCTTTTTTTAAGGGCAATTCCCTTATTCCGAATAGGATTCCTCGCAAGAAAAGGGAAAAGTTGACAGCTATGCCCCCAGGGCCTGCGATTTCCTATCTCTGATGTAGGACATAAAGAGCTGCCTTATACTGAATCAAACCACTAGTCCACCTAGCTTAGTTTTGTCTATGTCAGGGATGGCTAACCCTTTCCAGGCTGAATTGATAGCCAAGCCAACCCCTCCAAAGGTTGCATGACAGCACTGAGCATAGCCAAAGTAGGTGTGGCCAAAACACACTCAGCCATGTGCACACCCTCTCCCATACCACACCCTCCAGCATTTTGCTGATGAAAATAGGGATGTCCTAGTCAATAGTAATAACAATCTTATTATTGATACCCTGCCCATTTGACTGGTTAGCTCCAGCCACTCTAGGTGGCTTCCAACATACTGTATATAAAACCATAATAAAACATTAAACATTTAAAAATGTCCCTATGCAGGGCTGACTTCCGATGTCTTCTAAAGGTTGTATGGTTGCTTATCTCCATGGCTCAGGGGTTGCATAACTCCGTACCCTGCAACACTTCTCTGATGAAAATAGGGACGTCTCCAGTGCTTTTTTTTTTTCCTTAAAAAAAGTTTAGGGGTACTCTCATTTTCCTACTCATATTGAAATACTGCCCCTCAATGAGGCCAAACGTAGATTCACAAAATGTTTAGGGGTATGCATACCCCTGTGTACCCCCACACAAAAAAGCACTGGGAAAAGCAGCGCATTCTGGGATCAAATCAGAAACTGGGACAGCTTCTGTAAATCTGGGACTGTCCCTGGAAAAAAGGGAAACTTGGAGGGTCTGCTATGCAGGCCACTCACATATACTCCCCATGCAGACAGACACGTACCCACTTAGCAGAATGGGAGGGACAAGCAGACAGACCCAGACATTGGAAGCTGACTTAAGGCTGAGTCAGACCATTGCCCGATCTAGTTAAGTATTGTCTATGGTGACTTCAGCGCTCCAGGTTTTTCAGAAGTGGGATATTCCCCTCCTTACCTGGAGATGCCAGGGATTGAACCTGGGACCTTCTGAATAATACAAGCAGATGCTCTGCCACTCAGCTATGGCCCTTCCCCTATATATGTACTAACATGCAGGCAGGCAGGCAGGCAGGCAGGCAGGGGAATATACAGGCAGGCAGGCAGAGAGACAGACACACACACACAAACAAACTCAGCAGAGGAGGGCAAGCAGACAGACACGCACACACATTCAAGGAGTTTGCCTGATGTCAGCTGCTGCAAAATGCTGCTAAATAAACAGCCAGTCACCACCACCACCACAGAATGAGAGCTTTCTTTACCTTCCTCCTTGCAGAGTTCCCTCAACAAGATGCAGCTGGTTTGGGTCAGTAGAGGGTAGAGACAGGTCACCTTTGCAAAGCCTCACACTGGGAGTGAGGGAGATCTCTGCATCAATAAACCAACAGAGAAAAATCAGGTGATTGATGCAGCCCCCTAACTCAGTGCATTAAGTGGTATTCAGCTAAGTTTTACTTAGAGCACACCCGTTGCAATGAATGGATATGACTCAGTTAGGTTCATTAATTGCAGTAGGTCTGCAACGTAAGTCAGGGGTCAGCAAACTTTTTCAGCCATGGGCCGGTCCACTGTCCCTCATAACTTGTGGGGGGCCAGACTATATTTTGAAAAAAAATATGAACGAATTCCTATGCCCCGCAAATAACCCAGAGATGCTTTTTGAATAAAAGCACACATTCTACTCATGTAAAAACACGCTGATTCCCAGACCGTCTGCGGGCCGCATTTAGAAGGCGATTTGGCTGCATCCGGGCCCCGGGCCTTAGTTTGGGGACCCCTGACATAAGTGAATAGCACTCATAGATTGACTGGCTGCAGCTTTCCAGGGTTTCAGCCAGGAGTCTTTCTTAGCCCTTTCTAGAGATGCTGAGGATTGAACCTGGGACCTTTTGCATGCAAAAAAAGGCATGTGCTTGCCACAGAGCTACAACCCTTTCCCAAACATCACATCAGCTGAGCAGCTCTTCTATTCCATTCGAAGCCTGGCATAGGCTGTGTAATCTGCCTGGCTGGCCTTCTGCTTTGGGCACTGGGCTATCCTGGAAGGGAGGTGGGGAGAGAAGATACCTGCATTTTTGTATAAATACTTCCCATCCTCCTCTCTGAGCGCTACAGCACCGACCGAAGAGTGCAAGAAACTGTCCTGGAGACATTCTCATGGCATGTGTAACTGGAACTTCTAAAGGGTGATGCTTTCCTCCAGGTTTCTTAAGTTCCTGGAAAACCGGTTTTTGATAACAATGTATGAACTATCTATTGGCTGAGTAAGATGTTGTGTAAATGCTTCAGCGCCTGAGACAAAATACATCTCTGCTGTGGCCATGGCGCAACTTCCTCCACCTTCTTGGCTTGAGCACAGTCCAGCAACGCATGTGCCAATACCACATCCTGATCTCTAAAGCTGAGTGACATGCATCACTTAGCATGTTCTCTTCCTTTGTCATGGCTTCTGGTTTCCTTGCTTTGCAAGGAAGGGTGGTACTTTTGCACAAATACCTTGAGCTCTCTCTGTGTTACTCAGCAGCAGCAACAAAAGGATTAGCAAAGCAATGTGCTTATAAATGAGCTTATTTTGAGCTTGGCCTTTCTCTAGAATGGTTCTAACAATGGTAGATTGATGAAGAAAATAAACACACTTAACATTTCTAAGAATTCATCACATTGTTCCATTGATGTGTAACTCGTTCACAGAACCCTTTTGGCCCCACAGGCCAAATCTTTATGTCCCCTGCCCCACAGGCCAACCTAGCTGTCAATCGTCAGGTGTCATGATGATGTCAGGTGACAGACTGATAAATGGGTGGTCCCATCCAAAGTTGATACCAGCACCTCCCCCACAGGGAACACCCTGGTGAAGCAGCACCCAGCAGGATTGAACTCTGCCCTCCTCCAGTACTGAATCAGACGGAACAATGGTCTGACTCAGCTTCCTATATTCCTTCCCAGGCCACACCCCTCAGGAACCCTGCTTTACATCCCCTCAAGTGCTTTTCATAGAATCATAGAGTTGGAAGAGACCACAAGGGCCATCCAGTCCAACCCCCTGCCAAGCAGGAAACACCATCAAAGCATTCCCTACAGATGGCTGTCAAACCTCCACTTAAAGACCTCCAAAGAAGGAGACTCCACCACACTCCTTGGCAGCAAATTCCACTGTCGAACAGCTCTTACTGTCAGGAAGTTCTTCCTAATGTTTAGGTGGAATCTTCTTTCTTGTAGTTTGAATCCATTGCCCCGTGTCCACGTCTCTGGAGCAGCAGAAAACAACCTTTCACCCTCCTCTATATGACATCCTTTTATATATTTGAACATGGCTATCATATCACCCCATAACCTTCTCTTCTCCAGGCTAAACATACCCAGCTCCCTAAGCCGTTCCTCATAAGGCATCGTTTCCAGGCCTTTGACCTTTTGCATGGAGGAAATGTGTCCTTGAACTGTGATAATGGAGCAGGGCAGTTTGGGCATATAACACCGATCCTGGACTGACCAGTCAGTTTCCAGGCCCACTTCAAAGTGCTGCTTTTGAGCTATAAAGCCTTAAACGGCTCAGGACTGCAATCCCTCAAGGACCATATGAACCAGCCCAGACCCAGCGATCATCTTCTGAGGCCCTTCTTTGTGTGCCCTCTCCACAAGAGGCCTGGGAGGTGGCAAGACAAGAGCAGGTCTTTTCTGCAGTGGCTCCCCACTTGTGGAATGCTCTCCCCAGAGAGGCTCACCTGGTGCCTTCATTGCATATCTTTAGGTACTAGGCAAAAACTTTCTTCTTCACCCAGGCCTTTGGTTAATTGACCAACTGGTGGTCTTTTAAACTCTGTATGGGGTGGGGGTTATTGTTGTGTTGTGCATTTTTTGTATTTTATGCTGTAAACCATCCTGGATGAAGGGCAGTATATAAATTCAACAAATAAATAAAATAATGCCTGTTGCTTGCCTGGATGCATTGTGTATGCGAAGAAACCTCTGACTTGCACCCGGCTGCAATGGAAGCTACCATATGGTGACTTCACATTACCCCATGGACTGCTCCGTTCCTTACAACATCTGGAGGAAAAGGGAGCAGAGGTTGGAGAAAGAACTATAAGTGGCACCGTGTCCTTTCCCCATCCTTTGGACCCCCCTGTGAAACTCACCAAACCTATTGTACCTGGAACTGGATTTGGAGAGTGCAGCTGACAGCTTAATGGGACACAGCTGTTTGGCAGCCTGAGGCAACTCCATCCACCTTCCCATAAAAAAAGCAAACATAGAGCAAGAGACTAAGGTGATGTCAGCAGCAACAGTTCCTTTGTGAGACTATTGCAGGTGACCTGAGTTTGTCTGAGTCCTGGGTGACAGCCAGGAAGCTGAGAGGGAAGGTGTGTCCAAAGGTGAAAGAATCGATAATTTGTTTATATTTATTAGTACAGTGGTACCTCAGATTAAGAACTTAATTCGTTCTGGAGGTCCGTTCTTAACCTGAAACTGTTCTTAACTGAGGTACCACTTTAGCTAATGGGGCCTCCCGCTGCCGCTGTGTCGCCACCATGCAATTTCTGTTCTCATCCTGAAGCAAATTTCTTAACCTGAAGCGTTATGTCTGGGTTAGCGGAGTCTGTAACCTGAAGGGTCTGTAACCCGAGGTACCACTGTAATTTTGTCTTAATGTAACATTTTTATTCTGTAATTTTATGTGGTGAACCACCCTGAGATCTTCAGATGAAGGGTGGTATACAAATATAATATTAATAAGTAGTAGTAGTAGTAGTAGTAGTAGTAGTAGAGTAGTAGTAGTAGTACAGTGGTACCTCGGTTTTCGAACATGCCTCGGAAGTTGAACCGGAAACGCGGCTTCTGTTTTGAGTCTTCCGTATTGAGGCTTCTGTTTTGAGTTTTCAGTTTTTGAACGTTTTTGGACCTTGAATGGGCTTCCAGAACAGATTACATTCGAAAACTGACGTACCACTGTAGTAGTTAACTGTGCATTTTCTAAAAAATTTGTTGCGGACCCCCCCCCCCCAAGTGTCCCTCTTTTCCAGGGACAGTCCTGGATTTACAGAAGCTGTTCTGGTTTCTGATTTGATCGTGGAATGTCCTGCTTTTCCTTAGGGTGTCCCTATTTTCATCAGAGAAATATTGGAGGGTAGGTTGTTGTTTAAGTAGTCTGTTGTTGCTTTAGTTTTCTGTACACTACACACACACACACACATGTATGTATCAGTATAGAAACGGTGTAAATAAATAAGATAAATAATAAATATATATATAACATAATCCTGCCCCATTAATTTTAAGTGTCAGCCAGAATATGGTGGGTGAAAATTCTTCCCTTGCATGTGGGTGGGGTGGGCAGAGAAGCTACTTGTAAGCTCAAGCTTCCCCTTGGGATATATGATGCATCTTGTGCTACCCACTCAGACATCACTCTATTAAAAACAATAGAGCAACATGAGAGATGTGGGGAAGCCTGCAGATCCTGATTACTCCCCTGCCCCCAAGCCGGGAGAAGCAAAAAAAAAAAAAAAAAAGCAAATTGAGAACGTGCACAGAGTTTTGATGAGATATAACCCTGCAGTCCTGGTTGAAGCATTTCTCCGCAACAAGTCTTTTGAATTTGTTTTTCTTGCTGTTCATCTATTTTTTATCCCCCCACCCCTTTAAAATATTCTATGTGCATGGTTGTAACCTGAAATGAAATATGAGGGTTTGGTGCTATTTCCCTCCCTAAGAAGCACAAAAACCCACATGGCACAGTTCGATTTTGTGCAAGGTGTCTTTTCATCTTTGCTGTCACTCTTAAAATTTATTTCCCAAGCGCCCCCCCCTTTCCTGGCTAACTGATTTCTATAAAACCTATAAAAAGAAGAAATCCCACAAAGCCCCCCTTCCTTCCTTCCTTCCTTCCTCAAAACCGCCGAGGAATTAGCATACATTTGCATTGCATTATTCTTGTTGATCTGCCTTTTTGTGCTTCTGTTTCCCATCTAGAGTGGGGTTCCGATTGTCTTATTCCTCATTTCCCTGGAGTGGTGAGTACAATAGTTCTGCAGTACTTCAGCTGGTTGCTAAGCACAGCTGCAATAAACTCACCCATAAACAACAGCCAGAACAATGAATCTGAGGTCTGCAGCAAATCATGTAGCTACATACATCGATGAGGTTTAAATGGCACACCAGAAGTGGATATTATCTTGGAACGTTAATGGACATTGCACATGGTTACCTCTTGAGACTGGATGTTTTGGGGGGTGGCGCAGTTATCCCATAATATTCTCCATGACTGCAGCATAAACATGGTGGCTGTGTAGTGCAGCTTTATCATAGCTTTCCTAAGAAATAGATATGGATCTATTCTACTTATAGCCAAGCAGAGTGAGTTCTTCCATTTAACTCATCAGTTTGGCATTCCACTTGTTTGCATCGGAAAAGCCCTGCTAGATGAGACAACTTGGTCCATCCCGTTTCCCAAAGTAACCAATCAGATGCCTCTGGGAAGTCCACACAAATAGGGCAAGAGGACAATAGCCCTCTCCTGCTACTACTCCCCAGCAGCTTAGTGGTGAATTGTCTCTGAACATAGTTGTTGCATATGTCCACTGGGCTGGAGTGAAATTCCATTCATGGAACCTCTTGGTTATGGGAGGAGGCAAACCATGTTCTCCTGTTACTCTTTCCCCTTTCAGCATGCAGCAAATCTGCTCCAGGGGATTGGAAAGCCCCTGGAACAGCATAGGAAGTGGCACAGGAGGCCAGAGTGGAAAGTGAGAATCAGTGAAAATAACCAGTGGCGGAGCCTCATGGTCTGGTGGGGGGGGGGCAAGAGCAGGCGAGGGCGGGGCTGGCACGCGTCACGGGCGGGGGGCAGCCGTGATGGGGAGACTCCTCCCGCACTCCTCTTCCTCCGCTACTGAAAATAACATCCTCTCTGCCCTTTTTGTGGGCAGAAGAAGCCTTCACTGGATCACCAGCCCATCCACAAATGCAAGAAGAAGCCCTTCTGCAAACAACCTTTCTCTGGATCCAAGCCGCAATGACTAATAGCCAGCAATAAACATATCCTTTCAAGCCACCCAAGGCCAAGAAATGTCTCTGCCTGAAGTGAAGGATAGGCTGGTGTTTCCGTTCCACATACAACTGAATCTTACTGGCAATGGGACAGGGCCTTCCACTGCATGTGAAGGCAACAAGCTAGCTTAGAAGAATCAGGAGAAATAGGGGGTTACTGCCACCCCACTCAATATCTGCTGCCTGAGCCAGTAGCCTCACTCTGCTTAACACTTGGACAGGCCGTGACATCATATAAGTTAGCGACTATCACTACGTCTTGTAGCGGTGAATTTTGTGAATAAATTACAAGTTGTGTGAAGGAACGTTTTCTTTCATCTGCCTTGAATCTCATGCCCATCAGTTTCCTGGTGTAATGATACTCCAACTGACTACTGCAGATATTGGAGGTGTATCCTTGAGGTGGCGTGGGGTGGGGGGACATCAAATAGTCACCTGACCCAAGGAATGAGTTACTCTTCTAAATAACTCTTTCTTCTTTTCCTTTCTCGTAATGTGATTGCTCCTTGAGCATCAAAACATCAGAATGAAATTTGGTATACTCATGCAAGGCACAATTCTAGATTGCAAATTCAATCCCTGCGCCTGCTCTCAAATGGAGGAGTGAAATGAATGTAATCTCTCCTTTGGAAAATGTGAGATTGTCAGATTGGGATCATGCAAGTTCAGGACAGCATTGTGCATTCAGAGAACAAGCCAGCACCCATTTCCCACAGGGACTAGAAGCACACAACACACAATGCAATGCAATCCCCCTTGAAGACTGAGACTTAACGATAAAAACTGGTGTGCATGTTCAGAATAATTCAGAATATGAATCTATGGGGGCCAAACAAACCTAAATTCCTGGGTCCAGTAAAATGTTAGAATTTCATCAAGGACTGACGTGATAAACTAGGTGCCAGACCTTTCTAAAGTTTTAAAATATAAGCCAGGCTAGCTTCCTCATGAGGTAATCTGCCAGAGAGGTCAGCCATTAAGAAAGGAAAGGAGAGGCGGTTGTGTTGCAAGATGGCAAATAACTGATAGAAGACAAAGCCAGAGTTCAAAGCAGAGTTTTAGAGTTGGTTGTGGAGGGGGAAAAGGTTGCAGGCAGGTAAAGGCAGCAAGCCGGAGAGGGGGGGGGGTCAAAGCATGATGATTGATTTCTGTTTGACTCCAAGGCTGTGGTTATGGGAGAAACAAGGTCCTCTTGGGGTGTTTAATGCTGGTCTCCATGGAGTGTCCTTTCACTGGGGAATAAGGAGCCCAGCCAACTGAAACCAAAATCTAGCCTTCTCTTTCTTTATAATGGACATTTCTTGGTTTGTAAGCAATTGGCTGTTTATTTTAAATATTTGCTTTGTCATAGTTTAATGAAATTCACTCTCAAATGAATGGAATCTCAGGGTTCTACGAATGTTCTCTAAAGGTTTATGTACACACTGGTATGATGAATGCTTTTTTGCTTTGCTGCCATATGAAAGATCAGTCACATAGTTCAAGGCAACAAGTCTGACTTTCCTTCTGCTTTGTAGGGTATATTTACACTAAAAACCTAGGAAGCTGAACAAGCTCAACCAGTCAGTCAAATAGCATTTCCAGAGTAGGCCTATTTACTGAGCATTCAAATTCCATCTGAAAATAATGATAGCCGAGAAGCAGAGTATGCTGTATGCACCACTGGATTTAGTAGGACTTCTGAGCAGACACGGTTAGGATTCTCAGGGTCACACGTTAATGAAGCTCTGTAGGAGTGCTTTCCTACAGCGTCGTTTGATATGAACAATGCAGTCCTTTGCATCGTCTTCCCCACCAGTACTGCACAAACTGGAGTTTTGCTTACATGTGTTTTCAAATGAAAACAGTCTGTTAACACTTTTTCTCTTGTTATTTCTTTAATGTTTTGTGTAAGAAATGGAGGGCACAAGGAGAAGGGGACGACAGAGGATGAGATGGTTGGACAGTGTTCTCGAAGCGACTGGCATGAGTTTGGCCAAACTGCGGGAGGCAGTGGAGGATAGGCGTGCCTGGCGTGCTCTGGTCCATGGGGTCACGAAGAGTCGGACACGACTGAACGACTGAACAACAACAACAACAAGAAATATTTATGTGTGCATAATGTAAAATAACTGCCTCAGCTATTCTACTTTTGCTTAAACAGGGGAAAAAAGCTGTGCAAAATGGCCATTGCTGTGTGGTAAATCGAGGTGCACTGGCATGTATTTTTCAGAGGACTTTTCACTTGCTCTTTCAAGGCAGGCTTCACCTGCCGCTAGTCATATTTCAGTGTGACTTTGTTTAGGCTGCAAAGCTGATTTTACATGGCACTTCATTCATACAATTTCACAAAGCAACTGCTTCGGCTGAACAAAAAAACCACTGTAATTTACACATTGTATTGCTTTGGGGATATTATTTAATTAAAACCAGCATGTGACAGAGGGAGTGTCTTGAAGAACAATTCCCCAACTGATGCTGTGGGATGGCAAAGCAGCAAAAATGTCATCTTGGCAAGAAAAAAAAGCACATGAAGGGTGGGGGGAGCCTTCTGATTCAGTGTTTCCAGAGATCAGTCATTTCATTCTGGTCCTAGCTGACACCATTTCAATTTGTAGCTTTCCCCCAAAACCTACTACAGAGCACACAATGATTCCACCTATGCATTAAAGCAGAAGCAGGGAAACAGTTTGAGCCCATGGGCCACATTTCCTCATGGGCAACCTTCAGCAGGCAGCATGCCAAGTGTGTACGAAGCCAGATGCAGAAGTGGGTGGAACAACAGGTGTGACTCTTACATATTTGCACAGAAGGCTATATTCCACCTATGCAAACACCAGAGGGTTTTCCATATACTGTAGTCACACACCTCTCTCTATCCTGCATCTAGAGAGAGCAGAGCAGAGCTGTTGAGTAGTGTAACCTGCTGATAGGTCTGGTCTGAGAAGAGTCCCAGAGGCCAGATTGGGAGACTTGGAGGTCCACAGTCACACCCACCACCTGTGCCAGAGGTTTAATGCCCTGGCATTAAAATTGCTTGATCTGTAGCAGCAGCAGCAACAACAACAACAACAACAACATCCCTTGTGATGTGCATTGGTCTCTCTCAACTTTTGGGATAAATTTAAAAACATCCCCATTTCCCCAGGCATTAAATTATTTATTTAGAGCCTTTGTTACCCCGCTCTTCAGCCAAGAAGGCTCCCAGAGTGGTTGGTCGTTCCTCTTAAGCCTTATTCATTCATTCATTCATTCCTTCCACAGTGGCTTATGCACAATCTAAACATGACAGTCCCTACCCACAGGCTTACAATCTTAAAAATTGCAACACATAAGGGAAAAGGGACAGTGATGAAATCAAAGCTCAGGCACTGATTTCTAAACGGTTTTTAAGCAGATGTTGGGTGGCCATTTGTCATGTATGATCTAGTTGAGATTCCCACCTTGCAGGAGGTTGGATCAGATAACCCTTAGGATCCCTTCTACTGTTCTAACACATTTTTAAATTCTTTTTAATAAACATGGGGAGAGGGTGATGACAGCTGAATGTTTGAAAGTTAGACTCTGAAAATGAATCACCCCCTGTTTCTCTTTGACTCTAGTACATGCTTCACCCATTAAATTCCAAGTAAATTATCTGTTTAAACTTGAAAGTTTTAACATAATTACAAGCTAGTGTAGTTTTCAATCATGCATCCACACCCTTTGCAACGTTGCCTTTGAAAGCATTTGCCATTCTCTCACAAATACAACGAATAAAGTGGTAGGTTAAAAACAACATGGCTTAAACACACCTGGTTAGTAATGTCCTCCTAGAGGCTCAAACGTATTTTTCACTTTATTTTTTTGGGGGGGGGCATTGAAAGTGAACTCCCAGCTGCCTTTTCTTTCAGCAAGGAAATCGTTTTTTTTAAAAAAAAATATGGGCATGATCCAAGCCAAGTGAAGCCATAGCTCATTGTAGACTGCCTGCTGTGCATGAAGAAGATCCCAGGTTCAATTCCTGCCATTTCCAGGTAGGGCTTGGAATGTCGCCTGATGAGCCTTTGACAGTCAGTGTACACAATAATGAGCTAGATGGACCAATTGTCTGTTTAGGTATAAGGCAGCTTTCCATGTGTCAAGTATTTTAAAGTCTCATTGACTTCAATGGGAAGGTTACAGCAGGTGCTTAGCAATGCAATCCTATGTCTAATTAGAAGTTCAGCAAGACTTCCCCCCAGGAACTGGATATAGGATTCTGCTGCAACCCTATACCCACTTAGCTGGGAGTAAGCTCCATCGAACCCTATGGGACTTACTTTCAAGTAGGCATATACAGTATAACATTGCACTGTTCACCTTCCTGTTGAAACCAGCGGGATTTAAGAGGCTGGAACATGCCCTCTGGGGTTTGCCCTTATATTCAGAAGCCAACAGTGGGAATGATAACAATCCACAAATCCAAATTTAGCACAAAGCAGTTTGAGCAGATGCAGGAAATGCAATCTCTTTGAAAACATGTATCTAGTTTGGCCCTGATGTGCTTTGAGTTCTGCTAGCTCTCAGCAGGGGAACACAGACAGAAAAAAAAAAAATCTCCTTTCATGTGCTTTCATAAGAAGTTCCACAGTAGCCATGTGTTGCAAGGAACAATCCTTTCTTACCAAGTCAACTCTAGTTCCTTATAGATATCACAGTCTGCATACATGCCATACAATTTAAGGTACACACACTCAAGAAACCTGGGAACTATCCTTGGTTAAGGGTACTGGGAAGTGAAGTTTATTAACTGCTTTGGGTTTTGTTTTTTACAATCAGGCAGAATTTAACTCTGTGGGGGGGGGGTTAAACTACAGTTCCCAGGATTCTTTGGGGACATGGCAGATAGGTTTTAAATGTACAGTGTGTGAGCAGTCATAGAATGTGTTGTGGATCATGACTGGTTTGCTTAAAAAACAAATACCCCAAAACAGTTTATGTTCTCCTTCCCTGCTGCACATTAAATTGCTTACAAATCTTGGTGGGGGGTAATAGCTATAGGTGTAGGCTGTTAAAAGAAAAGGAAGTGGGGTCTTCTGGACCAGTAAATACTCCCTTATGTAAGCTTTAGCAGGTTTTTAAACCCCTGTTCATTTTTCCCAAGCCTCTTTTGATTGTACCACACCTGTTCTTACATTCTGTGCGCTGGATAGCTTTTCAGAGACTGGAAGGCATTATGTTAGAGCCGTCACTGCCTCAGGCACACAACTTAAAACTTCTGACCAAACAGGTTTCTGCAGCATTACTAAACCTGTAAACCAGATTTGTCCAGAGACCATAGATGAATAGAAATACGGGCGTACCATTGGTGAACATAGGGATATCATGCTACTTTAAAAAGGTAAAGGTACCCCTGAACGTTAGGTCCAGTTGCAGACGACTCTGGGGTTGTGCACTCATCTTGCTCTATAGGCCGAGGGTGCCGGTGTTTGTCCGCAGATAGCTTCCGGGTTATGTGGCGAGCATGAGTAAGCCGCTTCTGGTGAACCAGAGCAGTGCACGGAAACGCCGTTTACCTTCCTGCCGGAGCGGTACCTATTTATCCACTTGCACCTTACCTGCTTTTGAACTGCTACCATGGGTGGGCAGGAGCTGGGAATGAACAACGGAAGCTTACCCTGTCGCGGGGATTCGAACCGGCAACCTTCTGATCTGCAAGCCCTAGGCTCAGTGGTTTAGACCACAGCGCCACTTTAAGTATCTGGAAACTCACCAGCCTCATCCTTTCTGTCTTGGATTGAAGGAAAACCTCTCCCAATTCACAAAGTGTATCTGCTCTTCCCTGCAACTGAATGCACATTTGACCTGAGAGTAAGACATGTTGAACACAGTAGGGTTTACTTTTGCATTGGAGCAGACTGCACATATGGATATGGGTGGCGCTGTGGGTTAAACCACAGAGCCTAAGGCTTGCTGATCAGGTCGGCGGTTCGAATCCCACGACGCCAGCTCCCTCAGCCAATAAAGCAAGATGAGTGCCGCAACCCCAGTTGTCTGCGACTGGACCTAGTGGCCAGGGGTCCCTTTACCTTTACTTAGACTGCACACAGCGGGGGGAAAGGCTCTTTATATATTTTTAGAGGCCCTGCTATTTATTTCCAAACAAGATGAAGGGTTGAGATGTGTCACTAAAAATTGCTGCTGAATTTCCAGGGTCTGCTGCTGCTTTCTGATTTTTTTTCCCATATATGATTTAACAGTTAAAGCATTACTAATCGCTGATTAGAGACTAAAGTGTTAAGCCCGTACAGAAACTGTTCAAATAAGTAAATAAAGCCGTGTTCAGTGAGGGATAGTTCTTTCCACTAAAAGCTAAGAATTTTGAAATCTGACGAAATCCCACCTAATCCAGCATTCTTTGCAGAGAGCCAGCAAGCACCAGGTAGAGCACCATAAACTGTTCAGCAATCTCGCTGTGACCTAGAGCATGTGCAGATTTTAATCCCGCATAGCACATATATCTTTGGGGATATTATATTATTATTATTATTATTAGTAGTAGTAGTAGGTCAAGAGCCTGGAAATGCTTTCACATAGCTTAACCACGCCCTACGATTTACGAAGTAAAGACCGCCGCCCCCGGCGTCTGCCCATGCTCAGAGGCATTCCTTTCCCCCCATTGTCCCCCTCATCTCCTTCGCGTTCCGAGAGCTGCCGGAAGAGAGTCGGCTGCGCGGATCCCGCCAGGCCGCAGGAGGCAGCCGCGAGTCGCCGGCCGAGCTGGGCGCGGGGCTTCCTCCTGCTCCGCCGCAGCTGCTCGTCGGGTCAGTAGTATCCGCCGCCGGGCTGGGAAGGGAAGAGGAGAGCGAGAGCGAGAGCGAGCGAGAAGGGAAAGGAAAGGAAGAGCAGGGGCCGCTGCGCAGCCAGGACCGCGGGGCGGGGGAGGGGCCAGCCAGGCCGACACCGAGCGAGCCGAAGGCCGTAGGCGAACCCATCCGGGGAGAGGAGCGCCGGCCGAGGCCCACACCGAGAGCCGACCGACGCCGCAGCACCACCACCACCACGACGCCGACGAGGTGGGGGTAGACGCCGCCTGCCTGCCTGCCTGCCAGCCAACCGGCCCGCCGCAGAGCGAAGGTACTGCCGGGGCCTTGAGGGCCGCAGCTCGCCGTGTTGCGGTGCCTAAGGAGGCCTTTCCGAGGGGAGTCTTGGCGCTTCGGCTTCCCGAGAGCGGGAGGCGTTGGCGGCCAGGAGGAGGTGGGGGGGGGGTCCTCTGCCTGTGGAGCTCGGGCCCCGGAGCCCTTGAGGCCTCGCTGGGCGGCTACGTCCGCTTGACCCTCAGGGTGTGTCCTCAGGATGCCTCGACACGGGTTTGGCGGCCCCTGACGTGCCCTGCTGGATGGAGGCGGATTTCTTCCCCTCTCCGCCCCGCCTTCTTCCTCTCTCCTTTATTATACCTTCCGCGCCCGCGGCTGAAGTGCGCGGCTCCAGCCGACCTTTGTGATTGTGGCCGCGGAGCCGGGAGTCGCTTAGGGGCGGAGGTCGGGGGTGGGAAGCCAAGGGGTCCCTGCGAGGCGCCTTGGAGGCTCCTGCTCGGGGCATTATTGTCCTTGTGGTTCTCCGGGAAAACTTTCCTTCGCCTTGGGGATCCTCCGTCGGCGTTGGGAGAGGGAGGAAAGGAGGGACCTCCTCGAATCCGGAACTGCTGCTAGTTCGTTCTCTTCCTTTCTTTTTTTAAAGGCAGCCTTTTGGGGCCTTGAGCGGCCAGAGTCTGTCGTCAGGTTAGTTAAGCCGGTTTCTTGATGGTGCAGGAATGAAAGCGTATTTGCTTTTCTCTTGCAAAATCGCCCTGTACGTAAAGGGCCCCGTTTTGCGTTAATGCAGCCACTACATAAATCAGTCTTGCGCTTCTTGGTTGCTAGGTTGTTTTAATAAATAGCGTAGATGAGTAGGTCTGTGCCTATTTTTTTGAAGCCGGAATATCGCAATAGTAAATAGTGAGATTGAGGGTGATTCACAAGGTTCTTTGTATACAGCAGTTATCCTTCCTCTGGTTAACTGATTGGATCAGTTCTAGTGCAACCCTCTTGAAAACTAGGACAAATGGTGCTAGCTGATCTGTAAAAAAATGTACCTATATGTAGCCTGTACATACAGGGTTTTTTAAAAAAGATTTTTTTTTGAGTTTTGCACAGAGTGATATTTTTTATCTGTTTTCCAGTTTGTAAACCTGGAGTTTCTGAAAATATACTGCTAAGTAACATTGGGTCTAAAGTCCCATATAAGATTTGTTTCTTGAGAAAGTGCAGCTACTTTAGACAACATTTCTGTTCCAAATGGCAGTAAGAGAAATGAACCAATATGATGGACAGAAGTAGTATTTTAGGTTGCCATGTTCATAATCTGGTCTACAGCCAAATTGGTTTAAAGTACTTGGGTCAACCGATTCCATTTTATAGAAGAGTGCTCTGGATTGGGTTGTACTATAAAATTTTAAAGACGTAAAATGCTCTTGTGGAAAAGTGTGAAACATCAGATGCCTCCCATTAGGTCACCTGTGGCTTTGGAATATGTTTCCTCTTTCGTTTTAAAGTGCATGAATCAACATAAGAGTATAAACATGACTCAAACTCTCTAGTCCAGGTATCATCAACCTTTTCAATTCCAGGGTCCGCTTTTAACCCATACATGCATTTGGGGACCTATTTCTTAATCTTTTACCGTATATTTGCATGGAGGCAGTGCTCCTGTTGTGATCCACATTGGATTAGGTCCCAGTCCACTGGTGGGTCCTGATCCACCAGTTGAAGACCAGTGCTGTAGATTCTGCAAAAGTGACTATAAGGCCCAGGAGTTGGGGGCATTTTTTTGATATTGGTTGAGGGTCCAGCATGGCAAATAATTACACCTGGTAGTAATGAGAGACTGATAACAAGGGCCTCCAGTGCAAGAAGAAGGTGAATGTGGAGTGGAATTATATGTGGTTGCAAGCAATTTAGCTTGTTGAACATGCATCATAATTACTCGGGGAGTGGACAAAAGCATTTCCAACACTGGGCTCTTACACATTTTTATCAATCAAGCTTATGTACTGGTTTATATTTATAGTAGAATAATGTTTTTTATAATTCAGTTAATGATGGGAATCATGGTCTGGAGAAAATTTACCCAGAATTGTTGAGGAAATCGTTGCTTTTGGCTCTTCTTTTAAAAAAAGTAAATTACTTCTTTCTTTAATCTGTGGAATTTTAACAGAAGAGAACACTTTCTGCATGGACAGATCAATTGTTATAAACATGTATACCGGTATTTGAAACCACCTGTTTTTTAACACAGTCCTATTAAGTTGTCCATAGCAGCTGTTGAAAATTAGTAGCCTTAAATTTGACTCTGCTGAAATAATTTTATCAGGAACATCTTTTATGCTTGGTTGAAGTTCATGTTGTCAGTCTTTTGGGAAGAACACAATGTAATATTGTAGCTTTGGAATATAGGCTCCTAATGTTACATTTATGGGTTCCATTTCTGCACAGTTAGGTGCTTAAATTTCTTTGACTTCAGCAAGATTCAGGCGAATCTGTAGGATAGTAACTTTGGGAATTATAGCAGAACCACATCTGCCACATAACAGTTGCTTGTTATTACTGAAGATGAATTTTGTCATTGTTTTTTTTAGTGTTTGTCTGGCAAAACAAGTAGGTGTTTCTCCTATGGCACAAAGTGATTATATTATAAATCAGTCAATTGGCATAGTATTTTGCATTTCTAATTGTAATATTTCCCAATAGTGATAACAACAACAACTACAACAACAATGTAATTGTGGTATTTGAGTACAGATCCTGAAATGTTAAAGTGGTGTCTGTCTGACATGTTCAGTAAGTTTTCAAATTTGCTAAGCTGAAATGAAAAACACTCAACATTATGTTCCTTTAGCATTAGCTGGGATCTGTAGATCCCTATTTGTATACCCTTCTGGTGTCTCATGGAAAGCTGTTCTGGATAATCTGATGACCTTTTGGGGCAACTTTTCAGGGGATATGAATGGCTGCAACTAGAAGGGGATAGCCTTTGAAACTCAACCATTGTTTGTTCTGTTTCTGTACATGTCTGTTTTCCAATACAGTATACAAAAACTATACAGTGAACAACAGTTAAATGTGCTATACAGTATGTTCATTGGTTATTCCTGTTACATGAAAATGTGGTTTCTTAAGAGTGTTTTTCTTACTATCACTTTCAAACCCAGGGCTACACCTTCTGTGAAGTTATGTCAAGAATGCCCCACTGAAATGTCTAGATTCCTAATATGTTTCATTGAAAGTGGAAAGGCAGTTATTTTTCACATTATAAAATGGCTTGCATGTTTAATGTTGGGTCCCTATTAAATTGTGTTAATAAAACTATTGCTTTACCTTTAAACTGACTGAAATAATTTGTTTTAGTTCTTTAAGAATCCTAGTAGCATCCTCACAAGCTTATTCATGATTCAAACATTACTACTGATTAAAAGGAGTAGTAAGGTTTTTTTTTGTATGGCATAATCTTATAAACCTGCTCAAGGGCTCTGGAAGATTCAAATCCTGTGACAAATCAATTCTAATTTCAAGTCACATTGAAACTAGATCTCATTGATGTTGAGAGTACATGCTACTGCTGCAGGTATTAGTAATGATGGTTCATTACTTTAGGTTTTGTGGCATGGTAGGGAAACACAAATCACATTTTTCAACACTAAGGTCTGGTAGAGAGATACCAGTATCGTTAAGATTGTATGATCAACTTTCCTTCAACCAAAGCAATGTTATAAACTCAGGTATATAAGCTAGGCACTAAATGGCTCCTTAAATAAAGGTTACATCTGCCAAAATGGAATGTCTAGTTGCCATTTGGGGGCAAGGCAGCTCTAAAGTCGTATTTTTCAATATGACTTTTTGGTTCCTGAAATTCATTCTGATTGTGCAGATAAAAATATAACTGATAGAATTCTATTGGATGTGGTATTAGTGTGTGAAAACAGTCAAGGTCCAATGATCCCTAGGCATGCACACCCAGACGATGATGTCAGGTGCCATAGTGGTACTCAGGCATCTTCATTTGGTCACAGGTGGTCAATAAGCCAGGTGCAAAATTATCCTGGCTCATTTCTAGCACTGATGCAGAGAACATCACCACTGAGGATTGTGGCACTTTAAAGGCTAATAGTCACATCCTATGTTAGCTGCTGGTACAGGACTTTCTCACTTCCCTGCAGTCCCCCCCCCCAAAAAAAAATCTACTCTTAGGGGACTCACTGAAGCAGATATGGGAGACGGTCTCGGAAGCAAAGAGAGAATTTTGTTGCATGAGCACTAGTTTACTTATTGAGCGTTGGCTGTCACTCTAAAACAGTATTGAAGAACTTAGTGCCTTACAGATGTTTTGAACTGCAACTTTTACTAGCCCCACCCAGTATGGTTCTGCTGGCTAAGACTGATGGGAGTTGTAGTTCAAAACATACGCAAGACACATGGATGGCCATGTCCTACCCTAGGCATAGGCAAACTCGGCCCTCCAGATGTTTTGGGACTACAACTCCCATCATCCCTAGCTAACAGGACCAGTGGTCAGGGATGATGGGAATTGTAGTCTCAAAACATCTGGAGGGTCAAGTTTGCCTATGCCTGTCCTACCCTAACAGATTCATTGTGGCATCAGATCAGATGACATATGATGCAGTGTCACAAGATTGTTTTTGCTCCCGTAGCTGAACACTGATACTTCTCAGGATTTTTTCCAGAAAATAGCTGTCCTGAGTTGTGTGTGTGTGTGTTTTCTTTGCTTATGTTCCCACTTCTTAGTGTTGTAGCAAGATTAATAATTGTAGAAGAGTCAGAAATAACCTGCTGCTGTGCAGTAATTCTTTGATTTGTCTTTTAAAAGGGGGGGACTTTAAAAAGAAAATAAAAGTAGCAACATTTATAACTTATTTTAAAAACAGCATACATCTTTTGTTCAGGAAATAATTGCAGAATAAATAAAGCTGTCTTAAGTAGTTAGTAATGAATTCACTCATTGCTATTTTTCACAACTACTTAGGATACTTAAGCTGCTCCTTCTTAGAATCAGGCAACATTTGCTGCATCTATAAATAAGCGTGTTGAATACAATATGGCAAGTGCAGCCCTAGCACTAGGCCGCAGAGTATGAAGTTACAGGCAGACACACCAGTGCAAATGTTTAGGATATAGTTGCCAGTTTCCCTAACCAACCTTAAATAATTTTAAGACAGTCTTACTATGAATAGCACCACTCACTCCTTTTAGAAATTTTGTTTAAAACATACATTGTGACCCTCAATCTCCTAGAAGGAGATTTTAAGCTTGGCAGTAGAATATCTTACTTGATTGCATATTGCTGGCTGATGCAAGGTGTGCCATACTATTGTTGCTCTCCGGTTTATAACTGTAAAGCGCAGATGTGCATGCAAAGTTTAAAATTGCCTCTGAATTCCTTGGGGCATGTCCTCAAACAGAACAGTTTTGAAAAGTTCCTCTCTAATTAGATTTCAAATTCAGTGTTTGACCTTGTATAATCTTGTTGTTGCACCAGAATGGATGAGGGTGTGGGTAGATTAATGTGCTGCACGTGCAGCATGCTTAAATTTATTAATAAAAATAAATTTCCCTTGAGTGGGAAAGTGGCTGGCATTTATACCACAATAAAAGCGGAATGTGAAAAAGAATATAGGAAGCTGAGTTGGAAATGGCAAGTTATTATTATTTTTAAATGCTCCCCTGCATCTTCTGGAAAGCCACTCCGTAAGAGCCAAGGGATGGTATTAAATATATGGAGGGGGTATACAGTATCTGGAAGTTTGAAACCACCATTCATTAAGTGCAAACAACATTGTTGCTCTTTTATGCAATCAATCCCTTAGGATATTACTGAATTTTGGCATTTCAGTCCTGGATTTGCTTATTGAAACTTTTGAGTAAGCACATTTAGGGCTGTTTTACAATCTGAACCTCAGTCACTGCAGTAATGTAAGTTTGGGACTAGTAGTGCTATGTTTTTGTAGCTAACAGATGTGCCCTGTGTAAGAAGAGCAAAAGGATGTGACTTTGCCACAGCTCCAGCAATATCTGGCATCGTCAGATATACCTTAATTTGTTACCACATGTTTGTAACTTTCCAAAAAAAACTAAATCCTTATATTTACAATTTTATCCCATGACTTGTAGTACATTATTTTTATGCAATGTGATATGAATATAATTTTAGTACAGGCAACTCCTGTTTTTCACGCATTCAAAGAACGTGTGACTGCATGTGCGCATTGCCACGTTGCCTGTATATCAGTTCATCGAAATATGTTGCATCTCATGAGCATTATCAGGCAAAGAAAAGACTATTCTCTACATTTAAGTGTTGTCAGAAGAATATCTCAATTACTCAGTGTCATGTGGCATCTAGACTAAAATTATGCAGTCCCATAAACCTTAATTGGTGTTTTTTTTTTAATTGGACTGACTGTTGTTGACAGTTATTGGGAATAGGTTTCCACTTTTACCCTCACTACCTGGCCGATACTTCTCTGGATTAGGATAATACTTCTCTGGATTAGGATAATACTGACTAGATCTGAAACCAAAGATTGAAGCTGGTAAGCAAATGCTAATCATTTAAGAGGGAATCTGGTTAGAATTAATGTTGCTGTAAGGGCATGCAAATATTTTTCTTTTCTTTTCTGGAGGAGGGACTGGGGAAAGGAGCATGTGATCTAGTGGCCCATTTTAGATCCCTTAACTATGGGGCCATGCAGAGGCACACACCCCAATACAAAATGTTCTAGGGCTTTGGTGCTATGCATCAGTTATTAAAAAGCTAAAATGCATGATAAATTAAATAGTTCACAAATGTGTATATAGTTGGTGTGCCCTCCTAGTTAGCAAATATGAACAAAATATAGTGCAGAGGTCCTATTTAACTTATAAATCAATGTTCTTTATTATCATTGCTGAGGTATAAATAGAAAGCTGGACCAACATCAACATTTTAAGCTGAGGTTTTCCACTTGGTGATTTAAATCTTGATTTATATTGCTAGCTTAAATCAGTCCCCCAATGTTGTATAAATGACCAGATTCAGAATTAAGCCCAAATGAGAGCAGCCAACTAGTTCATACAGAAATAGCTACAGCAGTTTCTCAAACATATGTGATCTATTTTGGAGGCATCAAGATGTAACTTTCTCTCATTCCAGTCATACCCTACTCCAGCTTTAAAATCTGGGGAAGCAGATTAAGCTTTGTAACCTACTGCATAATTTTAACAAAAACATATGTAACATTAAAAGTACTTGGGTTGTATATAAGCTAGCTAAGACTGCAATACTAAGCATAGTTTCTAAGGCAGGGGTCAGCAACCTTTTCCAGCCGTGGGCCGGTCCACTGTCCTTCAGACCATATGGTAGGCTGGACTATATTTTGGGGAAAAAATATGAACGAATTCCTATGCCCCACAAATAACCCAGAGATGCATTTTAAATAACAGCACACATTCTACTCATGTAAAAACACGCTGATTCCTAGACTGCGGGCTGGATGAGAAGGTGATTGGGCCGCATCTGGCCCACGGGCCTTAGGTTGTCTATCCTTGTTCTAAGGAGTAAACTCCACTGCGATTTACTTCTGAGCTAATATGCACATGAATACTCTGTATATAAAGGATCTTTTCAGTCTTTAAAGGTAAAGGGACCCCTGACCATTAGGTCCAGTCGTGTCCAACTCTGGGGTTGCGGCGCTCATCTTGTGTTACTGGCTGAGGGAGCCGGCGTACAGCTTCCATGGCCAGCATGACAAAGCCGCTTCTGGCGAACCAGAGCAGCAGACGGAAACACCGTTTACCTTCCCGCCGGAGCAGTACCTATTTATCTGCTTGCATTTTTGACATGCTTTCGAACTGCTAGGTGGGCAGGAGCTGAGACTGAGCAACGGGAGCTCACCCCATCGTGGGGATTCGAACCGCCGACCTTCTGATCAGCAAGCCCTGGGCTCTGTGGTTTAACCCACAGCGCCACCTGCGTCCCGTTTCAGTCTTTAGACACCTCTAAAAAGTTGTAATAGGAAAGTATATATTGCACTATGAAAAGAAAAATTTGTGGTAATTTAACTTACTCTTTCCAGGAGGTAAAGTAATTGATGTTCAAAACAAATGTATAGATTTGGGCTGCGACCCAATTAAAGAAATTTAATGACTTAATTTTATGGGTTTCAGCCTATTCATTGATTAAACTTGCAGAAGAGTAAAACATTATATCTGAGGTCAGAAATAATGGAGTCATAGGAGACATCATCTGATATTCAGCCTGGTTAATCAGAAACACTTTTTTAGTCTATTGAAAGTCAATAATTTTACAAATTAATCTATTAAGCATTGCATCACTAATGTAGGTATGTTTTAGAACTACTGTGAGAAGAGTAGAGAGGATTCATTTCCCCAAGAGTTCTAAACTGATTCTTAAGCTGCTACACTTAAAAAAAAAAGACTTAAGAAGCACTCTGCACATGTGCAGAACCTTCCATTCTGAACTGCAGAAAAATTTCATAGCAAAACAACATTCAATTTAACTTGCACCTGAACCTGGGAAAATTCATAATTTGAACCTGGTAATTACATGGTTGATACCGTCTCTAGTCACAAGTGACTTTTTCTCTGTAGATTATTAGACTGTGGAACGGCAGCAGCACAACATAGCCAAGCCCAAGGGCCCTTCTTATCTCTGAGTGTCGCAAACTTGGTCTTGCCTGTGCTACTTGTCCTGCAGGTTGGTCATCCATTCTTTGTGTCGTATAACATACATCCACATTATTTGCTGCTGTTAGAGCACTGTATCATACCATAATAAAGAATCTCTCTTGTGTGTCTTTGATGCTGTACAGGTGTTTTAGGAAACGAGGTAGATTATCTGTAGATTCAGTAGTGAAGAGAGAGACTGGGGGTGAGTGAAGAGATTCCGGCTGCAATCCTACCCCAATAATAAGTTCAATAGGACCTACTTGCTGGGCTGACGGATTGTCCTGTGAAATACACAAATCTTAACAGAAATGGAGAACCTTTGGACCCATCATCTCCAGCAATTGGCCATGCTACCTGGAGCTGATGTGAGCTGTAGTCTGGAGGGCCACATATTTTGCTTCATAATGTAATATTTTTAAAGAACACGCCCCAGTGGATATTGTGTTTTGATCCATCTTTACATTTTGCACTAGTATTTCTGTACATAGTGCCACTGAAAGCCCGTATGGCCAGTGTAATAGAACGCCAGTTTGCCCAGTCAGAATATTCATTTGGAAACTGCCCTGTCGTGGTTGGTTACATGTCTGAGTGATCCTGAGTTGTACCATATGATTCTGTTATGAGCCATTTGAGCAACTTCTCTAATGTGTTGGTTGGCCTGGATATTGATAATATAGTAGTTCTGAATACTGAAAACTAATGACTGTAGTATTCAGCTTGGCAACAGACTTGGAGCTATTTTCCACCAGTTGCTCTGCTCACCTGTATCTATTCTACTGCAACTACATTCAAGACAGATAGATGCCACCACCAACAACAACAACAACAATGTTGTTACCTACTCCCCTCCTGAGGGGCTGTTCAAGGTGCCTGTCAAGCATGGGGTCGCAGTGTAGCCACAGTGGGGTTGTCAGCACTTCTGTAACACACATGACAATGGCTTAATTTATGGTGTCAGTAATTGTGATATCAGTGTAGATACACCTGTAGCCTAGAGTCAATTGTTTGCCATAGGTAGTGAGAAAAATGCTGAATTATAAGGCAGTATGACATAACTACAGCAGTGGTGTGTTGTTGGGATGGCAGTGTGTATTTCTTTGCTTTGAAATGAGCAGTGTTTGCAGTTTAGACATCTGGCTCCAGGATGTCTAAGGAAGCTGAGAAATTCTGCCTCATGTCCAAAACTTGAAAGATGCACTATGTAATTCAACGACAGGGGGTACTTTTGAAGCAACCTGTCTAATTCTGGCACATAGACTTTTAAAAATAACAAATACTTGAAACAATGTGGAATTTGTGGCATCTTATTTGGCACCAAAGACTTGCAAGTTGTCCTTTTGCTCCCTGAACACAGAGAAAGATCAATTTGCATTTACCTATTTAGTTGGACTCTAACCTCAGCAGTTACAAGGAAACTTTTCTTCTTGCATCCCTCCCCAACCCTGACATGTAGCTCCATTAGATCTTCATGGCACATCCATAACCTGAAAGAAAACAAACCAAAAAACTAACTCATTTTTCTTGTTTGTTTTAAGTTCTGTTTCCTTTGCCGTTACACAATAACCACTTGGGAAAATTCAAATTATTATGAAACTACATCTTGTACTTCCTTTCCACAATATTTCTGATATCAGGTATGTCAGTGGGAAACTGCGTCTTCTCTGTAGTTAATAGGGTTGGAAGAATGTCTTATGGAGCTTGCAAAGTATTTCAATTTCTAGATAACATTCCATTTTTTTCTGCCCTAAGAGAGTTCAAATTCTAATTTTATTGAGGCAGTTTTACTGATATATTCTAAAAGGGATTTTGGGAATCGAAGACAATAAGTGTTAGACCATTAATTCTACTCTGAAATGCTTTTTCCGGTGAATGGGTTAACTTGAGTAGTCAGATTATGGAAGAATCCCATTTCAAAGCTAGAATGGTTTTTTAAATGTACATTTTCTACAATTGATTTGTAATGTGAATGTTTAACCTTCATTGGCCAAGTGCATCTTTGCTTTTTCTTCCAAGTGAACAACTGTCAGGTGTTAATTTGTGTTAGCCCAGGCATCTGGTACCTTCATTATGCAGCTTCTGGCGAATGCTGAAGATGCAACTTTTTGCCTTGGCTTTTGACACTTAAAGTGTATGTTTTTAGGATCTTCTGAATTATAAGTTGTTTTAAACTGTTTTTAATGTTGTGCTTTAATGTTTTACCTGCCCTTGGACCTTAGTGTAAACGGTGGGCAATAAATTAAATAATAATAGTAGTAGCCTCTCACCCTAGGGTTTAGCCTCATCATGGTGGTTATAAATTGAGAGGGGTTGGCACCCCTGGCCCCATTACTCCTCCAAGAGATGACTCTTTGGAGGTGGTGGTGTGAGTGTCACCCATGGCAGGACTTACTTTTATGGGCAGATACCTGAAGAAGATTCTTCAGACTGCCCATGAGCCATGTCTTGTTCAACAGTCAAACCAGCTTCATTTCAAATACCCAGTTCCAGGCTACATGGGCCATAAAGTGTTTCCCAGGAGGACGAATGTCCGAAAGGCTCCCTCAATGCACAGTTCTTTCTGCGGCCTCTGCACACCTCTTCCAGCAGCATAATGGGTGCTGGTTATCCAAATTGCAAGTGTGTAGGATGGCAAATATAAAATATGTATATTTAAAAGAATGTGCCTCATGATTATTCATAAAAAGGCTGTAGAATTATTCATTTAGAAATTACCACACACCGCATAACACACCTTCAGTTCACCTGACTGGATCTCCTAGATCCCCCTTGCTGCTGATCTTACTGAGACCTATGTTATGCAGCATTTGAAAGATCAGAGCTATTTCCTTGAATAGTCCTGGGAACCAAATTGGCACCTGTAATTTCCGTAAGTTGAATACTGTACTGCAAATGTCATTATCCCACAGATTACTTCCTTGTCTGCCAATATATGCTTGTGCTGCTTGTCTGTATATCAGTGGTGGGGTGGGTAGGGGGAGAGAAACTTTTTTACAAAAGCTTCCTGAGTTGCCTAGAGTTGATTTTTGCATGCCACAGACAAAGAAAGTGAATGGCTTTTACAGGCTGGAGCTGAATGTGTTGATTTGTCCTTACCTTGGGCATGTTGAAGCTTCTGAACAGGATGACAACCCCACATAGAATACACTCAGCTTCTAAGGTTACACATGTATGGGTGGTGGTTGGTAAACTGGCCACATCCCTTCTTAACAGATGAAACTGACAGAATAAGTCGTGACCGTAGCTGCCACTTGAGCATTAATTGGCTGTGCCAGGTCTAATCCCTTTCCCAGACTGTAAATATGATATATCAAACAAAATGAAATTAGTCTGTTACTGGTTCAGGATCCAAATTGTTGCTTGTTTTTTGCTAAGGACTTTGTGAAGTACAGAAGTCTCATTTACGTACATGTCTTATGGATACATTCTTTAATAGATAAAAAAGTAACCTTCCAAAGCTGGTATTCTGTGCTTGTACCTTATAATACTTTGCTTAGCACACCATCTGCTATTCCAAAAACAGCTGGAGATTTGGAAGTTTTTTAAGGATAGGTGAGTTGAAAAGCATAGAGGAGATTGCTTTACAGTGGTACCTCGGTTTATGAACTTAATCCATTCTGGAAGTCTGTTCTTAAATCAAAACTGTTCTTAAACTGAGGCGTGCTTTCCCTAATGAGGCCTCCCGCTGCTGGTGCCCTTCCACCGTTCTGTTTTTGTTCTTAGACCAAGGTAAAGTTTGTAGACCAAGGTGAACTTCTGGTTTTGCGGAAGTGCGTAACCCAAATCATTTGTAAACAGGGCTGTTCTTAAATGAGGTACCGCTGTATTTGTAAATATGGATTCCGAATGCCAAGACTTCTGCAACAGTAGCAGCGGCAAAAACAAAGTGGCAACACACTATACAATATTAGTAAATGCAGGTGTTATTTATCTTGTTAGAAAGAAGCCTTTTTTAAAGACACACAGGGGCGCACATTTTGCTGCTGATGTGGTACAGTCTCTTTTGCCCTTGGGAAAAGATAAAAAAGGACTCTATGCCTTAAGTTACAGTTCACCTTCTGGCACATTCCAGTTCTGTGATCTTGCAGTCCTATATTTCTGAGTTCCTTTGGACTAGTGTCTCATGCTTTCTGTTCCTGATGCTTGACTGTATCATCCAAAATAGTACTTTTGCATCACTCCCTGTTGTGACAAGTTTCCCAAGTGAGGACAGCTTACGTGTCACGTGGGAACAGAGGTGGGGCAGGAAGAGAGATGTAAAAAATTATTTTAGGTGATAAGGGAAGTGGGGCGAACAAAAAGCATAAAAATAAGGCTGTGTAGTGATCCTAACAGTTCTAAGCTTTGTTCCTTGCTTGAGTACCCATTTCCCCCTGAATTTCAGATTCTCCCTTTTTATTGTCACCAATCCCCATTTTGCTCCTACCTAAGCAAGGTCAGTTTCTCAGATTAGTTAGAAATGTTGTGTAACTGGAAGAACTTGAAAGTTATCAGTGAATTGCACCTGCTTGCAATTCCATCACCAAAAAACAAAAAGTATGTAAGATTTCAGTAAATGTTTCCTAGTCCATGTCCAATGCAAAGGAATATTTGTGAACATTTCTGCTGGTTAGTCTTTTTAGCTGGGTACCAGGTAGCGAGGTACCCAGAGGCTGATCTGAACTCTCCTTATAGTTAGCATGGGCTATATCTGTCATTGGGACTACTCTTCAACCAAAGAAAGGACCCGTATCTATCAGTTAACTTCTTTCAGTAGAAACTGAAAGAATTTTCAGATTTGTCAATGGCCTGGTTAAATGATTAATGATTATTCCAAAACTCGTTCTAGCAGTAATGGTTTGGTTGCAATTTGTGCTACAGCCTTCATGTCTGATTCCTTAGTTCTTAAGTAAAAAATAAACAAACATTTTTTAAAAAAATTATAGTCTGCCTCTCAAAGCTATTTTTTACTCTGTAGTGGTTGAAGTACTAAATGCAACCTAATGAAATACACATATATAATTAAGAAGTTTAACACCTGCATTTGCACTAGATCAGAATGTGATCATCTAGTTCACTGCACTATGTACACTTACCTAGGAGTAAGTCATATTGAACTTAATGGGGATTACTTCTGAGTAGACTTGCACTGTGAATTAGTGTTTAAACCTGAGAAATTCTTTTTACTTGCGTTCAGAACCCAAGGAGAGATTGACATGGTATAGTTCCTTAGGGAAAGAATTCCAGAGAACCACCATCCTCTTATGGACAGTTTCTTAATGTACCCCTGCAAAATAGTTAGTTCAAGGTAGTTCAGACAAGTTTCAGGCATTAAAAGTTAATAATCTATACCTGTGATTTGCTCATAGTTTTCAACTTCACATTTTGAAGTAGGTCTACAGCTCTCAAGCTACCATCTAGTAATGCTTTTTGAAGAGGTTTTTTTGGTCATACCAAGGTCAATATAATCAGTATATTATGTATTTCAATTTAGTTGTCTTTTAAGTATTAGTTACTGGATTACTTTAAAATATTTTTTTCTAAAGTTTCATTCAGTGTATTTTTTGAGCCAATTAAAATACTGAGTTTGAAACTTGTAGTTGGCAGTCT
Organism: Lacerta agilis; assembly: GCF_009819535.1. Lineage (NCBI taxonomy): Eukaryota > Metazoa > Chordata > Lepidosauria > Squamata > Lacertidae > Lacerta > Lacerta agilis. Next base: position 63,159,440 of record NC_046316.1, on the reverse strand, counting down.
GCTTTTAATTAGTTGTGTGAAGAATTTGATAAGATCATATGAATGTGTATACCATTTTGTGAAGATTGAAAAACATATGGGACAAGTAGTGATAAGATATTGAGTCATAATAGTACAGTAGACCTGTCAAACTTTGGTTCAGATTGTGCACGTAATTTTTATACAGCCGATGATTTAACATATATGTCACAAAAAGTTCTTATCATACTAAAATGCCATTAAATCTAAATGGTGCTTCCACCATTATGCCCATGATTTTACATTTATGTCATGTATTTGTTATATTCTTAGTTCATACATGTTTTTCCCTGTTCTAAAATGTCATATTCACTGGTCAAGTAAAAGTAGACTAGAAGCTGCTCTAGTCTACTTCAAATATTACAAAAGCCACAGCAGATTCAATGCAAAAGATGGCAATTCACAAGTGGCAGATTTTATTACATAAATAACTATGTCCTAAACAATATAATCTTTGATACATAGTTATCTTTCCACTGTCCAAATGGCCAATTTTGTTCTGCGGCCAGCACATAAATTTGATGCCATCAAATGAGGGTTAGGGTATCATTTGTTGTAGAAAATTATGGCTTTGTAACTTCTAGCAAGGTCAAATATCTTGTCATAGTCTAGATGAGTTGGTTCAGTGCAGCTATGGTTGTTAGTCATCAGTCTCTGCATTATTTGCATTCCTTCATGACAGGTGCCACATCAGTTCACACTCCCTGATGAGAATATCAGGTAGGTATGCTTTGTGACAACCACAGGCTATGGTACATGTGGGAGGTATACCCACAGCTACCTAATTAGAGAGCAGAACGTCTTGGGAGCATCTGGTTTATGTGTTGGCAGGAGTAGTGTTAACTTGCATTTCCACTAGCTTGGTTGCAGAGTCACCACAGATTACAGCTGCACTTGAAGATGAGCCCTGAATATGTGCTGTGCAGTTATCAGAAGTTGTGGTAGGATTCTCATGTCAAACATGGATATTTCTTGTTTACTGTTGGAGGCAGCATGCTTCTGAACAGCATTTGTTGAAAACCACAGAGGGGAGAGTTCTTTTGCACTCAGGTCCTGCTTGTAGGACTTCCATACATTGCATCAGCCACTGTGAGAACAGGATGCTGGACTAAATGGGCCACTAGGCCTGATCCAGCGGACTCTTCTTATGTTCATACTTCACATATTGAAAGTCGCTTGTTAGACAGTTTCGGAATTTATTCAAGCACTCTTCACTGTGCACTGCATAGAGTAGGGATAGGGAGCCTGTGGCCTTCTGGGTGTTTCTGTATTTCAGCTAGCTTCATCCCCGACCCATAGCCATGCTGACTGGGACTAATGGGAGCTGAAGTCCCAACAACACCTGGTGGTTCATAGGTTTCCACCTTTTTTGCACAGATGAAACATAAAGGACTCCTGCAGCTGCTGTGACATCTTATATGGCACGGGGGTGGGGGCAATCAGTGAGTGAAGAAATTTTATCACATAGCTTTGACTCTTCTATAATTCAGATACCTTCTTAGCCTATTTGAACATTCTTAGTGTTGTATCACACTTGGTGAGTGGGAACACTTTCTCCCCATTCCATTTTTTTGTGATTAAAAGCTACATGTGGCAGTCTAGCATTTTGTTTCTTTCAGGCTTCAATAGGAAAGTTCCTTGTTTTGGAGCTGCATGTGTTAACTGCATGCAAAACAATGCAAGTGGGTCTGTATCCTTGCCAACAATGGCCACATGATAACCATGACCAGCAATCTCAAAGGCACTGAATACCATCATTGTGTCAGCATCACCATCTGCCAGCTTAACATTTGAAGCTGGATAGCTGCTGTACTTGTTCAGTGGTGTTGTGCGTGCATTTTTCTTCAGCAGTGCTACTTTGTTTTAACTTTGATCACCACTTCGGTGATCAATCATTACGTGTTGGCAACAGTGTGAGTGCTGCCAATCCACATTTCCTCACCTGGTCACTTACTGTAAATACGTACAAAGGTCCACAAATTTTGTGTGGTTCCCAAGCGGAATGATGGGTCTCAGTTATGAGTTTGGGGGATGCTTGAAGTGTCTCTGCAGCTCAGTGCAACCATGAAGCAAGTGCTGCTTTCTGCCCCAGTCCTAAGCTGATAGGTGGAAAAACCAGCAAGTTCTCAGATTCATTATGAAGTTAATGTGAGGTCTTTGCTGTTTTCCAGGCTGGATAAGAGTGAGATGAAACTCACCAGAAGTAATAACTCTTCACCAGTGGCAAGCCCATTTGTAGTCTCCTGAATATATACTATTGACTATGTGAAGGAATAGCATATCACAGCTGCAGCTTAACACTTGTGGCATTATTTGGTATTATAACTGCTGCTCTCTTTATACCACTTATTGATAAGGGATTTGATACTTAAATTGCAAAAGCTCACGATGCTTCTCATGTGTGGTGATCATATTATAATGACATAATTTTCTTGCTGTTCATTTTGGCAACAAAGTTGATCAAACAATTTTGGCACCTGTACTTGCTTCCTGTAAAATCCTACAGCAAGGGGAAAGCATCTGATTTGTCAGGATCTTGCAGATGACCAGATGGGAGTGTAATGGGGACTGGTACTCTGTTGTTTATACTGAGTCTGTTTCGAGAGACAGTAGAGAGTGCCTCCAGGGTGAAGTCAAACCACTTTGTTAGCAGCACCAAAGTGACCTCCTTGGGGCACAAGACAGGGCAGTGTGTATGGATGACAAGACCTCCCTCTTGGCCTCACTGATGTGGTCCAAAGGAAAGCAGAGCAATCATTTGGCACCAAATTGGCTGCAGGAATTCCAGAAGGAGGTGTACAAGGCACCATCCAATTGTCTTAGGGACTCCACTTAGATTTGTGTAGGGTTTGCTCCTTAGCCTTTTCTTCTCCTGAAGATATCCTGTAAGGCAGCGGAGGTTTAGGATCAGAGTTTTTCTTCTCCTAGACAGACTACCTTTCCAGGTTGACAAGCCCCACCTGCCCCTCATTTCCCTCTACAGCACATGCTGTAACTGCAACCTTGACCATTGTACCCACTATATATTCATATTCAGGGGAAGTTCCTATCTCTCCAAGGGTTTGAGATCATATGCAACCTTCACCTTGGTTTAGCCAGTGTATGGGGTATTAGGGGACACGTTGTACTCCTTCTGGGATAGTTTTTCACCTTGGTCCCCACCCTGCACTCAGCTCTCACCTGTGGCTCCTAGAGGCTGTCAGCATGTGACAGAGGCCACAATCCTGTGTACATACTATTACAAGAATAATGCTATAGAAAATAGAAGCTCTCAAGTGGAAGTAATTGTTAGTTTCCCATGGATTTAGTTAACTTTTTGGTTGTTGGTACCTGATTTGTATGCCGTGTTTCCATTTTATAATAATTACTTGAATATTCTTTTAACCATTCTACTCGGTTTGAATAAAGGATTCTAGGTTTAGACTTAACTATATTATTTTGTTTAGATGGAATGTAATGTGGAGTTGCTTCCTGCAATGTCATCCTTAGAACTAAAAATAAAGCAGTTGGAGACAGATTATTTAAAATTTAGCCCAGCACTAAGAATCACTCACACTCAGTGTACTTACACTTCAGGTGTAAAAATGTTTAGAAATAAAAAATGTTAGAACTAGCAATGCTGAATGGGAGTTAGTTTTCTGTTTCATTGTTACCTTGAATATGGGTTGCAAAGTAGGGTTTATGCAGTCAAATGCTATAGTCTTGTGAATACAATCACCAACAATTCCTGAGATTAACAGTACTTTTTTCCAGTATGCCACTGTCCATTGCATTAAAAAATATATACTCTGAGCTACTATTTCATTGAGGACTAATTTAAATAGTGTTGTGTGGGAGAAAAAGGCATTACTTACCATAACAGGTTTCAGTATACAGTAACTGAGTTGCTTTATCATGTACTGCAGTAAAGCCATGATCCTGCAAAGGCTAAAATCACATGCTTCACTGTGATCACACTAGCTCCTCTGAAGAAGTGTGCATGCACACGAAAGCTCACACCAAGAACAAACTTAGTTGGTCTCTAAGGTGCTACTGGAAGGATTTTTTTATTTTTATTTTTTCAATTACTGGGTGAGTCATTCCTGAAAAAAGTGCTGAATCCCACCAAGGTTATTGCTGGCAATCTTGAATATATTGCTGTCATGTTAACATGTTTAAGCAGGGATGGAGAGCCTGTGGCCCTCCAGATATTGTTATGACTCCAGTATGCATCAGCCCCAGCCAGCACAGCTAATGGTCAGGGATGATGGGAGTTGTAGTTTGCAATGCACTTGGAGTACCAAGGTCCGTATCCCTATTTTTTAAAGGATGAAAGGTGCCCTCCTAGTGACAGAACTTTAAAAATCATAACCAGCATTCAAAGACATGCACAAGTAGTTTTGCATAGTCAAATGTTCTTTGGGTTTCATGACAGGCTGCCTTAAAATGGAGAGTTTGAAAAGCAATCTTGGACTGGGTAGGGGACATAAATCTATCACCTTCACACAATTAAGAAGCAGGATCACACCTAAAACTGTACCACACATTGAGGTAATGTTTGTACATAGAGCCTGCTCTGCACATGTAGGCTCACCCTGTGATGTGGCTTCCTCTCTGCCATTGTCACTTCTACATAGGGAAGGTGCATGAAGGTGACTATAGGCTCTCCTGTTCCAAGAGGACAAGTAGCAATTCCACTGTGGAAGTCCTTGGGTACAACTATAACAATTCTTTAAAATCCAGGATCTTATGAAGAAATTTCTGTATGCTCTTTCATAGTTATCCACAAATTTTTGAATGGCCTTTTTAGACAGTCAAAATACAGTGGTACCTCTGGTTACGTACTTACCTGAAACTGTTCTTAACCTGAAGCACCACTTTAGTTAATGGGACCTGCCGCTGCGCCGCCAGAACACGATTTCTGTTCTTATCCTGAAGCAAAGTTCTTAACCTGAAGTGTTATTTCTGGGTTAGCGGAGTATGTAACCAGAAGCGTATGTAACCCGAGGTACCACTGTATTTGGTAGTTAGGACACTGCATGTCTCACAATAAGGTAGGGGAGTGTTTGCTGATGTCACACTGAGTTGCGTAAGAAAAGTCAGCATGAGCTCAGGAATTATCCCCTTCCCCAACAGGATGACACTTAAAGGGCAGTTGCAGCAATGAGCCAATGAATCTGAGCCCCTGCTCATTTGAGAACTTACTCATTGGAGTTGATCAGTCATGAATTCAGGGTTTGGATAGTATTGTCATTCAAAACTTTGAAATGTGAATGAGGGTGTCTGATTCAAGTACTGTATTGACTTCTTGATCATGAACTTTCTGTGGCTTTATGCAGATTTACAGCTTTTTGACTATCTGCTAGCTTTACCCTCTTCTAACAAAACCAGGCAGGGGCAATGGAGGGATGGAAACTGTAGTTGAGAAGTTTCTGCTCTTAAGTCCAAAATACTGTTTGGAACTGTAGCTGAAGCTTTTGGTGCTCAACATTTCAAGGTCTCTGGGCCAGGATTGTTGACATTTTTCAGTTGTTCTAACATACTGTTGCTCTTTCCTAACTTAGCATCTGGATGCAAGTAGGGAAAAGTACATTGTTTTCATGCTTGATGAAACCAGTTTTGAAACTCATTTAGGAGGGCGCTCCCAACTTTCAATGTTCTTATGTTCTGCTGTGAGCTCAGGCAAACCTTTTTGTGTGTTTAATTTTGGAAATCTTTGGAGAAGAGCAGGCGAACACTTTTCCAACACTTGTCCCTTGCCACAGTGATCTACTAGGTGATGGTCCCAGGAGAAGTTTTAGTTTTGATATTTTACCCATGAGATTGCCATTAAGTTTGTCAAACTCACTACCACCTTACAGATGGGTGTGTCATTTCATTTCTGTGCAACTGCCTTTGGGTACCTATGGCCTGCCACATTATAAACAATCTACAACCATTGTAGGACAATCATGTCTGACATGGTTGATGAAAATGGGTCAGTAGATAAAAATATACCAGTGCGTAAAATTACAGCAGCACAAGAGAAACAGCTGCATAAGCCCTGTGTCTGGCTAATCTATGTTAAGCATTAAAGTTAGCTGTTGAACATTTTTAGTTTTCAGTGTCTCAGCACTTGTTTACCTTCTCATTTGTCTCTGCTGACATTGTGAAAAAGTTACTGCTTAAATGGGGAATAAAAGAGAGAGCCCCATTAGTGATAGGATAGCTTTGAGAGCCTGTGCAGTCAGTCATATTGACTCCTTATTTTAGCTATATCAGTGCTACCACTCCCCCCCCCCCCCCCCGGACTGAATGTGCTAATTATTCATCTGAGGATTGAATATCAGTTCTTTTCTTTTCTTTTTACTTTGGGTTTGCAGGTCAACCATAAGTTTATGTACAAGAATCTTAAGATTTTGGATAAACCACTATTTCAGAGGTTAAAAATAAATGAAAATATTTTATTGATTGGTTTACAGGTCACCTTGTAATGGAGTTTTCAGGGTGCTTTGCAATAAGAAGATAGACAATAGACATAGTGTTCTTGCATTGGCAACCAATTTACTTTTTGTAATTTGATTTACGTCAACAATAGGGCCAATAAGATGTAATGATACAATATGTGTGTTGAACTAGTTTGTCATAAGAATGCCAAAATACAAACAGTGCTTTGGAAAGCCAATTTATTGTTTAAATGTAATGTAATTTTACAGTTTTACAGTTGCATTAATTGCCCATCTACACCAGATAATCTTAAAAAGGCATATCAAAGTTTTAAAAACAAACATATCAGGTGGAGACTAGTGTTATGATAAACATGGACCAATTTTTTAGTCACATGAACCAGTGACTTGGCTTTTTGTGGGTTAGTAGAAAATATTTACCCAAGTCAAATGTTTAATTGAACTTTGTTATTCTTAGTGTATCAAGCATTGTGAATCCCAAGGCTGCTGTCTGCTATGACTGTTTTTATAAGATGTGAATTTTATGTAACATTCTTTCTCTCAACCTATTTCATTTTTATTCATTGAGTTGTTAGAAAAGACAGTGTAATACTGCAGGTAGGTTGGCATTTCACATAAGTACTACAGTGGTGCCTCGCAAGATTAAATTAATTCGTTCCGCGAGTGCTGTCGTATAGCGGCCATAGGGAAATTCGTCTTGCGAGTCACCCTTTCATTAGCGAATGCCTTTAGTCTAGCAAGTTTTTCGTCTAGCGAGGCATTCGTCTAGCGAGGTACCACTGTACAGGATTTAAAATACTGGCTTGGATCCCAAGATAAGTTAACCTAGATAATAATGCCACATTGTTTAAAGGAGCCCATGGCCCTGTTCAGTGTTCGAAACTCCCGTTGTTCTAGGCACATTTTGCAATAGGGAATTTCATTAGCGCGAGCAGTTTCTGAGCTATGGGTGCAATACTACACCCAAGATTTCAGAATAAAACTGAAGAGTGGAAGGAAAGGAGGAACTTTTTCTGCCTTCCCACTTCCAGCTATTCTCTAAAAACTGGAGAAGAGACCCTCTTAAGAATATTAGGGGGTTGGGCAGGGGAAGGATTAGACCATGTGAAAAATGAACATAATATTTTAGTTGCAGCTCATTGATTTTTAGCTTTGTATTTCTGTTATTAAAAAAGCATGCCTAGATGTTCCATTGTTGCGTCCACAACCTAGGTTTAAGGTGCCATTTAGCTCCTAGCTTTAATATATCTCAGTTTCTAACACTGTCCCTGTCCCTACAGAGAGGCTTACTGAGAGGTTGCATGCATGTGGCTTGCAGGGGATGGGAAGATTTCTGACTGAACTTCCTTACGTTAAGGAAGTTCAGTCCACATCATTGTGTCAAATGCTTTCCTAGAGTTTGTTGAGTGTTCCATCTGTTACAAATCATTGGCAGTTATAAACTACACTGGTACCTCGGGTTACGGACGCTTCAGGTTACAGACTCCGCTAACCCAGAAATAGTACCTCAGGTTAAGAACTTTGCTTCAGGATGAGAACAGAAATCGTGCAGCGGCAGCGGGAGGCCCCATTAGCTAAAGTGGTACCACAGGTTAAGAACAGTTTCAGGTTAAGAACGGACCTCCAGAACGAATTAAGTACATAACCAGAGGTACCACTGTACTGCTAATTAAAATTGCTTAGTGAAAATGTTGATGGTGATAAAGGTAAAGGTACCCCTGACCATTAGGTCCAGTTGCAGACGACTCTGGGGTTGTGCCACTCATCTTGCTCTATAGGCTGAGGGAGCCGGCGTTTGTCTGCAGACATCTTTCCGATCACGTGGCCAGCATGACTAAGCTGCTTCTGGCGAACCAGAGCAGCACACAGAAATGCTGTTTACCTTTCTGCCAGAGCGGTACCTGTTTATCTACTTGCACTTGACGTGCTTTCGAACTGCTAGGTTGGCAGAAGCTGGGACCGAGCAACGGGAGCTCACCCCGTCACAGGGATTTGAAGCACTGACCTTCTGATCAGCAAGACCTAGGCTCTGTGGTTTAGACCACAGCGCCACCCGTGTCCCTGGTTGATGGTGATAGGAAAGAGTAATTTTTTTGGAAACGAAGTTATATGTGTATCTTTGTTTTCAGTAAATCAGTAAGCAACGCCTTGCTTAAGTTAGTGACCAGATGACAGATCACCTGGAGACCCCATATGTTGAGTGGTGAAAGAAAGGCATGATATAAATGTACTAAATGATGAATGATAAAGACACTTCAGATACAAGGGGTTAATACTTTTTTATTTAAAAAACCCCACAACTTCTCTTAGGTTTCAAGTTGATAAGTCAGTGCTGACTTGCATTCCATATAATCACACCCCAAACATTGTTCTGTGCAAATAATTTACTACTTGTTAAAGAAAAAATGCTAGAACATGGATGAGGGACAGACCTGTTTTCCAGTTGTTGTTCTTTTTTGGGGGGGGATTTAGTACATGGTTGAAGATTTGATGTTCATATAATATGATTTTAATCCTCTTTTAGTGGGTTCATGACCTGTATGCTAAATTGTTCCAGAAATATGTACTTTTCCTGGATAAGAGCCTTGGTTTTATGTGAACAGGCCCTGGGGCAGAAGTAAGATAATGTGAAAGGGAATATTGACACAAGAAAGAGACAGGAAGTGGTTGAAGGTTGGTTTACTAAACCAGGGATTAAGAGGATAAACAAGAGCCTTGTTCCAGGCAGTATTCCATTCCCCTGTGGTGCAGCTGAGGAATTTTCATCTTGATATGATTGGATGAAAAAATGAACTTTCATTCTGTATAATTTTTTAAGAAAAGGAATGTTAGGGAATGTTCCTTCCCTCCATTTTTTACATTTCAAGATGATTTTGGATCAGGGAGGGCATCTGTCAGGCACCATCTTACCAGGAGTTTACCCAAAGATAGTTACAATAGACTGCCACCATTAAAACTAAACGTCATGACAAAAACTATGAACTGCCTGATTAATTTGTAAAATTCTAAGCTCTGCTGACAAGGATATCCCTCTGTTTAAGTCCAGTTCTAGAATTATTAAGCAGTAAGGAGATTTGCATTTACTTTTTCAAAGCTCATAGGATGACTAACCTTAGCAGAACCCTGTGGACTATCATTAGAATATAAAGGGTAGCTTAACCATTTAGTTTAGCACCTGTGGAATATATTTGATGGGGCCCGAAGCATTTTGATAGACTAGCACGTCCCTAAAAATGGTCGTGTTGCCTACACACACACACACACACACACACACAGAGAGAGAGAGAGAGAGAGAGAGAGAGAGAGAGAGAGAGTTTAGTCTTAAGGACCTGAGTGAACAATTTCCTGTCTCTAATAAGACATCACTTGATGTGGGTTGCTTGTCATTATCTTTTCATAGATCATGATTTGGCATTTTCCACCTGCAGCAAAGGTAGTAGCAACAGGTATTTCCCCCTATTCCACACACACACACCCTGTCATTCACTATTCCAGCTACAGAGAACTAAGCAGATTTTTGAAGTTGAAATCCTTTCAACTGCTTCAGGTGAAAAACATTTGCAAACATCCCAGTTTACCTCTGAGAAATTTATAATAACTAATGGCAGCTTGGAATAGAGGTATTTCTCCAGCTCTAGAAAAATGGAATTTTAATTAAAACACTAAACAGCTTACTATTCTGAGAGAAGGAGGACAGGGACAGTCCTTAACCTTATTTTTATATATTTTCCTCCTGCTGCTATACTTATTTGTACTATAAACTAGTTTCTATAGGTGGCCTAAATTGCCGTAATGACAGAGGGTGGACGCCAACATTGTGCAAGCAGACTGGCTCATGCATTGAGACACCTCCCTCTTCTCCCCTGCAGCCCTCTGTATGCACCTAAAATGTGTTTTGCAGGGTCCATCAACCCTACAGAAATGTTCTTGTGGAATTGTGGGTGACAGAAAGAGAGGAAGGTGATGCCCTGTTGCACGAGTAGAAGTCTGTTCCACTTGTGCATGGACAGTTTTTGATACAACCGAAATATTGACTAGTTTTACTGTGCATTGTAGGCAGATAAGTACTGTAGTACATGGGAATAGTGGATCTAATTTTATTTTATTTTATTCTACTATTCTGTATGCAACAAACAGATTAATATAGTCCAATTGATGGCTGAAGCATATTGATTATCTCAGTGTTCATAGAATTATAGAGTTGGAAGGGACTCCGAGGGTCATCTAGTCCAACCCCCTGCAATGCAGGAATCTCAACTAAAGCATCCATGACAGATGGGCATCCAAACTCTGCTTAAAAACCTCCAAGGAAGGAGAGCCCACCACCTCCTGAGGGAGTCTGTTCTATTGTCTAACAGCTCTTACTGTCAGAAGTTCTTCCTGATGTTTAGTCGGAATCTCCTTTATTGTAAATTGAATTCATTGGTTCGGGTTCTGCCTTCTGGAGTAGGAGAAAACAAACTTAAATCATCTTCCATGTCACAGCCCTTAAGATACTTGAAAATGTCTATCGTATCTCCTCTCAGACTCCTCTTTTCCAGGCTAAACATTCTCAACTCCCTCAACCCTTAGTTTCCATACCTTTTATCATTGTGTAAATTGTGTTAGTTTTTTACTTAGTTTTGTTGTTGTGGTGGTGGTGGTGTGTGTGTGCATTCATTTTAGTGATAAAATGTCAAAAGCGCCATCACTAACACCCTGAGCCACCAGATGTAGAAATAATGAAACCATGCAGCTCTAAGTAGAGAATTAGCCATTCTAACATCTTTTCTAGGATTCTGGGCATAAATATATCCTTCAGGTTTTTCATGTATCGGATTGATAGGACTAGTGGTGATATGATTGTGAATTGCAACCCAAAACCTGTGGATTGTATCTAATATAAGTCATTCTTGGAGTAGGCCCTTTGAAATTAATGAACATGACTAACATGGTTCCATTAATTTCAAGGGGTGTTATCTTGATATGACTAATATTGGCTACAACCCTATGTTTATTTGTAGGCTATGGCCCAGATCCAAAGATAACATTGTTCCTTGAGCCCAAATCAAGAGTGACTTGCACTTGCTTTTCTTGAACAGCAGCCTTCTGCCATTGTAAACTGCTTTTGTATTGCTGGGGGTTTTAAATTCATGATATGGCATAGTAGTCTGCTGCTCCAAGTAAAAGTGGGGGGGGGGGGGGAATGAGCTGGGTGCACATTTTAGAATCCTGGCCAGAGTTCCAGGAGTAAATAAAACCTAAAAAAAACACCTGATACTGTATCTCGTTGCATAGATTAATTCGTTCTCCTTTCAGTCCACTTTGTATACACAAAATGCAGGCACACTTTTTGTATTATTGGTGTAACATCTGAAAGGACAACATGCACATCTCCCCTGTAACAGCATATGCAAATTCCAAACGTGTGTGTTTATGTGCATTGCTTCCCACAAGTGACATGTGCAATTTTCCCATGCTACAACATGCAGCAAAAATAGAGGCATAAGTAAGCCTTGCCTCCTTGCACACTGTGCTGTAATGTCTAAAGCAGGGGTCACCAACCTGAGGCCCATGGGCCGGAAGTGGCCCGTGAGGTCATTTGACCAGCCCCTAAACTGAGCCGCCCGCTCACACAGTGTGCTAAACCGGTGCAGTGCGGTGTGGGGACTCTCTTCCACGGTGCCGGAAATTGTGTCTGCGTATGCACAGATGCCAGAAATTGCAGGTGTGCGTGCACAATCTGGCCCACGGAGGGATCTCCGCAGGACAGATCTGGCCCAGGCAAGATAAACATTGCTGACAATCTCTGTGGGACCGATCCTGCCCAGGCAAGATAAACCTTGCCAACCCCTGGTCTAAAGACACCAGGTACTTCTCTTGGAGAAGTTGTGTGCAGTGGAAATGAGAGGTCAAAAAAGGACATTCTCATCTGAAGAAAATCAAAGTATAGTTTGTGGCGATTCCCAGCCCTATTTTTTTTATTTTTTTTACCTGTAGCTTCTACTGCCTGACTGGTGTCCAGTTATATATTTGCATTATTTGCAAATTAAAGCCACTGCTGGCTCTAATTTGCAGATAATGGTGTTAGAACAGCTGAAATCTATGAATGGCCTGACTGATGGAAATATTCAGGCTTGAAATTGTGAGTCCATAGAATTGTGCCAAGTTTCACTGTTCAGCCCCACATTGTTCCAATGAAGGTTTTTATTTACATTTGTTGTAAACTGAGCAGTAGCGATTTGCTTCCTGACCCAGACTGTGGGCTATTTTCATTTGTGTCAGGTGGGGACAGGCATTCTTTGTCATGACATTGTGACCTCTGCTCTGTCAGCTTCAACTGTCCTTTTGTTTGCGGCAGGAGTAACCAACCCATCAGCATTTTTTAAGCACAGGCTTTTCTGTTGTATCCTATCGAGAACTCTGGAAGTCCAGTCATGAAGTAATTTAAGGAAACATTTATTAATTAGCACATACATATTTGATGGCTAGGCTGCTAAAGTATTTATTGTTACCCATTTTGTACTCGAATAAGCAAACTGTAAATATTGCTCAAAAGCTTTAATGAGTTACAGAATGCTACTCATACTTGAAATCCCTTCAGGTCTGTACTTCAAGCGCTTAACCTACAGGTGGCTTGTGTTACTTATATCAGAGGTGGTTGACCAAACTACTAATGAGAGTTGGATCCTTTTTGAAACCATAGAGCATTCATCATAAAACTACTGGAAAAATACAATGTAAAAATAAACTGATCCTAATCTCTGTGGAGTTCAGTTGTGCACCAGGATCCCACATGAGCACTGTTAACTTCACTGTGGGGGCCAAGAGATAAGAGAAAGTTTCATCTGCATGGTTAGATCTCTTTTTATCATTTGTAATTACATGCACACAACAGTTTAGTTTTACCAAGACAAGCTTTAACAAGGCTACATTCTGCCTCTCTCCTGTGGCCCAGTGGCAATGAAAAGTTTCAAAGTGGCTCCATTTTTTATTAGCCGCAGGCAAAAAAAATAATTGTCACTATTGTTAGCAAAAATGAGCCATTTTCATAAACTATGATATGAACTTGGCTTGCTTCCACTAATTACAGTTTGTCTGGGTTTGCACATCCCAGCAACCTGCACTTTGTCTAAAATGGAAGGAAATACTTCTGACCTCCTCACAGCAGTGTCAGAAGCGGACGTGAGAGGCTCAGGAACAGATTTTGAGTCCAAATACAACTTGCAAAGTTTCTTGCTAAAAAAAGTGTGACACGATAGTAGGAAGTAGGATAGTAGAAAGCACTGTAAAGTCTTGTTCAATTGTGGTGCCTGCTTGCTGAGGCTAAGCAGTGCTAAGTTTTGTTTTATTGTTCCTAACTACAGACTCTCTCTTTTTTAACTTTTTTACAGGTGAAGGAATTGTAGAAGAAGAGGTGTGTTTAGGTTGCAACCATGCCATTTCCTTTTGGCAAATCACACAAGTCTCCTGCAGACATAGTGAAGAATCTGAAGGAGAGTATGGCAGTGCTAGAAAAGCAAGATATTTCTGACAAGAAAGTAGAAAAGGTATGTTTTTGCATTTCCTTCTTTGGGGATCTATTTTAATACAAATATGTGTTCTTCATGCGGGAGAATAATGTACTAGCTATGTATTGGCTTTGTAGAGAGCTTGTATCTTCTCTCCCTTTTCTAAAGTAACGCTTCTATGAACCCATTACCATTCCTCTTTGTTGATGCTGGCATCCAAATGCTTCAAATCATTGTAAGCAGCCTGTGTGGACATGGACAACTCCGCAGTGCTGATGCTGTTTCCAACCTACACTAATTTATTTTCTGTCACTACTACCATCATGCAATGTCAAACCTTCTTTTTCCTGAGCCTTGCCTGTATTCTCACCTGATTCTTTCCTATCTCAGACCCACTACTCCAGGGGTCGGCAAGGTTTATCTTGCCTGGGCCAGATCGATCCCACGAAGCTCCCTCCGTGGGCTGGATTGCGCATGCACACGCAATTTCTGGCGCCGCAGAAGTGAGGCGCCGTGCCAGTTTAGCACAGCGCACGAGCAGGCAGCTCGGTTTGGGGGCAGCTCATGGGCTAGTCGAATGACCTCCATGGGCCACTTTCAGCCCATGGGCCCTAGGTTGCTGGCCCCTGCACTACTCAGTAATCAGTCGCTTCAGATTGCCCACCAGTATGAGATGTGAGCTTAAGTCTGTTAACAACTTTGATGGGTGTAGTCGTCTTCTCAAGACACCAGACTATAGGACATCTCAGCATAAATGTTCTTGAAATAATATTTAATAATAATATTTATTATTTGTACCCCGCCCATCTGGCTGGATTTCCCCAGCCACTCTGGGCGGCTTCCAACAGAAATCAAATACAAAAATATCAAACATTAAAAACTTCCCTAAAAAGGGCTGCCTTCAGGTTTTTTCTGAATGTCAGGTAGTTGTTTATTTCCCTGACCTGTGATGGGAGGGCGTTCCACAGGGCGGGCGCCACTACCGAGAAGGCCCTCTGCCTGGTTCCCTGTAGTTTTGCTTCTCGCAGTGAGGGAACCGACAGAAGGCCCTCGGCGCTGGATCTCAGTGTCCGGGCTGAATGATGGGGGTGGAGACGCTCCTTCAGGTATACAGGACCGAGGCTTAGTGCAAGTGTTAGTGTGAAGTTTCTCCATTATGTTGAATGCAGTACTTGAAAAACTTAGAAGTCATTAGCCTGTGCAACAGCTAAAGGAATGGCTGAAACATGGATCTTCACAACCCGGTTTGTAAATATGTATATTCAGTTGCTGAAAAATACTCATAGTCTCACTGATGTGGAGGAGAAACTAGTTACAGCATAGTTAAGGGATGTAAGATTCCTCTCCAAAACATTTTCAGTTAACTTCAAATATAAGTACAGTGGTACCTCTACTTACGAAAGTAATCCGTTCCGAAGGCATGCTCGTAAGTCAAAATCTTCGCAAGTTGAAGCTGCCATCTCGGAACGGGAAAAAAATTCGGTAGTCAAAAAAACCGCATTCAAATTTTCGTAAGTCGAGGTATTGTGCCACCGCTTTACCTTCGGAAGTCGAAAATTTCGGAAGCGGCGGCCATTTTTTCACTTCCGGAGGTCATTCGGAAGTCGAAAAATGTGGAATTCAAGTCGCTCGTAAGTCGAGGTACCACTGTAGTGTCTTATCCACCCCCACTTCAAAAATAATAAATAATAATAAATTCATTGTGTGTCCCTTGGAGAGACGGACGAATAGTTTTGAAACAGGCGCTTAAGCCAGAAATACTCCCATGCCAGATGACTGAATCACAGGAAACATTACTTTGAAATGAGCTGTATGGCACAACTTTTTGAGGACCAACTTGGGGGCACCTGCTAGGAACATGGGGAGGGACAATAAAGAGTTTTTCAAAAGTCTCTTTGGTAATAAGCGTAAAGACCTACATTTAACATTTCCCAAAGTCAAAGGAGTCAAGATCTGGACAGCTTGGAGCCCAGTTACACCAGGGGAGAGGAAGTAGTATATATTCAGGCAACTATAAAGAACTGGGTGCCAGTGGTGGATGCATGCAGGAACTTAAATAACTGTTCTGGAAGGAGTAGCACAAAAATGTAGCAGCTATGGAAGTATATCAAATGAAGCACTGCTTTTTTGTCGGGGAGGGGATAAGTGGGGATGGCAGAAATGATGATGATGATGATGATGATGATGATGTTTTAATATACAGTGGTACCTTGGGTTAAAAACTTAATTCGTTCTGGGGGGGTCCGTTCTTAACCTGAAACTGTTCTTAACCTGAAGCACCACTTTAGCTAATGGGACCTCCCAATGCCGCTGCGCCGCTAGAAGCAAAGTTCTTAACCTGAAGCGTTATTTCTGGGTTAGTGGAGTATGTAACCTGAAGCGTTTGTAACCTGAAGCGTATGTAACCTGAGGTACCACTGTACTTAAAAGGGAGCATAATTTCATGAAGACAGAGAAATTAATTTTGAGGGAAAGGCACATTTGTAAAAGCTGAAAAAACAAAATGGCATGAAATGGAAAAGGAGATCTCAGTTATACTAAAGGCTGTTATAATTGTTCTGAAATGTAAGCTAAGCTGCCTCTAGAGTCACTTTTGAAAACCCAAGTTTATTGCTTAATTTGCATCTATTTTTATATGGCGGGCATGTTTCAAACAAGTTTTCCAAGTTCCATAGGTGTTGAAATGATCACCCACAGATCACCTGACAGGACCTTTGAGGAATCTGTGATTTGAAAAATATGGCGTAGTTGGGGTCTTTTTTTGGCCCTTTGTTTCACCCCTTTACTTATTTTGCCATTTCATCTTCAAAACAATTTCTGGTGTGCTTTTGTGAGAGTACACATGCATGTTTCACATGTACACCCATTTGTACAATGGACATATGCTTGCTCCAATGGAACTCCCCCCTCCACAGCACCCCCCTCAAAAAATCTGCTCCTAAGGGTTTAGGGCTCCCAGCATAAGTTTCTTATATTCCTGTAAATTAGCCTCCCCCAACCAGATGTTAGACTTCCAAATCCATTAGTCACAGCTGGCATACTAGTGGTAAGGGTGATGGGAATTGTAGTCCAAAACATCTGGAGGGCACCATGTTGGGGAAGGCTGGTAGTAAATCAAAGCAAACTTTAAATAATTTGTGGTCAGTCATTGAGGATGGGTTGGAAAAGCTATTTTTAAAATACAGAATTAAAAAGGGAAATCAGAGACCAGCCTTTTAGCAATCACAGCCCAATCTGAAGTCCTGTCACATAATTATGGGCTGAACTGTTAGTTTTATTTTAATTTGTTTGCTTTAGAAGGCTTTTAAATGTGGCCCAGTTGGTTAAATAGCTGTTTTCTGGGATGTTGTAGGAAAATATTTACACAGCAATGTTCATGCGCAGGTTACTTTTCATTCAGTCAACCAGTACAGTTTATAAGCCTAAAATGCTGCTTTTCATCACCTTGTTGTGGTGTTCTATACTTCCAAATCTACAGGGAAACGTAGCTCTGGTTTGCACAACAGAATGTGTGGAACTTTGTTGCCCACATAGCACTGCAGGTTGTGCCTGCAAAAATAAATGGTAACACCCTACAAAACAATATGCCTCTTATAAGTAGTATTGGGGGTTGGGGATGCACAGACTGCAAGAAATTAAAAGACTGGTGTTAATATAGCCATGCAAGTATAAACATGAATGGCATTTCCCTTTATAATGTGCCTATTCCCTAGTGCTCTTAACTTCTTGGAGTTTACCCCGTGAAGCCGTTGGATGAAAGTTACTACCCTAGCGGCGGCTAATTGTTTTATCTCTTGGGTGGTTGGAGCAAATTAAATTATCTTGAAGCTGATGTCACTTGCTTCTGGAACCAGAACTAAAATCACTGTGGGAATTAGGCATTCAGATTCAGGCAAGGATAACTCTATTGTTCCACCTGGAATTTTAATTAGTAATGGTGGGAAGAGTGTTGTGCCGTTCCTTTCTGGCTTGCAAGGAGCTTGATCTTTCTAGATGCTGCCTTGGGAATCCAAAAGACGATATGGCAGAAGAATTGAGCTAACTACGGTAAAGGTAAAGGTAAAGGTACCCCTGACCGTTAGGTCCAGTCGCAGACGACTCTGGGGTTGCGTGCTCATCTCGCTCTATAGGCCGAGGGAGCCGGCGTTTGTCCGCAGACAGCTTCTGGGTCATGTTGCCAGCATGACTAAGCCGCTTCTGGCGAACCAGACCAGCGCACGGAAACGCCGTTTACTTTCCCGCTGGAGAGGTACCTATTTATCTACTTGCCCTTTGACGTGCTTTCAAACTGCTAGGTTGGCAGGAGCTGGGACCAAGCAATGGGAGCTCACCCTGTTGCAGGGATTTGAACTGCCGACCTTCTGATCGGCAAGCCCAAGAGGCTCAGTAGTTTGGACCACAGCACCACCCAATTGAATTGAGCTAACTACACAGTTCCTTCTATTTCTAACGAAGCTGTAACTCTTCTCATGACAATTTTGCCTCTCTTCTTTATTGGCAAAATATAATCTAATCTTCAGTGTATCTAAAGTACTACTCTTAGAAATAAATTATGCTATTGAGAAGATGGATACCATGTTTAAAGTTTTGAAGCAGATGTAAATCATACATTTTATGGAGGATCATGTTAAGGAAACAATCCTGCTAAACCAATCTTCACAGTTGTTTAGTGTTTTATAAATGGTACCATCTACCGCACTACCTGATATGCTGCCTCTTAAGCTTCCTTTCTTTTTTTATAAAGAAGGGCATTCTGTTTCACATTTTATATACGCTTTAATATGTGAAATGTGATACACAAATGCACCAGAAGATTCCACGTACTATCTTCTGAGGCCCTTCTTCGTATGCTGCCTCCATGAGAGGTCTGGAGGGTGGCAACACAAGAATGGGCCTTTTTTCAGTAGCTCCCCACTTGTGGAATGCTCTCCCCAGGAAGGTTCACCTGGCACCTTCATTATACAGCTGTAGGTGCAAGGCAAACATGTTCCTCTTTAACCAGACCTTTGGTTTATTGTCATCCAGTGCCCTTATAAAATGTGGGTTTTTTGGGGGGGGTGTTATTTGGTGGTTTTCTGTTTTAATTTTGATTATACATTTTGTGTTTTTATATTGTGATTTTATCCTGTGAACCACCCCAACACCTGCAGGTGTAGGGCGGAATAATAATAATAATAATAATAATGTAAATAATTAAAATTCTTATGGAAAATGCTTTTTATAACTTGGGTGTCACAAGAAAAATGTCACTGGAAAGTAACATGTGGTAGAGATTGTCGCTTCAAATTTTAAAAAGTTCTCTCTTTCCTATATGGTTGATACACACAGCTTCCAGTTTTTTACTCAAGGGGTACAATAATTACTCAAAATAACAAATGAGCAGCTGTTTCTGGTGTTACCTCCTCCTTCTCACCAGAGTCCACAGTAGCATATTGTTGCCTCCTCACTGACCTCAGTGAATGTGTATTTATTGCAGACGTTTGTAGTATTGAAACTCACATGAATTGCTCAGTTTAGGATTCTCTATATATGTGCATATCTTCTGTGCAATGTGCAATCCTGCACATTGATGCGCACATATGCAACAGAACTACTTCAGATTTGCAGTGATCTCAAAACTACTACTTACCGTATTTTTCGCTCCATAGAACGCACCGGACCATAGGGCGCACCTCATTTTTAGAGGAGGAAACAAGGAAAAAAAATATTTTTCTGGTTTTCCTCCTCTAAAAGCCCTTTTTTGTTTTTTGTTTTGTTTTTTTTTGAGGATCAGCTAAAAGTTTTGCAGCTTTTTTGCAAAGGGAAAAGCCCTGGCTTTTTTGAGGATCAGCCAAAAATTTTGCAGCTGTTTTTGCAAAGGCAAAAGGCTTTTTTAAGGATCAGCTAAAAGTTTTGCAGCTTTTTTTGCAAAGGGAAAAGCCCTGGGGTTTTTTCCCCGAGGATCAGCTAGGTTTTGCAGCTTTTTTTTTGCAAAGGGGGAAAAGCAAAGCTCCTTTTGCAAAGGGGGAAAAGCAAAGATGAAAAGCCCCATTTTTATGAGGTTTAACTCACATTTCTGAAAAATCTTAAGGAAAGGGAGCCATTTCTACAGTTTCCAGACAGATAATCTAATCAGCCAGTCACATGTCCTGGGGAAACAAACAACCTCCCTCTGCAGCACATTCAACAAAGGAGGGCGGGGCTGAAAGGGAGCCGGGACTCTTATCTCTCTCCCGATCTCTTGCTGATCAGCTGCTGAGCGGGGTCCTTTCAACACTCCCTTTTCTCTTTGTAAAATAAAAAGCATGATCCTCTTTTGGCCCCTGGGCAATTCAGCTCCAGGGACCACCATTCGCTCCATAAGACGCACAGGCATTTCCCCTTACTTTTTAGGAGAAAAAAAGTGCGTCTTATGGAGCAAAAAATACGGTACCTGGCAAGAGGTTGAACAACCCTTCTGTAAGCTAAGCATTTTTGATTGAATAGAGACCAAATGCTCTCCACCCTGCAGTGCTCACAAAGTTCCAGTCTATAACCCCTGAGCATTAAACAGCCCTGGTCTCAGTTGGGGCTGGAAAGCAAGAATGTGTAGCCTGTAGAACTGATTGCTATTTGTAACAGGGCAGGCAAGAGGGATTTGACGGTTTCTTAAATACCTGTTTTTCCAGCTTAATATAGCGCTGCTTATGGTCTTTAACAGCTGTTTTTCATGTTATGCCAAAGAACCTGTTGAAACAATAGGAAATGCCAGATCATTAATCCTACATCCTCTTAACCAATTTGATGCTGACAGCATATGTAAGTGTGCACTAAATCTTTTCAAATGCGAGTTGCAATTTCCTACTCATTGGCAACCTCCCTGCTGTATCAGAAATTCTGTTGGCCAGATCAACTCCTGTTTTGAGTTTCTGGAAATGCTGATGATCTCATGGCTTAAAAATACTGTGGGTATTTGAATTTTGGGACAGTTCAGAATTGAACTCTCCCTATTTTTGAGCTCAGAATGACATTTCTCCCACAACTTCCCCCTTCCAAAGCAAACAAGCCTTGGGTTTTTTGTGGGTTTTTTTTTTTAAGAAGGAAATGATTCTCCTAAATATCCTCAGGAATATCACTTCCTCCCAGAGAGCATGGAGCTATTTTTTTTAGAAAAAGAGGTGCCAGAACTCACCATGAACACCCCCCTTTTCTCTTATGATGGCAATGGCCCCCACCTGAGAGGTGCCAGAACTTGAGTTCTGGCAAGTTCCAGCTGAAAAAAGTCCTGCTTCCTGATTGAGTTCTAGGAACAGAGAACACCTCAAATTCCATGTTTCTCAAGGAAATGATGCCATTACAAATAGTGAGAGGTTGGAAAGCCCTTTCTCTTACTTGCGAGCTGTCCCTACTGGCACATCTCTCCTCTCCTCAAACAGATGGCCTTGGGAGGCGGCATGCTTCACCTATTCGTTTAGGGTGGCATTTTCTTGTGATACTGATTGCAGGTAAATGTGGCAATGGTGGTTTCTCGGGTGAGGTTGGAAAAACAATCAACATTCTTAGGTTTTAGATGTCTCCCCTGCATGGTGTGGATTTTACTTGCAATGATGTAGGAGTGAGGAAATAATATTAGGGTTTTTTGTTCTTCAGCATGACACTTTGTGTTAGGCTACCTCTGGACTTTTTTGTGTATGTTGATCTATTTCCAGCTTCTCGGTTTACCTCAGCTTTATTTTTAAACTGCCACTGTGCTGGTTTGTGGCGTATATAATTGCTCTTGGTGCAGTAAATATTTACTTAGTCATAGAACAGACCTTGCTAGCATTCTGACGCCGCCGCCCCCTTTCTCTCTCTAACCTTTTCTCAGTGTGTAACATCCTCTGACTTTCAGCTAAAATATGGCATTATTGGTCCTTCGGTGGAATATGTTCAGATGACAGCTAGCTTCCCCCACCCCAACTAAATCATCCCAATTTCCCCCCATTGTAGAGTATCATGGGATTACCAGTTATTCTGTAGCTTAGTCACTATCCCCTGGTTGTGGGAATGTGGCACACTGAACTCTCATCACCATCCCAGGATTTTGTGATCTGGCTTAACTACACCAGTGAAATTGTGTATTTTAAAAATGTATTGCACTTTAGCCATCTGAAGCTCTCTGTGTTTTCAGCACATAACAAACACCACTTAACCAATTAGGAATAATTTTATTCTTTCAATGTATAACCAGGAGGTAGGTATGCATAGGTGGGCAGAAGTTGGGGCTGTAATTTTATCAGTGAAATATAAGTGTTGTTGTCTGCATTGTTCATTCTGATATCTGTTGCATGTTTTGGTGCTCAAGCACATACTAATGAGTAGCTTGGTTTTGGCTTTTGAAAGAATTACAGCTTTTATGTTTTTCCTTGCTCAGGCTACTGAAGAAGTTTCCAAAAATCTAGTTGCCATGAAAGAAATCTTGTATGGCACAAATGAAAAGGAGCCTCAGACAGAAGCTGTGGCCCAGCTTGCTCAGGAGCTGTACAACAGTGGTCTTCTTAGCACCCTAGTAGCTGACCTACAACTCATTGATTTTGAGGTAAGAAAATGTTACACAGACTCATTGCAGCCCCAGTTTCAAATTCATGTTGCTTTAGAAAACCATGTTCCCCAAAGAGATCTTCCTAATCTGAATTTTGGAAAGTGATGGAGAATATATGCGCACACATAAAATTTCTGGATTTATTAATTATTAAGGAACTTTTAGAACTTAGACAGTTGTTTGACTGTAACATCAAAAGAACTATATTGTCATAGCACATTTTATACCCAACCTATTACTGCAGTTTGACTCCTAGTCCTGGAAAGGTAAAGCACACAGGATCCCTCCTGTTCAAAGGGAAGTAAAACCACCCAAGGCATCCTGGGTCATGATCTCCTCTACCACAGTTTTGTGGATCCACTCCTTCTAATTTTTGCTGCTGCCCTAGACCAGGGATGGGAAAATATGCTATGCGATTAGTAGGATTCAGAACATCAGAAGAGCCTTATTTATCTAGTTCAGGATTTATCTAGTTTCACAGTGTCCAACCAGATGTCTATGCAAAGCCTGAAATTCATGATTCTAAATGAGACAAACTTTGTAGAGGGAGGGGGACACCCAGCTCATCACATGCCTGCAGATTTTTGTGGAGAGGTAATATTGAGCCTGGTGATCTGGGGAGAGTGAAATTTCAGCAGTAATTTCTGTGAAAGGAGAAGCTCTGTGTGCATTGTAATGTTTCACTTGAGCAAAATGGCTCCTTTTTTAATGGCATTACAACAGAAGCCCTGCAGGTGGTGTAACTGCATGTGTGCATTTGGCACCTTTGTGGCTGCAAAGGATTGCTAGATTTTGGTGAACTTGCTCAAGGCACGTTAGCTATGCTTATTGGTACTTAATGTTAATCAGAATTTTTTCATTATGAGGTGACAACTCTGTTGTCATTTTGATTATCTGAATAGTGCATGAATGTAAATTGGATAAAGGCTTCTGGTATTCCAAGAAGTAACATATTTTCCTTTTAATTCTCTGTGAAGCAGAGTTGTTTGTCCTTTAAATGGATCCTGGTATGATGAATTTACTTTGGAATGTCAACTCTCTCTGGTCTCTTCTGCTTATTGTCATACCTGACACTGTTATGAATGATATTTTCCCCTTGGAGGTGCATTCCAGAATAGATTAATCAGGAAGTCCACAAAGCCGCTGTGATGTCTTATAAAACTAGATCCTTGTGATCTGTTAAGGGAAATTTTAAAGTCGAAATTACATTGTATAAAGTTCTAGAAAACACTCATATGCTAAAAAACAACAACCTTATTTCTCTTTAAACAAATGGGTTTCTTAAACTACATTCATTCTGTTAACCAGTTATTTCTGTACTGTCTCCTTTGAGGTTGCCTTTTCCATATATACTTACTGAAAAACCCTCGTCTAGCATAGCAAGAGTTTTTGTTTGTTTGTTGTTTCATTTTAATTTTTGTAAGTCCCTCTTGAGTCCAGGTTCTGAGGAAAAGGTGGAATACAAATTGTTTTTGTTTATTACATTTATATTCCAAAGGGCAGTTTGCAATACAAAAATACAAAATAAAAACACAAAATTCAAAACATAATAGCATAATAATAATAATAATAATAATAATAATAATAATTGTGATTCGTTGTAGTAGTATGATTATTATTATTATTATTATTTTAAGGCCATAGATTGTTTAATCAGCCCAAGGCATGGTCAAAGAGGAATGATTTTGCCTGGCATGCCTGCCTGGGGAGAGAGTGTGTTCACAAACGGGGAGCTACTGCAGAAAAGCCCCATTCTTGTGTTCCTGCTCCCCAGACATCTCATGGAGGAGGCACACAAATAAGGGCCTCAGATGATGATCACAAGGTCAGGGTCTGTCCATATGGGGAGATGTGGTCTTGAAGTATTGCAGTCCTGAGTCGTTTAAGGCTTTATAGGACAAAACTTAGAATTGGACCTTGAAACAAATTGGAGGCCAATGCTGTCAGGCCAGAATTGGTGTTATAGGCTCAGACCATCTTGCTGCTGAATTCTGTGTCGGGATATATAGAGTGTTGTGTAGCTCAGTAAGTCTGCAGGCTTGAACTTTCATGTAAAGGAAGCTGATGCAATAGACCTGCAATCTTACTGTGTCAGAGTGACTCAGCAGAAGTGGGCCAACAGATGATTGGCTGTTGTCTTGCATTAAAGGGGAACCTGTTAAGCAGGGCGTGGTGGTGGTGTAGAGTGGAGTCAGAGAGAGTGAGAGTGAGTCCTTGTCTTTGTATGAACTGTATGTATATAGCTCACATTAAAATAATACTGCACTAAAGATCCTGTGACTTTGCACTTCTCTGCTACAACGCCGTGGAGCAATCCGCGACATTCTGCACCCTCTGAAGTTTTCGAACTGTCTTAACAGGCAGCGCCACGTATAACGCATTGCAGTCATTTAACCTAGAGGTTAGCAGAGCATAGACAACAGAAGCTAGGCTATCCCTGCCCAGATAGGTGTGCAGCTGGGCCACCACCCAAACTGTTGGAAAGCACTTTGCACCACCAAGGTGATCTAAACCTCCTTTGATAGGAATGGATCCAGAAGTACCCCTAAGCTGCATACTTGGTCCTTCGGAGATAGTGTAACCGCATCAAGAGCAGGCCCCCTCCCACCCATCCACTAACAGTGCCTCAATCTTACCTACAATAAGCTTCAGCTTGTTGGCTCTCACCCAGTCCACTAATAATAAACATAATTACTTTCCAGAGTTATTGTTTGCTTATGGAAGGGATATTAGGTGTTCTAGGTTTGAGGTGTGCATTTACTCTTCTTCAATGGATGTCCAGTGGTTTGTGGGCAGACAGATCTTCAGGCTGTCGTGTATGGACCACAAAATACCTTGCATATCTAGTAAAACAAATGCCCCCAGGGAGTTACTTCAACTACTGGAGTGATTTTTTTCTTGGTTTCTTCTGAAAACCGTTTGTTAAATGCTTTCTTCTGCTTGGGTCAGTACTAGTAGCTTTTAGTCTTCACCTCTGCCCGTGAAGGACGTGTGTTTATCATCATAGTGACAAAGTTACATCATTGGAAGTGGTAAATAGTTCAAACAATGATGTAATTGTGTATTATTGTGAACCATCACCAAGTTCATTATGCAGCTAACAAGGAAATACTGTTACTAATGGCAAGTCCGGAAAGAATAATGAGACCCTAGGCAAAATTGGCTGAGCTGGTGAATGACGCTTGACTGTTGTGATACGTGGGGTTTGGGTGAGGCCGCTTCCAGAAACACTGTCCTACTCATTGCTGGAACAAAGAGCTCTGGTGCTGCTTTGGGCCAGCTTACAATGGAATTGGAATTTAGAAAATCATTTGTCTTTCAAATACTTAGCATTTATATTTAGCAGCTCAACATCCAACTATTTGTGCAGGTGGGTGGGTAGAAAACTTCAAGCACCCCCCCCCCCCATTGCAGCTTCCATTTGGTGTGTATAATGTTTACAGACAGCTACTGGTGGCATGGGTCTCTTTCCATGATAACAGCACTTGGCTGAATGCCATTTCTCCAGTTTGAGCCCCTGTGATTGTTCTCACCCATATTGTTTGAGACTCTTGGTTGTTACCCCAGCTGCATGGGAGCTGCTCATAGTAAAATGGCTCCCATATACTCAGAGTAACATTGAAAGTGAAGGTAGCCAACACACTGCCTCCTGGTGTTGTTGAACTACAGCATGGATAGGCAAACTAAGGCCCGGGGGCTGGATCCGGCCCAATTGCCTTCTCAATCCGGCCCGCAGATGGTCCGGGAATCAGAGTGTTTTTACATGAGTAGAATGTGTGCTTTTATTTAAAATGCATCTCTGGGTTATTTGTGGGGAATAGGAATTCATTCAATTCCCCCCCCCAAAAAAAAAAATATAGTCCAGCCCAGCACAAGGTCTGAGAGACAGTAGACTGGCCCCCTGCTGTAAAAGCTTCCATCATCCCTAACCATTGGCCATGTTGGCTGGTGCTAATGGGAATTGTAGTTCAACAACATCCAGAAGACAGTATGTTGGTTACCCCTGGTTTAAACCACCTGGAATTACCAAAGAAACCCACATCTGTCAACAACATGATCTTCCTAGATAAATGTTTTAAGGCATTGCTTATGGCCTTTTTCCTGCTGCTTGTATTAATATCTACTAACTACAAGCAAATGAATTAACTGTTCTGAGGAAATTGATATAAAGAAAGGAGTAGTCATGAACACAAGTGTAACTCATGTTGAGGTACATGAAACAAGATACTGTTCCATTTTCAAATGCCTAATAGTCAATTCAGAGCATGAAGTTTACCTGCTAAGAGTACGTCACATGGGATGGAAACTTCAGGTATGGTAGTTTGGTTTCATTCTTAAAGTACACGAATCATGACTAGATAAGGGGGATTCCTAGCAGCAACCAGTGATATATATTACTGTGATAAATTTTATTCTAGTACTAAATAACACCATAGCTCCTAAACTTGTGTCATTGGTTAAACTGTGCTCTGTGCTTTATATATTAAAATTGGGGCCGCAATAGCAAATGCTTTGGGAATTCTTGGGCAATAGTAAGTGGAAGTCTTGGACAATTCAGTTTGCAGCTTTAAAGGCATGAAGTTATGGTCTCTTCATGTTATCCCTTTTTATATTCACCACTGATTCTATATGCTGTATGGCTTGTGTTTTTGGCAGGGCAAAAAGGATGTGGCTCAGATATTCAACAACATTCTGAGGAGGCAAATTGGTACAAGAACCCCCACAGTCGAATACATCTGCACTCAGCAAAATATACTGTTCATGCTGTTAAAAGGGTGCGTATAGTATGTTGTATAAACAAACATAAACTGTTGTACTAGGTCACACCCCCTCTTCTGCTCTCTTCAGGCAGGTACGCTATCAGTGATGGGAAGTCAAACTGAACTGTGAAAAACAGATTGCTGAAGTTGCTTGCATGGTCATAGGTCTTTGCTAGAAAAATTCTACCAAAATTATGAAAGTGACTGCTGCCTGTATGTGGAAGAGACCTTAAAGGGCAATGGAGACACTGTGTTTGAAGTTCACGCATTCAGAAATGATGTGAATTACATGTTTGGTTTCTCTTTGAATGAACTGAATCATTACTCTTCCAAGGCAGTAACTAATACTTAAAACACATTGGACAGCAAATCACCTCTTGTTTTCCTTTGAGGTCATCTCCCCTTTTGTTCTTGCATTTGGTGCCTTCCCTTCTTTCCTAAGTTGTAATTGACCTGGTTCACACTTAATGCTAAAAAAAAGCAAACAACATTTTACAGGATTCATCTTATCCTGGATATTGTCTGTTTGCACGGTTGCCTTCAGGCAAGAGATACAGAACAATTAAATCAAGAACGAGTAGACTAAAAAACAGTTTTTATCCAAGAGCTGTAACTATTTTAAATGCTGTAACCAAATGATATGATCTTGGGGAGTCGTGATGGGTGGTATGCATGTGTATGTGTGGCTGTAAATGTATAAATGCATACATGTGGCTGTAAATGTGGGGTGGCATTCAATTTCGTTGTACTGTGTACAATGACAATAAAGTGTCTGTCTGTCTATCTATCTATCTATCTATCTATCTATCTATCTATCTATCTATCTATCATCTTAAGGCATGGTTTGGCTTAGCATAGAGGTGGCTAACCTTTTAAAAGGACATACTTTGGCATCACAAGGAACCTACAGGAGTGTTCAGTCATTATATTTTTAAATAGTAGCAAGACCACAGGAGGAATGATGCAGTCACAATCTCCTTATCATGCCTTCATACTAAGCCATAGTTTGCCTTAGTGCTATGCAATAACTGAGCCTTTTTGTTTAGAAATGTTCACCCTAAAGTTTCCCTATAGGATCGCGGTTTGGCAGCGGTTTTGCACATAGAATTATCTGACTCTGCAAACTGGGCCAAGACATTTGACCATATGCCTTTTGTTCACAGAGCAGAACTTCAAACTGAAGTCATGCTCCACAATTCACCCTGTGGCTTGTGATACACAATTCATATCCTTGTAGCTATGATACACCGTTGGCTCAGGCTTGCCCAGACAAAGGCTAATTCATTATGTGCACTCCCTGCCGTATTGCTGTTTCCTTTTCTTATATTAATTGCATTGTTTCATTGAAACATCATGCTTGGTTTTTTTAACATTCTAACAATGAAACAAATGTGACACTTTACACCAAATTAATGCATAATGTAAGTGTTGGTGCTGTTTGAAACAGAGGGATATTTGAGATTGTTTTCTTCTGTACTTAAGGAAATGACATCTCTTCCTTAAGAAAAAAAACAAAAAAAAACTATGAAGACGGTTAATTGAGAGCTTGCCAACCTTAAAACACCTTGGAAGCCTTTCACACAACAGAACCCAATTATTTTTCATTGCTATTTTTTATCCTGATGACAATCTCAGTTGCATTTGGCCAAATGTTTAGGGTAGCTTCTGTTTTCCTTTCTTACACCAGCTAGTTCTTGGGGGAAAGCAGTATAGCATATTTTTAAGGTGTTTAGTTTTGCATGCATAAATAGCTTGATGTTCTCAGAACTAGATGCTGTGTTCCTTAACTAGGAAGATAGATAATCTTAAAATATTAGGGAGGCCACATTCATGCCACATTTCCAGACGAATCCACTCTGTACATCACCAAATGCAGCAGGAAATCCCAAACAAGCAATATGTTCTGAACACATTAAACTATACTTACTTACTCAAATCTTGCCCATCCAAGTGTAGGTAACAGTGCATTAATTGCCACTAAAAGTTAAGATCACTTTAATAGCTAAGGTGCAGTCTAGGTAAGTTTAAGTTCAAACTATTGAGAGCTTTTCCAGTCAAACCAACACAAATATGGTAAGAAGCCTTTGCAGATACTGGAGTAGCAGTGTAAATGCTCCTGACATTCCATCTTCACGAGGAAGCTTTGAAACTTATCTGCCAAATTATCTGAAGAATCATCTCTCATGCCAACCAATGGGCATATATGTTATGATTGTCTGCAGAGGCCTTGCTCCAAATGCTTCTAGCATCAGAAGGTAAACAAGGAGTGACAGAGGCCTTCTCTGGAATGCAGACCTATCCTTTTGAACTACCTCTCAGACTAGATTCACACAGCATCCTTCCTTAGCTATTTCATTATTTGCTGTTGCTGCTGCCACCACCACAACGTAGTATCTTTAAAAAAAATATGCCAATATAATCTACAAACCTAGATGGTGAGGAGGTTCAATATTTGTATTAGTTAATGTTGCTGCATCAATCCCTTCAAAAGTATTAGAGTGTAAGCCATTGAAAGAGCAAAATACTAATCTAGAATCTAGAATTTGCTATTTCCATAGGCCAAGATCTAACTCTCATCACTGTGTGCAAGTGGAAAGCCAATCTGTGCATGGAAAAAGAGGAAGGAGACCGGCAGTGTTCAGTTGCTGCTGTATCTCTTCACATTGCTCCAGGGGATCTCCACACCTTTTGGATGTATCCTGGCAACCATATATTAAATGGCAATTCTGCTATTTGTGGTAGATCTTCCTGACGGCCAGGCAATTTGAAAAAATTGAACTGGTGCACAATATTGAATATAAAATTAATAGGACATTGATCAGTGTAGTTGTAGATAGGTGAACTCTGAAAGTGTTTTGAAAGTGCAGATACCTATTCCTAGGTTACTTATCAAGATCAGAAAGCACCAGTGCCACCTTAGTTGGGAGTGTTGCTCTTGAAGAGTGGCACAGAAAATGTTAAAATAGTTTCACTGAAATTGTAGAATTTATTTTACTAATAAATATTATATACAATAGTTGCTGAAACTTTTTAAGGAGGTAAAAAGTTTGTTGTGATCATATTTCTCTTTCTGAGTTAATTACGTTGATGTCTCACTTTGCAGTTACGAATCCCCAGAAATTGCTCTGAATTGTGGAATCATGTTAAGAGAGTGCATCAGACATGAACCACTGGCAAAAATAATCTTGTGGTCAGAGCAGTTTTACGACTTCTTCAGATATGTGGAAATGTCAACATTTGACATCGCTTCAGATGCTTTTGCAACTTTCAAGGTAACACATTCTGAATTTTGACATCTACTTCCTATCTATATCTCACACCTTCCCCATGAAATTTCAGAAAAACATACAACAGATAACAAATATATAAAATCTCATTACAACAATCTAATATCGGCAGCTAGCAGCCATAGAACAGCATTAACAAAATCACAACAATATCAGCAGTAAAAATACCCTTTAATTTTTTTTAATGACTGCAGGAACGGACAAGCCTTGCATAACTTCCTGAAGGCAAATATAAACTGTTGCATACTTCACATTAATTTTGTGACTTCAAAATATATGCAGAGGTGGTAGGTTGTATCCAACTGCTACTTAGAGTAGACCCATCAAAATTAATGGATCTTAGTCATGTCAAACCTAGCTGGCTATGTAGCATACAGACAAAATTCCTTCCATTATGTGATCTATAATTGGCTGTAGTAACCCATATAAATAATTGAGGAAGACTACATAGTATGGTTATGATAAAGTAATCAGCACCAAACAGAACGGAAAAGGTGAATATTTTCAAGACTGCAGGATTTTTAAGGAAGGCATTTTCCCAGAGCCAAAAACACTACTTCTGACTTGAAACAAAATGGCAGAACATTGGGTACTGCTCAAAAGCAAGCCAATGTGAATTAATTGTTCCACACTGAATTAAAAGTGGGAGGGCCTCTGTCATTGAAAGATAGAGAATTGTAATCAATGTTAGTCCTACTCAAAATAGATCCATTTAAATTGACATGACTAAGGTCCATCTAGGCTGCCATTTAGAAGAGGAATTGCCCAAAAAGAGTGAAATAGTGTCTTTTCTAAAAGTGTGGCTTAAGAAAACCAGAGAAGCATATGAAAAAGGATGCATATAACAACCAGTGGGAAAGGGGGATATAGTGAAGAACTGTTGCACCCTGAACTATAGGGTAGGAATGGAAATGCCATTTAAATAACCGTGTAATCTCTTGTTTTCAGGACTTACTAACAAGGCACAAGTTGCTCAGTGCAGAGTTCTTGGAACAGCATTATGATAGGGTATGTACTTTTATTTCATTTTTATTTTTAATTATGTTGTTATTTAATAATGATAATTATATCCTAATAGAAGTTTCAAGCTGTCCCTTCACAATGTTGCCCAACTGCTATCTGTTCAGTTTTTATTATTCTTATTTCCATATCAATGCAAGTTCAATGTTTGACAGCAAACTGTTGCAACTGCACAGTTCTAAAAACACTGGGAATGAAATTGTATATTAAGAAACCTGTTTCCTTGGTGTGCCGGAATAATCACAAGGGCATGTGTGACAACCGTGCTCCATCTGCTGGTCATATCTGATAATGAAAATGTAAATCTGCTTGTGTTCCCTGTCCAGTTGTTGTCTAAAGAATTGCCTGAAAATTTCCTTCATCCTTTCCACTTGGTTATACAGCAATTGTAGCAAAACACTTGAAATGTTTAAATCCTTACATTATTTCTGTGTTTTATATTTGTGCTTCCAGTTCATTGAAATCATTTGGAATCAGAGTGTTTGTGATAGTTAGATTTTTCTTTCTTTCTCCATTCAGTTCTTCAGTGAATACGAGAAGTTACTCCATTCAGAAAACTATGTGACAAAACGACAGTCGCTTAAGGTAGAGAGATCTTACTGACTTTAATTAGTTTGACATTAGAAAATATTATGAAGAACTTAATTTCAGCAGGTAGGAGCAAGCTAGCTATTCATTCTACGTTGTCTCCTGATCAGTTAAGAAAGTTTTGAAGCATGAGGTTTTATACTTTAGGAAACCAATATTCTAACATTTAATGGTTAGTACAGGTTCTATAATTTCAAGACTTCAAACATATCTTTGCAAATGTTGAGTAAAAACCTGGAAAGTTTTTTTTCCTAAGGTGCCTCATCAATATATTGATATACACATGGACACATACACAACCTTTCCCCCCAAACCTTGATTCATATCAACAGTTTCACTATAAAAACAAACAGCATGATCTAACATTCTGCACTCATGAAGTTCAAAGTGCAGAAATTTCTATGTACACTGGATGACCCCAAGATCAAGTCTTTATGACCCACTGCCCCCCCAGAGCTCATGCTTTGCCACCAATGCAGAACTAGACTAGCGTAGCACATTGAGGTCCTCAAAGTCTTACAGATGGCCATAGTGTGTTTTCTCCTTGTGCTGTAATTCAGAAGACTTGTCAGGATTTTGTTGGACACACTCCCCATCCTTTAAACTCTGGTTTAACTTGGCCACAAGATTGCTTGCACATATTCTCCTGTGTTACCTGCAACATACAGAAAATAACAATGGATTGCATCCAATTTTTCCTGAAGTCATCCAAATTATGCAGACTCAGTAATACTAGTTTAGGTAGCACTAGGATAGAGTTGTAATAGAATATAATACCAGAAATTCTGGCTCTTGAAAAAAATCATTGTGGCTAAAGAACAAAAAGGTTGATTGAGTTTTATAGCCCTTATGGAAAACTTCACCAGTTCCCTTCCACCCCCCTCTTGTTTTTTAGCTGCTTGGTGAACTACTGTTGGATAGGCACAACTTCACAATTATGACAAAATACATCAGTAAACCTGAAAATCTCAAACTTATGATGAACCTTCTACGAGACAAGAGTCGCAACATTCAGTTTGAAGCCTTTCATGTCTTTAAGGTAGAAACAGCTTTTAAATGTTGTTGATAATGGTATTCAAGACTTCCTGTAAACAGAAGGTATCTAATCTTACATTGATCTAATACTACACCAGAGTGGCTTGACATAACTGAATGAGAAGTGTTGGATAACAGGAAAGGATGGGTGGGGTATGTTGTACAAAGCAAATTCTGTTTCAAAGTCAAATTTATTTTTTAATTGAATCCATCTTTGCGGCTGGCTTATCCTTTTTTCCTAAAACATTCAAATAAATATATCAGATGAAGCTATTTTTAAAGCAAACAGATCCCCTACATTTTTCTGAAAAGAAGCCACTTAATATTGCTTGTAATATTTGTTTTTAATATCCTGTGACAAACAAGTTTCTGCATGAATTATTTCATTAATTGCACTAATGAGTATTTTTCAACACAACCCTTTCTAAGCAGTTTTGCTTGGTGCTACTCGGATTGCAAATATGCATATTCAAATGCACTAAATCATTTTGAAAATAGTATCTAGGAACATTTGTTCCATTAATAAGTTAAACTAATGAATTCCAGGAGGGAATAATCCATTCTGTAGATTTAAGTGATGCTTGGTCCTTGTCACTAAGAAGACAGGCGCTAATAATTGCACAAGCATTGCCTGTGGGCTTTTAGCACCTTGTAGACTTGGCTCATATTTAATACTTTACATAAATGTAAATATTCCTCTGAGAGTTAATATTTTCTGATACATTAACTGAGCTTTTCCCATACTGACCATCTTCTTTCATTGCAGGTGTTCGTAGCCAACCCTAACAAGACGCAGCCTATATTAGATATCCTCCTAAAGAACCAGACCAAACTTATTGAGTTCCTCAGCAAGTTTCAGAACGACAGGACCGAGGATGAACAATTTAATGATGAGAAGACCTATTTAGTTAAACAGATCAGGGATTTGAAAAGACCAGCACAGCAAGAAGCTTAATCTCCTATAAACCCCTAAAATATTAAATCCAAATTCAGCATTTGCTGTTAGATATTCAGCATCAGGCACTCTTATCAATTCATGAGGAACATTACTGCTAATCTGCTGTTCAGTGAACAGTGTTTGTTTTTCTCTCTTTTTTTTTTAGTCCAAGTTGACAAACCTAGCTGCTGCTTTCTTGCACAATGTGGACTTTCTTGGTATTTGTGTCTGAATTCAAGCACACTGCTTGTTTTTAGAAGTTTGGGGGGCGGGGGGAGATTGTTGGTTCATGAAAGCAAACATATAGAAGATAGTTTGGGATAGGAAAAGAAGGTATTAGAGTAGTTTAAGTGATGGGGTGCATGCTTGCAAATCTGATTCAATCCGTACGTTTGCACTTAACCTTGTATGAGATGCGAGCACAATGTTATCTGTGCATACTTGGCACCATAGTATAAGATTGTATGCCTTGATTTTAAAAAATGTGCAGTGCTTTATGTGTAATCAAAGGGGAAATGTGAGCTTACTGGGATGAACAGTTGTCTTGCAAATAAAACTGATACTGAAACATAGCAACTTCTAAAGAGTGAAATCTCAGAGTTCATAAGGAAAATGTATATATGCCTTTCACTGCTTTGTAGGTTTTTTTTTTTTGGAGAGAGAGAGTGTGTGTGATTTTGTTGAAAATTGAGTTGTAGACTTGGAAATACATTCTAAGGGTTTTTGTTATTTTTACTTTGAAGGTATTTCAGACAGTAGAGCTTAGCAGTGACACTTTGCATTTCATTTCAACAATGCTTGTTGGTTTCTTTTGTATATAACTCCTAGGCTGCTCATTTCTTTAAAAAGGATTTAATTTGTACAGCAGAGGAATGTTAATGTATTAGTCTGTATCTTTTACCTGATACTGAGTTTTGCAAAATGAAAGCTCATCTGTAATGAATCCTTAGGATCACATGGAAATGCTCATTTCACATTTCTTAAATACGGCAGCATTAAAAAGAAGAAGATCCAGTTTTTCTGTATTCACTGGTTTAATGGGGTGCCATCAGTTAGGGTAGACTAAAATATAGTTCTGGAACCCACTAACCTATATTCTTCAATGTTGGCCTTATCCATTTATATTAGTGCTGTGTTCAGCCAATTGCAAAATTATAAAGATTATGCTAAATTAATATCAGTTTGTTTTTCCTTGTGGGTACATAGAGAATCTCTATTCCTTTCATATAGTTAACATTCGGTAAGGTAGTTGTGATGGTAAATAACTTAATAATTCCCCTTTACTTCGAAAACCATAATTTCATAACTGTCCTAGTGTCAATATCTTGTTTGTTAATGCTGCAAACTATCAGTATTTATTTTTTAAAAAAGACTGATGTTGCACCACTTTTTGTTACTGTGATCATAACAAAAAAAATCTGCTAAATATATCTCAACTATGTTATCAAAATGCTATCTATTCATCTTAATAGTAGTACTGAGATCACAACCAGCCAACCAACTTTATGGATTAGGAGTATGGAAGTTCAAATTCTGCATGATTGAACCTGAATGAGAATGCTCTAAAATTATTTATTGCTTTATAGCTTCTTTCTGGTTAAATTATTTCACAAATGATTAAACTAATCTCCTGATTGACATCTTAGCTAATTTTTACACCTTTCATGAAGGAAGTAGGAAAGTAAATCCAGCAAATAGGATTCTAGTAATATTGGACATCTCAGCATTGTCATGC
This sequence comes from Lacerta agilis, assembly GCF_009819535.1. Lineage (NCBI taxonomy): Eukaryota > Metazoa > Chordata > Lepidosauria > Squamata > Lacertidae > Lacerta > Lacerta agilis. Next base: position 63,123,606 of record NC_046316.1, on the reverse strand, counting down.
TTCCTTTAGTGGTCATAACCTGTCCTTTGCAAAGTGATTCATAATGTCTACTGAAAGAAGAAAAAGTAATCATTAAGCCTTTATTAAATCATTTATATAGACAGGCAAAACTGGCCACGGGATGATATTATAGTTCAGTACTCTGTCCTTTTTATATTTTGGTTAATCGTAGTTAAGAAGAGGAAAATATTACTTGGCAAGTTATTCTCCATTATGCATAAGGCTTCCACTTTAGGGGGGAAATGTAGAAATGCTAAAAAGTTATGTATGTGTATATATAAAGAAGTTCAAAGATGGATTTGGATATTGGTTTTGCTTCTCTACTATTTGGCATGGGAGAAAGTGGCTCTAACTTTTTTCAAACATTAATCCTTGGAGTGTTGGCATTCAAAAAAAGTTGTATTTAAGACCATTTGATGTGCTATTCATATTAAAAAAAACTATTGTACTGGAAGTGGTTTCTTATCTGTGTGAAGGCTTAAAGATATTACTAAAAGTTATTTAATGTGAGAAGTGTTTTTAAACAAAAAAGATGTATACAATTGTAATTCTACTTCCACAAAAGCATTTCATTTCTTCAGATGAATGCATTTCTTAGAAGATCTGGCTGGCCCCATAATTTAAATAGAAATAAAATTTTGAAGAAACACAATTGTGTGTTTTATAATATTTATAGAGGGGGGAAGAACCCACCTGAATTGGATTATTTCTTTTAAGAGGTATATATTCTGCACTTCTTGTGAATGCAGTTGAAAGCTTAATGCAATACACACACACACACACACACACACACACACACACACACAGTATATATAAATAGCCATCTACACTTGCAACAGCATATAATACTTCTCCAACCTTTGCATGTTAGGTTTATTTCTATCTTATGTAGAATTTAAATTTTGCTAATAGAACTCTGTTTTTCCCTCATATAGCTAACATCTCCTGGACTGATCTAAATCACAAACTTAACTACCCTGTCTTTCTTCAAAGTTCCCTGGAGATTTATCGTTTGGTAAACATTTATATTTGGGTGAAGATTCTGGGAATTCAGTTAAGACACTCAAGCCCTCCTCATACAACTGCAGCTCCACGAGAGAGGGAATGACTCAAGCCTATTTGGAGAGGTGGATGAGTTTTCCCACCTATCATTCACCATGGCATCTGATGCAATCATACCATGCAGGCAAAGGAAGTGGCACAGAGTATTATGAATAAGATGCTATATTGCATCCTAGGTTGCCATGGCTATTTCCAATCTAAGGCAGCTTCACACACCTACCTTCGGGGGATTTACCCTACCCCATTTATCAGAGGTTCATTTACAACCTTAAGAGCAGTAAAGAGCAGTTTTTCCGGTCTTATCATATTAAAACTAGCTATAGTCTTCTTCATTGTTACACACTTAAATTGTGTATCTTAAAGCCTGATTCAAAGGTTGGAATGTAAAACTTAATGCACCTTTAAATAACATCCTGTTTGTTGAAGTACAGTTCTCATCATTTCTGCGAGATTCTGGACATCCTCTTGTATCTTTTACTGCTGCTCCCACCAGAATCAAGCAGACTGCCAAAATAGCAGGGTATCCTTTGGGCTTAGCTGCAAAGCAAGATATGTCAGATGTTAAGTTGATCTTCACCTCTGTACAAAGGTGCAAATTATATTTAAATCTTCTTAGTGGTAAACCAAATTGGGCTACTCCAAGAGGGAACATTTAAGTTGCTTTAAATTAGGATCTTTCTGAGTGTTCTTAACTTCTTAACCTAGGGGTGGGTAGGGGGTGTCATTAGAAGTCATATATGGATATCTGGTTTTCCCAGCTTTACTACTAATCCTAACCGAAAATACCCTGTGAATCAGCAGGTGCCTTCATTTAGTGAATTATTTTAATACCTTGCCACTCCATTTTGGTAGGAATAGATCCTACTTGGGGTACTAAGTCATCATCTCTCAGTTCCAATCTCTGCTTATACAACTCCTTTCCCCGCTTCTCACCCTTTTATTTATTTTATTTATATCCCGCCTTTCTTCCAGTACAGAACCCAAGGTCTTTGTGGGCAATCTTAGAGGGCTGGGGCCATCACAACATGGCAGTGCACAGGGCAATGGTGGGCAGCTCTTAGCTTTACTTGTATGGTAGAACGCATTCCACCCACACAAAGTTTAGGTTTTTACACACAGACTCACCCCTACATCTTTTCCCATCTCGTATCTAAGCAAGCACGAGCCGTTACCGCAGTTCAATGACACAAATCTGGTCAAGCCAAACCACTCAAGGGTGCAAAGAAGAACTGATGAGAAAGTCCTGAGGTTCCCCAATGCAACATACTCAGGCGTTGCTCTTTGGCTGAGAAGAGGCAATAATAAGCTGAGATGCAATAGTTCAGAATCAACCCACATTAGAGTGGGTAGCCCAGAGCTGCTCCTCTCCGCGATCATGAGTGCCTCCCAACAACATTGACCCCCCCCCAAAGCAATACTTCTGTGGTGTTAGAATAAGCATGACCCTTGAGAGTTTGCTTTGGTTTTAACCCAGTGTCTCCCAAAGTACCCCCTGATTATTATTTTTTAACACTGGTGGATATTAATTCAGCATATGAATGTACATCAACTATGGGATCTATATTTAAAAATAAAATAGGGTGGGAGGTGGACAACAAAATGCTAAGCAGTATGGGTAGATGCAGAACACTTAACAGACGATGAAGGAGGATGGTACTGTGTATGCAGTGATGTAGTGGTAAACTTTGAAGCGCAGGAGCACATCCTAACAGTCCCCATATCCACACACACCCCTCAAGGGTTCAAAACTGCAAGCCACAGTATCGATCAGCTTATTATACACACAAACCACACACCAAAGAGCAACATTAAATAGCATAACACTGAATTTATTAGGATCAACGTGACTGCACTCTTATGCGTAATCTCCCAAGCAGGGCCGGCCCACCCCTGAGACAAAGTGAGGTGGCCACCTCTGAAGGCAGAACCCACAGGGCCAGCAGATTCAGCCTGTGATGCAATGATGATAATAATTAACAATAGCATAAGAAAATACAAAGGGACTTAACTGGTCATAGTCTCTTGCTTGTGCTGATCTCACATCAACAGAGCGGCTGCATTCTTCACCACTTGCTTCTTCCCTAAATCCCAATGAATAACTGTCAGAAAGGGATTGTGGCGCCATTTACAATTGTTAAAACTGCTGCATTTGCAACCCTCCCTTCATAGGCGAGTACATGCAGGTTCATGTCTCCTATATCTGGGACCCAACCTTTGAGGGCATCCCCTGGGGCATGGTGCAGCTCTCAAATGACAATACTTTGTTGCTGGAAAAATACAATTTCACTGCCCAGCAAAACCTTCTGTGGTTGACTGGAATGCAGTGTGACAAGTGTCATGGGGCACGTACAGTATTGGTTAGCACTTGTGAAATCAGTGGTGACCAGTGGTAGTCTTCCTGTGTCATTTTGTGAGCACATTTTAATATGCCTTAAGGCAATTTTTGAGAGCTTTCAGCTGAACCATTCCAGCAGAAGCAGGATGTAGCATTTAAAAGAGATTGGAAATGGGGTGAGAGAGAAAAACGGGTTAGCATCATTGCTCTTTATTTCTTTATTATGCTTACTAAGTCACTTATTAGTGTATTACACTATTTGAAATAGTGTAATATTCATTTACATCCATCCATCCTCCTGAAGAGCTCAAGGCAGTCTACAGTGTTCTCTGCTTCGCTCACCAAGTTATCCTTACAACAACCCTGTGAGGTACACTAGGCTGGGGTAGCCAACATGGTGACCTGCAGATGCTGTAGAACTACAACTCCCATCAGCCCCAACCAGCATGGGCAGCAGCGGACTGGAATAATGGAAATTGTAGTTCAACGAAATCCAGAGGTTACCGTGTAGGCTGCACCTGCACTCGGCTGAGAGATAGTGATTGGCCCCAGGTCACCAAGTGAGCTTCATGGCTGGGTAAAAGGCAAGGTAAAGGACCCCTGGACAGCTAAGTCCAGTCAAAGGTGACTATGGGGTGCTCATCTTGCTTTCAGGCCGAGGGAGCTGGCATTTGTCCACAGACAGCTTCCCGGGTCATGCGGCCAGCATGACTAAACAGCTTCTGGTGCAACGGAACACCGTGACGGAAACCAGAGCACACGGAAACGCCGTTTACCTTCCCGCCGCAGCGGTACCTGCTAGGTTGGCAGGAGCTGGGACAGAGCAACGGGAGGTCACCCCGTTGCGGGGGTTTGAACCACCAACTTTCTGATCGGCAAGCCCAAGAGCAGACAACTCCAAACTAAGGCCCGCAGACCACATGTGGCCCGTCTGAGCCAATTGTGCGGCCCCTGCCAACCCCCGTCGCCTGCTCTTACCAGTGCGGCACGGTGCAGTTGCCCATCTCCGGGTCGGCGTGGCAACAGAAATAGCTTTTGCACATGAGCAAAACATCATTTCCGGTGCACTTTTGGGTCTGCAGAGGCCCATGCGCATGCGCACAAGCTATTTCCGGTGCCACACCGAACTGGAAGTGCACTGGAAAAAGCGAATGCACGTGCATATGGGCACGCACTCCCCCGTCCTCCGGCCCGCCGCGTGATCGGTGCCAGAGGAACCGGTCCGAGGCCGGGTAAGTTTGGGGACCCCTGCCCAAGAGGCTCAGTGATTAAGACCACAGCGCCACCCACATCATGGCTGGGAGAAGGGATCTGAACCCTGCTCTCCCAGATCACACTCCATCTCTCCAACCACTGCATCACATTGTGGCATTATGAGCCTACCATTTTCTCTATTCCGAATTCTTTTCAAATGTGGGTGGGGGATTGGGCCCAGCAACACAACTAGAGACACGCTATTCCTTTCTCCATTGAGTTGTGGGTAGGGCCAGTAAATATCAGTGTTACTGTAATGCTAATAGCAATATGGGGTCAGGAAGCTTATTAGTGACAACATATCTGATGCAAATTACACCAAATTTTATAATGGATTCTGGCTGCGGTACAAGAGGTCTTGAGGAGGCCAACGCAGGTTGACAGTGAACCATTTTTGAGGGCAAGATGGCCACAAAACACTGCAAATTTCTCTCAAGGTCAGGAAGGAGCAAGCTCTATTAAATGTGTAAACGATGGTTGTGAAGTGAAAATGTTGGGTTGCGGGGAGTCTTATTCGCCTTCAACAGGGGGCCGAAACAATTGATGTGCCTGCATGTTTCATGAAAGAGCCAAGCATCTTCTTTTGACGTTCTTGGATCAAGGACAGTCAGCGTTGCCCGATGCTTCCCTTATTGACTGCTTCATCTAAAAAAGTGACAGATTTTAATTGCATTTGCTGTTTAAAATTCAGTTATATTCATTAAAGGAAGTCTGAAGCGGAGGTGAACACGCTGACCTTGACTATGAAAATCCCCTGGCTTAAGAAGCCCACTGGGGATATGACTTACCATTGTATCAGTACTACAGATAGCTGGAAGGGTCCAAACTAGAAAGTGGAATGTCTCTAGCTCCTCTTGATGTAGGTTATCCGATAAATTTGAATTGATCATTTGCTTTTTTAAAAACAAAAAACAGGGCAGGTTCAAATAGAGGCTCACAGCAATACTAATACTTAGCAAGGCATTTATGGTAACTAGGGAAATTTTTAATCTGTGATATTTCAATGTATTTTAATATTTGTTGGAAGCTGCCCAGGGTGGCTGGAGTGACTCAGCCAGATGGGCGGGGTACAAATAAATTATTATTACTACTACTACTACTACTACTACATGTTTACAACAGAACAATTTCACACAATAACTGTCTACTTTTCATTTTAAAATAAATAAATAAAAACCCAAGTACTTGGGAGCTACGGGGCTTACTATTGATTGAAAATATCTCAGCCTGTGGCGCAAAGGGTCAGTGCATCTGGCTGTTAACCAGAAGGTTGGTGGTTCGAGCCAACCAGGAATAGCTGTGGACAGGATTCCTGCATTGCAGGAGTTGAAATGGATGACCCTCAGGGTCCCTTCCAACTAACTCTACAGTTCTATGATTCCATGATTCTTCTCTTGCCTCTTTCCAAAGTATTGCTATCCACATTATTCACTTATTACACACTTCCTTCAATCTCTGCTTCCAGGACCCAAGGATGGAGAAGTGGGAGGGAAAGCCTGGAGACCCAGGAAGACCCAGTGTAAGCTGCAACCCTACTATTACAAGTAAAAAAACAACAACACACATTTATTTCTTAAAAATTACATCCCTGTCTTGTAGAACACAGCAGGGAGAAAGATGGCGATGAAGTGAGAATTGGCTCTGCTCATCATTGGCTCTGGCGCCACCTACTGTTGGCCTTCCTGTTTTCTCCCCCTACCCGTTTCAATGGGCACCAGCCCCCCACTGTTCCTCATCCTTGCCTTCAAAGCCCTACATGGCTCGGCTATCCTGCTACATTCCTGCCCATAGCTCTGCCTCATCACCATCTGCTGTCCAAAGATCTTCTCCCCCCTTAAATTACTCCACCCTTTCTCCCTTGCTGCCCCTTATGCCTGGAAGCATCTACCAGAATGCCTGTGTGGTGTTACCTTTCTTGCTTCAAATTCCTCTTTAAAATCCACCTATTTTGTGAAGCCTCTGTTCTCCGTGCCTTACTATACATTAAATAAATGCAGATTCTTCTCCTTGTTTAACCCTGCCTCCATCTCTCTCCCTTTCTCTGCTAGGACTAGCTCCGCATCTACATTGAATGCTAGATTGTTAAAGCTGCATACAAACCAGACATTTAAAGCACAAAGAATCCTGGGAACCGCAAAATAAAGTTTCCAGGATTTCTTCTTTAAGTGCATGGTTTGCAGCACGTAGCCAATGTCCTTGAGCCATGGAGTTGTAATGGCCCTGTAAAGAGAATAACAACATTCGACATGTTGAAGATGAGTTTTCTGGGTGAACAGATGTTATTTGAAAATGAAGCACTGATGGATCTATTGCCCACAGCAGATAGTGGTTATGTCACCTTTGACAACTGTCTCCACAGCATAATTTGTTGCTGGATTCCAAGAGACCTGGAGCATTCCTTCTCCTCAGAAGATCTTCAGAATAGGCATAATTAAAAGGCATCATCAGTCACTTGGTGAGATTCTCTCCCCCTCAAAATGATATGAATTCCCTCGTGACCATATCCATTTGTCTTTATGCTAGCAATAACCCTGCAGAGCTCTCAGGTAAAAAACTAAACAAAACCCTCATTCATTTCTGGTTCAGAATTTTTTAATAGGCTTTATTTGGTGTGTGGAACAGATGGGTGACTCTGCATTTTGTACTCAGGTAGGGTGTTGTTGTTGTTTTTGCAAGAGACACTATTGCTCAGATTACTGCTTTGTATCACTGTAGTTCTAAACAATCAGGCACTTTAGGTAACTTGAGAAGAGGTCGTAGTAAGCAAAGCAGAATGCCTTCTCACCTCTTTTAATGTAGGCGCCATCCCTGCGGGGATCTCAGTGCTGCACATCTGACAAAAAAAGAAGTGGAGTAGCATTTATTCATCATTTGTTTCCTGCTACGTTTGAGTGGATGAAGTGCCATTGCCTTATATTCTGCCTGCATCTCTGACACACAATTCAGCTGGATGGAATGGATGTATTGCTTTTGGGGTGGAGTGAGAATGGGTGGTAAACACAATCTGTAGGAAGAATCTACAGATATACAAATCTGTAGAATTAGGCCACAAACAGCCTCTCTCTTTTTTTTGGTACAAACTCCACCTGCCTAGTCACAAATTTTGACTAGCTCTGTTTGCTCAGCCATTCTGCAGTATGGTTAGGTTCTCCTATCTATTAAAGGACCTCACTGCTGTTTTCATGCAAGTGTGTTTGCTCATCAGTTAAAACACTTTAGTGTCGAAACAAAATAGAAAATTCTTTCCAGTAGCACCTTAGAGACCAACTGAGTTTGTTCTTGGTATGAGCTTTCGTGTGCATGCCCACTTCTTCAGCGCATGAAAGCTCATACCAAGAACAAACTCAGTTGGTCTCTAAGGTGCTACTGGAAAGAATTTTCTATTTTGTTTCGACTATGGCAGACCAACACGGCTACCCACCTGTAACTAACACTTTAGTGTGTAACTGTCACTTTTTCACTATATGTGAGGCTATTTTGCATACAATTACTTGCATTTCAAGATCATTATGAGATCAGGCAGCAACTCCAAATTCATTTCCCCTAAGGCACAAAACCTTGAAGTTGCCCAATCCCTGAAAACAGGAGCAAAACTTTATTGACCATTTTGGATCCATTATGGTAGCTGCGTAGCCTACAGGGCCGGATTTAGGTATGATGAGGCCCTAAGCTACTGAAGGCAATAGGGCCCTTTATATGTCCAGCTATCCTTTGTCAACAACAAATTGTCGCTTTTTTGTGTTGAATACAACAGAATATATGCTATATGGTAATTTATGGACCTAATAGGTATCTAAAGCCATTTGCACATAACAAAATATGCATTTTATCAAAGTAATTGTTGAACTGAAATACAATTAAGAAGAAGTACAGCGGCACCTCAGGTTACAGATGCTTCAGGTTACAGACTCTGCGAACCCAGAAATAGTACCTTTGGTTAAGAACTTTGCTTCAGGATGAGAACAGAAATCGCGCAGCAGCAGCGGGAGGCCCCATTAGCTAAAGTGGTACCTCAGGTTAAGAACAGTTTCAGGTTAAGAACGGACCTCCGGAACGAATTAAGTTCTTAACCCGAGGTATTAATAGTGAAATACAATTACCTGTACGAAGAAGTATTGGGGGGGGCAAGAGCGTGGGGCCCTAAGCTATAGCTTGTTTAGCTTATACGTAAATCTGGCACTGGCCATTAAACATACAACCATTTGGGATTTTAAAAAAAGAGTTTGGACTCAGCACATCTAATACAAAACCACTTCTGTTAAAAAGGTTTCAAGAGTTAAGCATCCTGTCTCCAACCCGATTCTTGTGGGCGGGAGAAACATAATGCTTGTTGATAGAGGCAAGGCAACAATGAAAAGGCTTCTGAATCATTATTGTTTGCTATTTATAGCACCATCAATATGCTTGGTGCTTTGCAGTTGAACAACAAAAAATGAGACTAACAAAGGAAGAATATCTGTTCAGTTGCATGTAAAGATGGGGGAGAAGTTTGGTTTGAATGTTAATGAGAAGTTAACTAATCCATACTTTCCAAAACAATATGTGATCCAAAATACAACTATCCTTCAAAATTTGCACCTCTCAGAATTTTCTGATGCAGTTTTTCAACCAAATAATTTGCAGGGAAATGTGTATGTTACAGGAAAGTGTGCTTTAAAAAGCATGTATTAGTGAGCACAACATATAAAATGCATTATCTTGGGGGAAAATGTTTGCAAAAATGCGTATATTAGGAGAAATTAGGACTAAACACTGACAAGTTTTCGTAAGGATTATTTCTTTAGAATAAAATAAAATTGCAGATTGAGGCAGAACTGTGAACTGATCTTGAGACGGAAAAAATGAGAAACTGAAATTCATCCCTCTCTAGTTACATCAGGGGATGGCGATTAGAAGACCTTCCCTTGCACATTAAGAGCACATGAAGGAGCACACAGATGTTGTAAAGGTGTGGTGATCTGTCCAGGAACAATTCCATTGAAGCAGAGCTAAGAGTGGTTACCCTGACCTCACTGCTGGTTGCGAAGGGGCCCCCATGGCAGTTCAAGCTTCAGGGGCCCCCAAACGTAGGTCTGCCAGCCGCTGATCTGAACTCCTCTGGACTGAGCATACAGAAATTTGGCAAATTCCCCTTTGGTGTGGCAGATTTTAATACGGCTGCCAGAATGTTCAAATGAGGATTCGGATGTGCCGGAACCATATTTTCCCCATTATCCCACTTCCTTTAGGGCACTGGTGCTGCCTGGGCACATTACTGATGCCCTTAGTTATGCAAAGAGATCCAAGGCTGTAAGCCTTATTATATATGTTATGTAAGACTCCCAGAGTGGCTGGGAAAATCTAGCCAGATGGGCAGGGTATAAATATTATTATTATTATTATTATTATTATTATTATTATTAAGCTAAGGACATCTGAGGTTGAGTGATTACATAGGTTGAGTGCAAAGGCAAAAGCAGACCTGTCAAGTCCAGAAGCAAACATAGCCTTTTCTTAAGAAATTTCAATTGGCCTATACTGTATTCATAGTTTCAAGGTTTGTGGTTCAGACTTGACACAAATGCTCCATCACCTAGGCAATGAAACTGGCTGCCATAGAAACCTCAAGGCTGGATTACTCGTCAGCTGCTTTTTCAGAAAGCAGATGGCTGCCGTTTCGCAGGAGGTATTTAAAGTAGCTGTTATCTTATGGCAGGATGAAATCAACTTCATATGGGTTAAGTCTGTTCATTGAGATTTGTGGCCCATCCTTTCCTGTGGTTTCAGGATAGGCGATACAGTTATATAGGTGCACAGAGATGGACCCCTATGCCAAAAAAAATCCTGAATTTAGTGCTGCACTCTCAAATGTACTTAGTTTGCAAATTTATTAACTAGAGCTTTACCTGTAGATTACTATTTGCTTCTGGATTAATAGGCGTAGATGAGTTTTAAAGTACGATAGTGACATAAAGACCCAACTGCGGCACACACTGACAAGGTTCGAAAAATATTGTGAAAAATCTGGGTGTAAAAGTTATCTGTCTCAACATCAGAAATAACGTTCTGGCAGTAAGGGCTGTTCAACAGTGGAAAAGTCTTCCTTGGGAGGTTGTGGACTCTCCTTCCTTGGAGGTTTTTAAGCAGAGGTTGGATGGCCATCTGTCATGGATGCTTTAGCTGAGATATCTGCATTGCAGAGGGTTGGACTAGATGACCCCTGGGGTCCCTTCCAACTCTACAATTCTATGATTCTATATGTCACCTCTTGCTTTGGCTGGACACTCTTCAGTTACTTCTGGTCCTTATTGCTAGAAAGAAAACAACTCTGGTTTCACCATGAAATGCAAAAGATCTAGGTTTAGGTATAAAACTGAAGTTTCTTTTTTATTAGATTTGACACATGGGATTTGGATTTCAGTTTTAATCCGAACTTTCAGCGCAGATGAGAAAAAGATAAAAAGCTCTGATAGCATAGGGCTGCCATATGTCCAGAATTTCCCGGACATAGCTGGATTTGGCCATCGGAAACAGCGCCTGAGCAGAAATTGCTTAAATGTAGGGGGAAATCCGGATGTATGACAACCCATGTTGGACGTGTAGATTTTGGCGAATTTACTTTTAAAAAAGCTCAACTACTTTGCCAAAAATAGCTCAACAACTTTTGTGTCTGCATTTTCACTTTTTGAAATATGGCAACCCTGTGATAGCAGGTTTTTTAATTAATGGTACTCCCATAGTGTAATCAAAACAAAACAATGGCTTTTCCCTTCCTACCTCTGAGAAACAACTCGTATTAGCAACAAGGAAGAAAAAAACTAACCAATGTTTACTCAGGAGTTCCATTGAATTAAACAGGGCTTGCAATCCCATGCCTACTTCTCTGGAAAAAAGTGCTTTAGGACTAAATGGGACTTACTTCTGAGCAGACATGCAAACAGACATGACAACTCTCCTGCTGAAATTAATGGCACTTCAACTACTTAACAGGCTAGATCATGTCCTATGCGATTTGCCCTCCTTATACAGAAGTTACAAGTGTGAATGGCATTACACATACCCAAATTTAACACAAAGAGACTTGAACGGATGCAACAAAATAAATTACAGTATATTGGATCCTGAGCCCCAGGTGGCTGAAACACAGCTGCTTAGAAGCACCCACCTAGAGGCTAAAACATCAATTTCATTATAATGTTGGAGGCTGCAGAAACTTTTCTCCCAGCAGAGGAATCAGTAAAAGTGATGGGCAAAATCCAGGTAAGGCGAACCTTCCCATGTTGCTAGTAGTAGCCCTGGTTTATCAAGACCTTGAGCAAGAACACATCCATCACCTTCTTGATCTGCTCTTTGGTTTTGATTGCATGATAATGGAGTTAAGTGAAGTGTGCATGTTTAAAATAGCTCAATGTATGCATTACCTGGAATGCAACTTTGTTGGATTCCTGTCCTTGCATCAGAGCCGTCTCATCCATAGAGGCCGGTGGCGCGGCGCGCCAGGGCGCAGGGCACCCCAGGGGCGCCCCCGCGAGCCCACCGGCATACCGGGCTCCCCCTCCCCAACCCGCCCCGCCCCCACGGGCAGGCGCGCACTCGCGCGCCGGCGGGCGGGCGGGCTGTAAGCCGCCCGCCCTCGCCTCGCGGAGCCCCAGCCTGCCGCCTCTCCGCCCGCCTCCCTCCCGCGCTGGCCGCCCCTCGGGAGGGGGGGGTGGGCGAGCGGGGATGAGAGGCGTGGCGTTGGAGCGGGCGCCCGCGCTCCGGCGGGCGGAGGATGAGGGGCGGGCGGGCGCTCGCGCACCGGCGGGAGGGCTGTAAGCCGCCCGCCCTCGCCTCGCGGAGCCCCAGCTGGAGCGCTGAAGCGGCGCGGGGCTTTGCGCGACCTTCCAGCACTCCAGCTGGGGCTCTGGGAGGCGAGGGCGGCCGGCTTGCAGCCCGCCCGCCGGAGCGCGGGCGCCCGCTCCAACGCCACGCCTCTCATCCCCGCTCGCCCACCCCCCCTCCCGAGGGGCGGCCAGCGCGGGAGGGAGGCGGGCGGAGAGGCGGCAGGCTGGGGGCGCCGAGGGATCGCTGCGCCAGGGCGGCAGATCCCTCTAAGACGGGCCTGCCTTGCATGCTTCACTTTGAAAGAAAATTGGTCCATTCTCTTATCAGTTGGTCTATCACAGATACATGATTTCATTACTTTTACAGAGGACAACTGGATGGGAATTGCTCTGTGGCTGCTGGAGTTCACATGCACAGATTAATTAAAATTGCCCTATCAATGGGACAGTTGCATGTTCAGGTTGGACTAGCTAATCCTCATGGTCCCCTGCCTGAGAGTGCTCCAACTGGAGAACAGCCTTTACTAAAAGGTGTCATGGGTTTTGAAGACGCTTGAACCCAGGACGAAAGGGAGAAACGTGCTAAGAGGAAGGCACATTTGGCAAACCCTCACCATGATCGAAACTCCCACCCGGAAACCTATGTCCCCAGTGTGGAAGGACATGTGGATCCAGAGATTGGCCTCCACAGTCACTTATGGACTCATTTTAAAACCGTTTTAATGGAAGACAATCTTGCTCAGCCAAGACTGATCGCCAAAGAAGAAGCCAGGACTTTTGTTGGGGGGACGGGACAGAACCAACGTGATTGGTCTGTTAGTGAAATATGTCTATTGTTTTACTTGATCTTATTTCCATTGTTTTTACTTGATCATATACTTGCTGCTAGATGAGGCCAAAAGGCCTGTCTAGTCCAGCGACCTGTTCTTCCACGGTGGCCAACAAGCAGAACTCACCCCACTTGAGCCCCCCCAGCAACCATCATTCACAGGCATCCCTGCCCTGCCTCCAACTGCGGAGAGAGACCGCAGAGCTCCGAAATAGGAGCCCTCGCTCTCTCGCTGAGCCTCTTTGGAACGCATCCGGAGCTCGGACTCTCGCGGCCACCTACTCGCTCGCCAGCGCAAGACGCGCGTCCGCGGAGCCTCGTTAACTCTTGGCGCTCCCGCGAAGGCGGGGGGGGGGAGACGCGGGAGGGGGGGTGGGGGAGAGCCAAGGCGGCACTTCCGGCGCTTCCTCCCGGCGGCGGGGTGGGCTCGGCGGATGGTCCAGAGAGCCGCGTCGAGTGCAGACGAGGCGTCGGGTTTCGCTTCGGACGCTGCTTCTCCTGCTCAGCCATGGTGAAAATCAGCTTCCAGCAGCCGGCGGCGGGGCTCAAGCCCGAGAAAGAAGCGGCGGCGGCGGCAACAACAACAACAGGAGACAACTATGGAGCCAAAGCCGAGGTCCTCTTGCCCCACGACTTGGTGAGTGGCGGCGGCTGGGGAGCTCCTTTTAGCTCGAAGGTTAATGATAACAACACATTAAATAAAGGGAAAGCGTTTTGATGTCAAGGGATGGGTTCCATTAGGGTGACTTGAAAAGGGAAAAAAAACCCAGCCCCGGAGAGTTGTTTGGGACGGAGCCCCCTGGAATGCACAGCGCGGTCCGCTGCAGAGCCCGGCCGGGGCGGGACGGTTTTGCCTGCCGGCTTTTCCCTTGCAAGCGCCGACCGGCCGGACGGGCGAGCGGAGCGGAAGAAAGAAAGAAAGAAAGGCGCCTGCTTCCCTCTCGCCCCCGAGGGAGGGCAGAAAATGGACGCGTTTTCGGCTGTGCGGTGGTAGAAAAGTGGGGGCAGGATTGCAGATAGAGGGGGGCGCATCATGGCGAGAGGGCGCGTAGTGGCGCGCAGCCCTTCCCGTTCGCTGGCGAGCCTTTTCCCGCGGCGTTTCCCCTTCCGCCGCACGGTCCGGGACTCCTGAGCGTACCCGCCAAAGCCCCTCGGTTGCGGGGCCGGGGAGGCACTTGGAGGCGCCTGCCTTGGGCTCCTTGCATCCTTAGGACGCGAGAGGGGAGTCGGAAAGTTACAACAGGAAGAGGCCTGGCGCCGAGTCCAGCAGCCCCAGCCGTAGAGGCAGCTCGTAGCTCCCTGCAGGCGGAGGCAACTTTTGCCCATCCCTGAAGTCTCGGGTTATTTATTTATTTATTTTTCAGGAATGACCGGAAAAACGTGCGCTTTGACCCCGAGTTATTCCTCCCCTCCCCTCCCATTCAGGCACCATCATTTGAAAAACTCAGCTTTGGGAAACTGTAAAATACGTTGTTAACATCCGTCTTAGAACTCATGAACTTGTGCAGATATTTTCCCCAAAGAGCGTTTGTTTCTCAACATTTATATCCCACCAAGAGTCTCAGGAAGTGCAATTATTCCCTCCTCCGTTTTTGGTTTTGGCAAAACAACAACCCTGCGAAGTAGATTGAGGCTGAGCAAGAAACTGCTCTGAGGTGATCCATTGTTCTCTGTGGCTAAGTGGGGATTTGAATCTGGATCTCCTTGTTTCTAATCAGACACACAAACGACTAGGCTGTTCTCTTCTCTCGTGACCAGGGCCTGCTGATCAGGGAAGGGCTTCTGGGCCAAGGCAAGCTAGGGGCTTGTTGGTTTTTTGAGCCCAGGGGTCCAATCCGTGGACTAGAAAAAGGGCTGTTTCAGCTGTGCTTCAGGGACCTAGTTGAGAAACCAGCATCCCCACAGGGAGTGGTGCTTTGGGTCTCTGTTTAGATTCCCTCCACCCCTGGGGTTTGCCCCGCTGACTGTGACCTGCTGGGTTTGGGTTTTGCTGTTAGTTCTCCCCCTCTTCTGTCCCCTCGAATAGACTCAATGGTTAGCATTCTTTGGAGAGATTTCAATAAATATACCCAGTTACAAAGCTGAGGGAAGCAGCCAAATGATTTCTGGGCTATAGTGGCTGTGTCCCTTACCACAGGGGATTCTTGCTAGTGTCTCTCTCTATATCAGTTCCTATCCAGCAGGTGGGTGGGGAGGTGCTAAGCTGCCTACATGATCTCTTCTAAAATAATGGGAGCCTGACTTCATCCTTTGTCGTTTGTGTGCGCTACATAATATCTGCCCCTGTTTTCATCACACCAGGAATCTCCGCTTGACTCCCGCAAATTGCATTGCACCGCCTCTGTTTACTCCGTACAATTTCTCTTTCTAACTCGCTGTCCCGCTCCGCCCCCATGAATAGCCTGCAGGACATCCAACATGCTTAGATAATGTTCTCATTCAGCCAGATTGCTGAGCATTTCCAGAGGCTTTCACTGACACGAGGAATGCACAGAAAACTGAAAAACGAGAAGCAATGTAAAATGGAGGTTTGGATGACCAGGATTCTTCTACATTTGAGTTTAAAGTTTTGTACAGAGCACACACCTTTTGTTCATTTGTTCTGTTATAGCATCCTCCTTGCCAAAGGAGCCCCGGGGAAGCACTTTTCCATTCCTCCATTTATATTTATAATCTACTTCAAGTCACTCAGAGATCTACTAGCAGATTCCATCTGACCTTTCCCTCATTTCTGCTTTGTACAGGGGAATAGAAAGCTCCCTTATACAGATTCACACCACTGGTCCATTTAGCTCCATGTTACCCACACTGACTGGCAGCAGCTTTCCAGGATTTTAGGTGGGGGGCATTCCTAGCCCTACCTGGAGATGCTGGGGATTGTACCTTGAATTTCTTGCATGCACAACTGCAGGCACAAGCTCCTCTTCCTCTCCTCCCACCTTTTTGCTCCAAAAAATCTGCTTCAGAAGGTTGGGGAATTCTGCAAACCCAGGTGGGGGGAGATGAGGCAGAGGAGGATGGAGAAGTCATGTTGCACAAGTAGGCTTGCACTACTGAATGCCACTTAAACTACAACCCTTTAACACCTGTGCAGTTTCTTCCCTCCCACTATGGAAAATGGTTCCAGAACAAGGAAATCTGGGCGGCTCCAGCTGCTGTCAGACCATAAGGTCTTGGCATTGGCCATGTTGAGAAGGGTTGGAGGGAGTTGGAGTCCAACAACATGAAGGGACTCTTGTTTCCCCCTCCCAGTTTTAGAGTCACCCTGAAGGGGCTGGGGAAACAACTATTGGGACTTTGCATGTGCTGGCCTCCCTCTCAACCCACTCCCCTTTCCACATGACAGTGGACATTTGTCTTCCACTTTGGGCTGATAATCCTGCACTTCTCTGATAGAGGAAAAAGGGTTAAGCAGCCAGGGTTTTATTGAATTCCCTTGTTCTGATTGCACACCCACACGAATCAGCTCCCTGCCACCTCTTTCATTCGTGCAGTGACAAAGCTATGCATTAATTAGAAAAGCAGCTTTATTAGGTATTTTGCGCATGGCTTGCTGCGTGCAGCCTCTGCTTAGGGCAGGTGGTTGAGCTTTGTTTCTTAAAGCACGTGGCTGGTGTCAAGGATGCAATCAGACACATCATTGTGATTGTTCTCTTCAAGTGTCTTCATTTGAGATCCCAAGTGTCTGTGACTCTCTGTGGCTTTGCTCTCTGCTGAAAAGCTGGTTGCCGTGAAGACTGCATGTAGTACCTTTTCCATTCTAAAGCAAAGCTTTTGAAACAGTCTGTATGCATACCGTATTTTCCGGCGTATAAGACGACTGGGCGTATAAGACGACCCCCAACTTTTCCAGTTAAAATATAGAGTTTGAGATATACTCGCCTGCAGATTCTCAACCCGGCGTATAAGACGACCCCCGACTTTTGAGAAGATTTTCCTGGATTAAAAAGTAGTCTTATACGCCAGAATATACAGTAATTGCGTCCTTGTTTCTGTTGATGTGAGCAAACATTAGCCATAGTGTTAAGGCTGTGCTCTTGACTTCCTGGGGTCATGAGGATCTAGCTCAAAGCCAGGTGCCAGCAAGAATTTTGGTTGCTAGAGGACAAGGTGAGAGGTTATAGGCAGTTTACATGTGCAGCAAGAATAGTCCTCCCCCACCTAGCTCAGGATGTCCACTCCAGTAATTATAACTTTTCTGACCTGGAACCTGCCCTCAACTCACACATGCATTTGGGGACCCACTTCTTAATTTTTCTTCACCAATACATTAGTATGGCCGTAGTGTTGCTGTTGCAACCCATCTTACATCAGGCTGTGCCCAGTAGTGGATCACACAACCCACTGGGTGAAGACAAATGCAATACACTAACTAGTAGTGACACTCCAGCTTTTCAAAAATGGGACATTTCTGGCCCTGCCCTGAGGTGCTGGGGTTCGAACCTGGGCAAAGCAAGCAGTGATAGAAACTCAGATATATAAACTAATTGCCAAATGGCACCTTAACGTTACGTCCGCCACAATGGAATGTCTAGGGGGCCATTGAAATTATTTCATTTCAATTCTACACCGCTTTATATTTCAAAGAACAAAAAATCTCAAAGCAGTTACAAACACATTAAAACAATCCAGAATAAAACAAATTCAAGCTTCAAGGAAAATATATCAGATCCTTCTCTAAATGACATTTTGCCTTCCCCATATTTGTTTGCCTACAGAATTTATATGGCTGCCCCATAGCAAAAGTACTGTAGGAAGCCAGAGTGGTGTAGTGGTTAGAGTGCTCGACTAGGACTTGGGAGATCAGGATTCAAATCCCCACTCAGCCATGAAGCTCAATGGGTTACCTTGGAGTCAGTCGCAGCTTCTAAACCTCACAGGGTTATTGTAGGGATTAACTGAGAAGGGGGTGAACCATGTACTCCTCGCAGAAAAAGGTAATTAATAAGCTCTTCTGCTTACTTGGGATGGGGCAGCCAGATGGAGATGTCTGAACCAACCTGGCATCCAGAGATCTCCACGTGGTTGCAGTTGGACCCGCACGAGTCGCAAAATGCATCCTGCACCTGTGAATTTCTAATACTGCAAACCAGAGGGTCTGCTACTGAGCTGCAATGAGTGGATTTGGTGCTGTTGTGCAACAAAGCCATGATAGAAACATGGATTTTTTTTTGTAAGAAAAGCAGGAAGAAGTGCTGGAAGGTTGTTGTATAACCTCCATGCAAGCAAATTGGAATGAATGAACAGCAGTGTTGTGTGACCTCTGTAAATGTTGTGCAAACAGATCAGGATGAATGGTGAGTAATTTGGTTGTCTGGAAGAGCTCTTAACAACATTTGCTTAGGACATATAGGGGCACTGAGATTGTGGTGGACATGCCCACCACTTCAAGAATTCATTGTTATGCTGCTCAGGAAACTGTGTGCCTGTTCCCCAAACCCATGTGGTTTTTTTCTAGGCAGGGGACCCTTAACCAGCATTGCCTGCAAAGCTCTCAATGCAGAACAGAAATAATCTGCCAAACTCACAAAATGCCCACATTCTCTGTAAGCACATTTTAGCTGAGGTCATTTTCATATTGCAATCTTAGTACAATATATAAGCCCTTTGGGAGCTGCAGACTGTAGTGGAAGAAATAAATAAATGGGGAAAGAATACCGAGGTCCCAGCACAATGGAAATGGGAAGATTTCAGGGCAAGTCACAAGTAATGATGCCGTTCATTGATCAAACCTGCCCGGATACAATGAAATCTCATTGATCAAACCTGCCCAGATACAAGCAACTGTAAGCTTGGATGTCGCTTATTACATCTAACCTTGAACTTTTATCAATGGCATCTGATTTCCTGCTGATACATACAAGTAAATTATATATAATACACAGGGATACAACCCACCCTGTTTAGAAGGTCCAGGTGTCTTTTGTACCCTGCCTTCACAAACATCCTTCTTTCACTTGGGAGTGCTGCATTCCCCCCCTAAATCGGCTTTGGGTTCTTTTGAGTTATTTTCCTCTTGCCCTCCCATGATTTTGGGTCAGGTCTGCAGTACTGCAAGAAGAGGAGGCATGAAAGGAAGAGTGGGGGATACTTGCTCTAGGCCAGAGAGGCCCTCAAACTTTCCACCCTCAGAGCCCAGTTGAAAGGGCTACAAATACCGAGGCTCCAACTATCACAAAATAGCCGTGTCAAGGTTATAGCCAGTTTCCAAACGGAGGGGGAGGCAGACATAATAAAACAAATGGCAATTGTTGGCAACATTTTCTATTGCTATCTAACCCAGGACATTCTATAAAAGGACATTCCATAAAAGATCTCAAAGTAGCTGTCTTAATACAAAGAAATTTCAGAAATAGACTGGAAAGAGAAGTGGCTGAATTGCAACTAATCACCAAACTTAAAACCATGGAGAGACCTGGTCTGAACAAAGACATTGGATTCTTATCTCATTATACATAACAAAGCTATCTTTAGCCATCTCACCCCTTGCCTTTCCCTGCAAGACTAATTGCAGCCGTTAAGAGTCCTCAACAGGTTTTCCACACCTATCAGCTGATCACCCATTCCCACCACCCTCTGAGTAATACCCCTCCCCACTCCCTCACTATATTTAAGGATCTGGTGACTTCTGTTTCAGTGTATCTGAAGAAGTGTGCATGCACACGAAAGCTCATACCAAGAACAAACTTAGTTGGTCTCTAAGGTGCTACTGGAAAGAATTTTTTGTTTTGTTTTAAAAATGGATTTTTTGCCACTGTGAGTTCCCTGCAGCAGGGAGTTCCACAGGTCAGCTTTACTCAAGCTTAGCGCAGACATTGGGTTCTGGGGGTATTGGGCCTCCTGAAATTCTTTTTGTTTTAGGCAAAATGTGCTGAAGCAGAAGCTCCTCGCGAGTATTTTTAGTAGCCTCCTGTAGCTTCTTCTCTCCATCTCCTTTCACACTTGTACTCTGTGCCTACCCCCCAAACTGACAGTTTCTTTCATCCTTCTTACCTGGGCCTTTTACATTCACTTCTTCCTCCTGTAACATGTTTTATCCCCTTCTTCTCTATCCCCAGTTTATTACTCTCGCTTTTGGAGCTGCTGCTGCTGCTGCTGCTGCTGCTGCTGCTGCTGCTAGCGCCTGCCCAACCCAAAGTATCACATAGCCAGTGGGGTGGGCTGTAGTGCGGAGGCCTTCCTGCCTGAAAGTGGGTTGAGGCTCCCTTGTAGTCCCTGACCCACAGCTGGAGAAACATGGCTATAGACAGATTTCCTATTAATAATGAATATATTTCCATCCGTGTTTTCTCCCTGAACCAAGCTAGTATCATTTCCAAGGAAAGAAGAAAAAGAAGAAGAAGAAAATGTCTCAGAATAAATCAGTCAATCCTGGTGTGTGTTAATTTATTGACCTGCCCTAAAATGGACCAGATGTTTTTCATGATCCTTTTGTTTTATAACAAGTTTGGGAAAGCCTGCCTTTTCATAGCTTGTTTTGTTGTTGTTGTTGTTGTTTTGCCATTCTGTGCCTGCCTCTCGTTGCTCTGCTTGGTTTTCTGCAGCAGACTGTGCACCAGGCTGATCCACCCCTTCCTTTATTGGATCGTACACTCCTATATATCCTGCCTGCCAACTGGGATGGACTTAAAATGCCAGAGCATGCTTCCTGCAAGTCAGCCAGGGAGCCTGTTCTCACCCCCTTACTTCAAGGCCCTCCTAGCTCCGACTATGCCCGCCCCACCCACTCCCAACTGAACTGTGGAGTATCTGTGGTGTTCATGGAGCTCAGCCAAGCCACACAACCTGCCTTGTTGATTAGTTTATTATTTTTCTTCCTTGCCGCTTCTCGCTTCTGCCGAATTGCATATGTCTGTTGCATACAGGGGGCCGCTGCAAATGAGCTCATTTAATGTTTTCGTGCAGTGCATCCTGAGCCGCACCTTGTTTTAAGGATTTTCAGCAGTGACCCTTCATTGTTTTCCTAGACTGTGTGCCTGGTGTTACTGTGTTGAATTAGCATTATCATTGTGCAGGCTGATCTCATGAGCGCTGGAGCAGTGATGTAATGCCACACGCCGGATTCCAGTTGCCCGTTTGTAAATTTATTTATCTTTGCCCCTCAGATGTGTCCAAGGCAGTGTGCAAAGCTTAAATTAGAAAAGGTTAGTTAGCAAAAGAGGACCTGAAACCAGTTTGGTGTCGTTTTGTTAAGTACAGATGGAAGAAACCACAGTTTCCCCAAGTTATGGACATAACAGGAAATTGTGGTTTATTCATAACTGGATGTAAGTTTGCAACCTACAGCCTTTGCATGTAAACAAGGAGGGGAAGAGATAGGAGGGCAGAGTACCCAAGTCTCTTTGCACTTTCTTGTTTGTAACTAAACTAAACTAAACAAAAATGGTTCACTGTTACTTTTGAGTCGTGATTATATAAACGAAGCAACAAAATTATTGTATGCTAAATATTGGGGGGAAATGAAACAAGTTACAGGATTATGCAATAGTGCCAAAGATCAAACTGACTATGAATTAAGGAGGACAAATTCTGGATATTTTTAAAATCAAAAGTTACGTATTCCTTTCTGATTTTTTGTGACATGGTTTTTGAATATTACAAAACATGATGTTTGTGTAATTACTATTAATTGTTTTCTGTAGTGTGTCCAAGAGACTCAACAGGGACAAAAATATTATTGGCAGCATTCAAATAAAATATGAGCCGCTTGGTCTGCAGAAACATACCCTCCAACATTTAGCCATTGAAAAAAGGGACATCCCATTCCATAATGATAATTTTACTATTTTTACCCCACACATTTTATTGGGTTGCCCCAGCACTCTGGGCAGCTTCCAATATATATAAAAACCTAATAAAACATTAAACATTAAAAAAATGTTGGATAACTCCATACTCTCCAACATTTCTCCACTGAAAATTTGTTGTTGTTGTCGTTCAGTCGTGTCCGACTCTTCGTGACCCCATGGACCAGAGCACGCCAGGCATGCCTATCCTTCACTGCCTCGCAGTTTGGCCAAACTCATGTTAGTAGCTTCGAGAACACTGTCCAACCATCTCATCCTCTGTCGTCCCCTTCTCCTTGTGCCCTCCATCTTTCCCAACATCAGGGTCTTTTCTAGAGAGTCTTCTCTTCTCATGAGGTGGCCAAAGTACTGGAGCCTCAACTTCAGGATCTGTCCTTCTAGTGAGCACTCAGGGCTGATTTCTTTAAGAATGGATAGGTTTGATCTTCTTGCGGTCCATGGGACTCTCAAGAGTCTCCTCCAGCACCATAATTCAAAAGCATCAGTTTTTCGGCGATCAGCCTTCTTTATGGTCCAGCTCTCACTTCCGTACATTACTACTGGGAAAACCATAGCTTTAACTATACGGACCTTTGTCGGCAAGGTGATGTCTTTGCTTTTTAAGATGCTGTCTAGGTTTGTCATTGCTTTTCTCCCAAGAAGCAGGCGTCTTCTAATTTCGTGACTGCTGTCACCATCTGCAGTGATCATGGAACCCAAGAAAGTAAAATCTCTCACTGAAAATAGGGACATCTTAAGGAAAAGCAGGACATTCCAGGATCAAATCAGAAACCGGGATGGCTTCTCTAAATCAGGGACATCCCTAGAAAATAGGAACACTTGGAGGGTCTGTAGAAACATCATATCTGCATAGGGATTCCATAGTAAGTAATTACAATGTCCATATTGTTGAAGGGGATGCTGAGGCTGAAGGAGAATGACTTGCTTAAAGCTACCTAGTGAGCTTATGGCGGGGGCAGAATTTGAGTTGAGGCCTTCCTGGTTCAGAGCGCACTGTCTTAACTGCTCTTGACTAGTCATCACAAAATATAGTACAGAATACAAACCACACACCAGCAGTAGCATACCTGTTTGCGGACTACCTATTTTCAGACTTTGCTTTGTTTGCTTGGCACAATTTGAAAACACTAATAATCAAAACTGAAAAAAGGTCTGCTGTTCATCATGGGAAGCAAACTTTCTGAAATGTTTTACTCTGTATTGCCGTCTTGAATCCTCTTATCTTCTGAAAATAGAAATAATGTATTGCATTGCCCATACCAATGTTTCTGTTACCATGTCTCCTTCTTTTAAACAGGAGGAGCAGCCCTTGCCTTTTCCAGTGGAGACCAGGAAGCCTCTTAGTCGCATCTTCTACTGGACGATGATGATGCTGTTGTTGCTCCTCGGCCTGATTTTGACATCGATGTATATCTACAGATACTTCTCCTATACTTTCCCAAATCAGGTATGTATGGGGCATGGTGAAGGGTCTCCACCTCGTCCCCCCAGGATTCTCAAAGTTCATGTTGACTTAACCTATTGCCCTATCCCCATTAGTCATTTGATTCCTTCATTTCTCCCCTGCCCCCAGTTTCATTTATCGTTTATACCCCACTTTTGTTTCCTAGGGATGCCCAGATCCCCAAGCAGCAGGACAAAATCAAAAGGCCAGAATGAAAGATCTCTGCTGTATATAACAAAATGCAGCACAGATCAAAATATAAAACAAGTCAAAGGCAAATTCATATCAAAACAGTGTCAGCAAAACAATGAAACTGTTAGATACACAAGAATTAATTAAACAACTTAATCTTCTGACCTCAATGTTCCCATCCCTTTTCCATGGTACCGACAGATAATTTTTCTGAGAACTCCAGGGTGGAGTCTGAGAGAGAGGTGGACCACAGCACTTATCCATTAAGCACAATTTTTCTTTTTTCTTTTTTGGCAAAATAAATTCCCCATCTTTAATATTAATCTGCAATTTTCATTTCCAAGTCCTTTGTCATTGGCATTTTTCCTTCTTGAGTACATACCTGGCTCTCTTTTTACTCACTGGAGAGTTTGCTCTGTACGTACACTGCGGTGGAGGTTTGTGTAAAATGTGTTCTGTGAGGTGATATTTAAGCAACGCAGGTGGGAAGCTGAGACTTGTGATACATACAGCTGGTTCCAGAGAACAGGAGGTAGGAAAAATGGGAAAGATGGTTGCTGCTGCTGCTGCTGCTGCTGCTGCTGCTGTTAGATGGTTGTGGTTGTTGTTGTTGTTGTTGTTTAAGACTCATCATGTGCTTGATTTTGAGTTACATAGAATCTTTGGGTAGAGAGGCAGCACATACTTAGAGTCACACTTGAGAGCCAGCTGCACATCATATGCAAATGTGTGCAACAAAGCCCCAACTGTCGCTTGTTTTAAAAGAAAAGCAGCTTCAGGAGGCAGCCATGTTGAGGTTGTTTGTTGTATTTGCCTAATCTTAAGGGCCTTAGCTCTGAGTGTGTGGTGCAGAAAGCCCAAGGTTCAGCCCCTGGCATCTCCAGAGATGGGTGGGAAACACACATCTGAAACCATGGAGAGCTTGTGGTAGAGCCTACACAGCTAATGCAGAGTTTGGTGGGCCAACACAGCATAAGGCACCATCCTCTGTTCCTGTGTGAAAGCTTTTTCTCTGACTCTTGCAACAAAGGCCACAGAGCCCCTGCATTGATAGCCACCCTTTTTATTTCCACAGTATGGCCTGGAAGATCAGGAGCAGGAGATGCTCTGCCAGCTTTTCTACGTAGACGAATTGAGGGAGCAGCTGGAGCTGCATGAGAACGTGAGGATTTACCTTGGCGAGAATTATGAGCAAATCAGCATCCCAATGCCCCACTTTGGTGAAAGCGACCCTGCAGATATTATCCATGACTTTCAGAGGGTAAGGAACGAGAAACGTGCTACAGATATTATGACAGCTTCTGAGGAAGGGCTGTGCCTTGGAGTCTCCTGAATATGCTTGTAGCAGCTTCAGAGACTTGCAGGAGGGACAGGACAGGAAGTCCACATGAGACGCAGTTTTCCTGACCATGTTTTTAGTACAGCTTTCAAAAGAGGTGCCTGCTCAGTTAGGTGTACCAGTTCCTTTCCCTAACATTTGTTGTTGTTGTTCAGTCGTTCAGTCGTGTCCGACTCTTCGTGACCCCATGGACCAGAGCATGCCAGGCACGCCTATCCTTCACTGCCTCCCGCAGTTTGGCCAAACTCATGTTAGTAGCTTCGAGAACACTGTCCAACCATCTCATCCTCTGTCGTCCCCTTCTCCTTGTGCCCTCCATCTTTCCCAACATCAGGGTCTTTTCCAGGGAGTCTTCTCTTCTCAAGAGGTGGCCAAAGTACTGGAGCCTCAACTTCAGGATCTGTCCTTCTAGTATCTCCTGTAAGCAGAGGTTGTACTAGAACAGGCATCCTCAACCTTCGGCCCTCCAGATGTTTTGGACTACAATTCCCATCATCCCTGACCACTTGGTCCTGTTAGCTAGGGATCATGGGAATTGTAGGCCAAAACATCTGGACGGCCAAAGGTTGAGGATGCCTGTACTAGAAGGATCTTTCAAGAAGAGGATGCACTAATTGTAAATCTTTGATGTTGCATGAAGGAACTTGAGTCTGATGTATCGCTGAGAGGTACTAAGGTTGCTTAGGCTGAGGGATCCTGGGTTGTTGGAGTAAACCTCTGCTGATCTCACCAAGACCAACATAGCTTCCCTTGTTTGAGCTCATTCTGCCTGTTTTTCCTTTCAGGGTCTGACTGCCTACCTTGACATCAGCTTGGATAAATGCTATGTCATTGAGCTGAACACCACCACTGTCATGCCACCTCAGAGTTTCTGGGAGCTGTTGGTTAACGTAAAGGTAGGCGGGGGGAATGTTCCTTATTCTCACATGGCTGCTTTAAAGATAAAATGGAGGGGACACATGAAATAGAATAGATAAAAATAATTGTGCACGGTCTGAAACACAGGGCAGGATTCACCTTACGAACACCAGGGCTTTTGCTTGTGCAATTGGACTTTCCCCCTCACTTTCTTTCCTGGAACAGCCCCTTAGATTGACCCTGGGTCAAGGGGGTGGGGTGGGAGAACCCCCTGAATAGTGTGCACTGGGTGGGGGCATCACAATTTGAACGTGTGTAAATGAGGGGGTTGCCTGTGTGGTGTAAACTGCCTTGATATACTTTATAGAACTGTTGGTTATAAATATTTAAATAAAAATAAATAAATATAGTCGGTCGTCTAACCTTGGATTTAACAAATAGGTATTGCCAGTAAATGCGTAGTCAGCCTTGCCTACATGCTATCTTCTTTGTCATTCTCCTTCCGTGATGCGATGCAGATAAACAGATAGCTTGACTTTTACAGAACAGCTCTGCTGGCATTGGATAACTCTCCTTAATTGACTGAGACAGCAATATTTTACAATAGGCTATTGATTTAGCTTGATGTGGCAGCACAACAGCATAGCAGTGTGTTAAGATGCCCTGCTCCCATTGAGTTTTCTTAATCTCCCAGGAGATAATCAATCACTGGGTCAGGAAGTGGGGTGGGAGGGCATCTGTGGCTTGGGATGCTTGCCAGTGGAACTGCCTATTCAGCTGATGCCATTCTGATGGTATCACAGAGGGATCTCTCTGCTTGCCTCCTGCGGTTTTGGAATGTGTAGGTCAGTATGCTGGTGGGAAGCTTGTTCGCTTAGTAGATGGTCTTGTGTTGGGGCAGGTGTCTGCTTTTAAAAATCAATTTCAATATTTTTTTTACGCTGCCCTATAATTGTGTAATCTTAGGGTGGCTAACCGATTTAAAATTGGGGGGTGGGGTGAGGGTTGGTTAATAAAACATAAAGCAGAACTAAAAACAGCCCAGATACCAGAAACTTAAAGTAGAAGCAAAAGGCTTAACAACCTGGCACCAAAATGTTATCTAGGTAGATGCCAGGTGAGCCTCTCTTGATAGGGCATTATATAACTGAGGACCATCACAGTCTCAAGCCATTTAAGGCTGCCGCTTGCTTGTGAGTGTTGGGAAGGCCGCTCCCTTCCTGCTAATTCCACCTGGCTGAGGGGGCGGGGCCTGCACTCACCATTACAGCTCAAAAGCCTGCAGAGAGGCCTGGGACATTGCTGCTGCCGCTTGCTTGTGAGTGTTGGGAAGGCCGCTCCCTTCCTGCTAATTCCACCTGGCTGAGGGGGCGGGGCCTGCACTCACCTTTACAGCTCAAAAGCCTGCAGAGAGGCCTGGGACATTGCTGCTGCCGCTTGCTTGTGAGTGTTGGGAAGGCCGCTCCCTTCCTGCTAATTCCACCTGGCTGAGGGGGCGGGGCCTGCACTCACCATTACAGCTCAAAAGCCTGCAGAGAGGCCTGGGACATTGCTGCTGCCGCTTGCTTGTGAGTGTTGGGAAGGCCGCTCCCTTCCTGCTAATTCCACCTGGCTGAGGGGGCGGGGCCTGCACTCACCTTTACAGCTCAAAAGCCTGCAGAGAGGCCTGGGACATTGCTGCTGCCGCTTGCTTGTGAGTGTTGGGAAGGCCGCTCCCTTCCTGCTAATTCCACCTGGCTGAGGGGGCGGGGCCTGCACTCACCTTTACAGCTCAAAAGCCTGCAGAGAGGCCTGGGACATTGCTGCTGCCGCTTGCTTGTGAGTGTTGGGAAGGCCGCTCCCTTCTCCTGCCAATTCCAACTGGCTTGGGGGGCGCGGCCTGCACTCACTGCTGCACTTTTAATTTGTTTTAATGGTGGTTTTTATATCATTTTATTATTTTTTGTTTGGGGTGGGGCAAATGTTTAGTTTAATTTTAGCGTTGTTCTCTGTTTCCTATTTGTATTATTTTGTTAATTTAGTGTATGGTCTTTATTTGTTTTTTAAGGGGATAGGGGTAGGGCTGCCTGGGATTGGGCCTCAGCCAACAGGATGGCTGGGGCAGGTTCCACAGGGGGGGTAGTCTTGGAAAGACACCCGATCTCAGTGATCATGGGCAGGAGGAGGAGTCACGCTAAGACCAGACCATGTCATTACCGAGGAGGCAGGTTTAGTCGTTGTCTGAAGACTATCCCTGCCTCCAGGTCTGGTCCTGACCGGATGGATACTGGAATCAGCAGGGGATACCCACATGACCTGAAAGTGTTGCTGTGTAATGCCAGGTCAATGATTAACAAAACCACTGCCATCCACGACTTGATTGTGGATGGAGGATTTGACCTGGCATGTGTAACAGAGACTTGGTTGGATGAAGCAGATGGGCCTGTCCTTGCCGCTGCTTGTCCACCAGGTTTCTCTTACGCACAGCAACCCAGGCCATCTGGGCGGGGAGGGGGGGTTGCAGTGATTTTTAGGAAGTCATTAGTTTGCACCAGGCGTCCTATTGGGAAGACCCAGTTTTCTGAGTGCATGTTCTGGAAGTTGGGCAATAGGGGCAGTACAGGATTCCTTTTGGTGTACCGACCTCCCCGCTGCACCAAGGATTCCCTGCCCGAGCTGCTTCAGGTCGTGGCGGATATGCTCCTGGAGACACCTAGTTTGGTTGTCTTAGGGGATTTTAACATCCATGCCGACACGACCTTACAAGGGGCCGCTCGGGACTTCGTGGAAAGCATGGCCTCCATGGGGCTGTCCCTGAATAAGTCTGGTCCAACTCATAGCCGCGGACATGCCTTAGACCTGGTGTTTACCTCTATGGATGTTGGTGATCTGACACTAAGTAAAAGTGAAACAAAAGAAGTGCCATGGTCAGATCACTTCCTGGTGCAACTGGACTTCTCTGCGACCCTTCCCCTCTGCAGGGAGGTGGGACCGATTCAGATGGTCCGCCCCCGCTACTTAATGGATCCAATTGGCTTCCAGAGAGTGGTAGGGGATGCATTATCCCATGTTGATGGCCTTTCAGTTGATTCCCTGGTGGCCCGCTGGAATGCGGAGTTAACCAGGGCTATTGACTGTCTGGCTCCGAAGCGTCCTCTCCGATTGCATGGAGCCCGGACAGCTCCGTGGTTTTCCCCGGAGCTGAGGGCGATGAAACAGTCGCTGAGACGGCTAGAGCGCCGGTGGCGGAAAACTCATTCTGAATCAGACCGGACACGGGCTAGAGCTCAACTTCGAGCCTACCAAGTGGCAATGGCGACAGCGAAGAGGACCTTCTTCGCTGTTTCTATTGCATCTGCAGAAAACAGCAGCAGGAGACTCTTCCAGGTGGTTCGCAACCTAGCAGAACCACCTTTGTCACCGGGGTCTGGTAGGGACCCCAAGATCTCCTGCAATGCTTTTGCAAAGTTTTTTGCAGATAAAGTCGCTCAGATTCAGAAGGAGGTAGACTCCACCGTGGGAGCAGGGCCGGGGCGGGAGAGTGCTAGAGCCCTGTCTAGTCATGTTTCATGGGATCAATTCCAATCTGTTACCTCCGAGGATGTGGACAGGCTGCTTGGACGAGTGAAACCGACCACCTGTCTCCTAGATCCTTGCCCATCCTGGCTTATAAAAGCTAGCCGGGAAGGGCTGGGCGATGGGCTCTGCGCGGTGGTGAATGCTTCCCTCTGCGAGGGAATCTTTCCAGACCCGCTGAAAGAGGCGGTCATTAAACCGCTTCTTAAAAAAACATCTCTAGACCCGGCCAATATGGCCAACTATCGCCCAGTCTCAAATTTACCATTCTTGGGCAAGGTGATTGAGCGGGTGGTTGCTGAACAACTCCAAGCACGCCTGGAAGATGCGGACCATTTGGATCCCTTCCAATCAGGATTCAGGCCTCATCATGGGACTGAAACTGCCTTGGTCGCGCTGGTTGATGATCTCCGGCGGGCTAGGGACAAAGGTGAGAGCTGTTTCCTGGTTCTGCTGGATCTCTCAGCGGCCTTTGACACCATCGACCATAACATCCTTCTGGACCGGCTAGAGGGGTTGGGAGCTGGGGGCACTGTTATACAGTGGTTCCGCTCTTTCCTCCTGGGCCGTGTTCAGAAAGTGGTGGTGGGGGATGAGTGTTCAGACCCCTGGGCTCTCACTTGTGGGGTGCCTCAGGGTTCTGTCCTCTCCCCCATGCTTTTTAATATCTATATGAAGCCGCTGGGAGAGATCATCAGGGGGTTTGGGTTGGGTGTTCATCAATATGCAGATGACACCCAGCTCTACCTCTCTTTTAAATCAGAACCAGTGAAGGCGGTGAAGGTCCTGTGTGAGTGCCTGGAGGCTGTTGGAGGATGGATGGCGGCTAACAGATTGAGGTTGAATCCTGACAAGACAGAAGTACTGTTTTTGGGGGACAGGAGGCGGGCGGGTGTGGGGGACTCCCTGGTCCTGAATGGGGTAACTGTGCCCCTGAAGGACCAGGTGCGCAGCCTGGGAGTCATTTTGGACTCACAGCTGTCCATGGAAGCGCAGGTTAATTCTGTGTCCAGGGCGGCTGTCTACCAGCTCCATCTGGTACGCAGGCTGAGACCCTACCTGCCCGCAGACTGTCTTGTCAGAGTGGTGCATGCTCTGGTTATCTCCCGCTTGGACTACTGCAATGCGCTCTACGTGGGGCTACCTTTGAAGGTGACCCGGAAACTGCAATTAATCCAGAATGCGGCAGCTAGACTGGTGACTGGGAGTGGCCGCCGGGACCACATAACACCGGTCCTGAGAGATCTGCATTGGCTCCCAGTACGTTTCCGAGCACAATTCAAAGTGTTGGTGTTGACCTTTAAAGCCCTAAACGGCCTCGGTCCTGTATACCTGAAGGAGCGTCTCCACCCCCATCATTCAGCCCGGACACTGAGATCCAGCGCCGAGGGCCTTCTGGCGGTTCCCTCACTGCGAGAAGCAAAACTACAGGGAACCAGGCAGAGGGCCTTCTCGGTAGTGGCGCCCGCCCTGTGGAACGCCCTCCCGTCAGAAGTCAAGGGAATAAACAACTACTTGACATTCAGAAAACACCTAAAGGCAGCCCTGTTTAGGGAAGTTTTTAATTTGTGACTCTGTATTGTATTTTGATATTTGTTGGAGGCCGCCCAGAGTGGCTGGGGAGACCCGGCCAGATGGGCGGGGTATAAATAATAAATTATTATTATTATTATTATTATTATTTAAGGGTCAAAAACCATTGCTTCTATTTGTGCCCAGAAATGGTCTGGGAGCCAGTGAATCTGGCAACACACTGTCCTGTTTCCTAATCTCAGTTCAGCAGTGTTGCAGCTCAGTTTTGAACTCTGAAGTTTACAGACCATCAGTGGTCCTGTATATGGTACACAATGGGAGGTCGCCCAGGGCATGGATAACTGAAGCTGGGCTATTCCTGTCCAGGTAGGGTCACAGTCAGAAGAAGAGGAAGAAGGTGCTAAAGGGCTACACCTCTTGTGCCAAATATGGTTCAAGAAGCACCCCCAGACTGCAAACCTGATTGTTCAACCCCCTCCAGAACAGGCTGAACACAACTCGCTTCGCTATCTTGTTTGGGTTGAATTTCAAGGTACTGAGCCTCGTGTGCTCTATTAATATGCCCAGGTATTGATTTAACACAGATTTAACATTCTGCTAGGTGATTTGCTTCAGAAAAACAACCACCACCTCTGAAAACATATTCAGTACGCTCTCTCTCTCTCTCTGTGTGTGTATTTGTGGTTTTCCTCCATGCACACCAGGGCCAACTAGTTTGCAGCTTTAGAGATGGAGTGGGAAAGCTCTAAAGAGAGTAAGCAAAATTTGGCAGTGTTTTGATTAGATCTTCTTACCTTCCTGTTGGAAAAGTGTATAATTGCATAAACTACCCTAGGCAGGGCAAGCTTGCTAGTTTCCTGCAGGCATATGGTTGGTCGTTGTGAGAAGAGGGTGCAGGATTAGATGGTCCTTTGGTTTGATCCAGCAACGCTCTTGAACAAAGATTTATCCAAGAAACCCGATGAGATCACTGCCATTTCCCCTCAACTCTATGGTTTAACAAAAAAACAACAACAATTATTAGTGGCCGGGCATTCCGTCACCACAAGGATTTCCACTTGTGCAACAGAACTTCCCCCTCCTCTGCTATCCCTGAGTGTGCTCCATACCCTCCTCACATCTGCTTCAGAGTGTTGTGGGGCGGATCCCCAGAAAAGATTTAGAGGGCATGGTGTGTGGGGCGAGAAGAGGGAAAGTTCTGCTGTGCAAGTGGAAACCCTTGTGCTGATGAGAGCCAGTGTGGTGTAGTGGTTAAGAGCGGTAGACTCGTAATCTGGTGAACTGGGTTCGCATCTCCGCTCCTCCACATGCAGCTGCTGGGTGACCTTGGGCTAGTCACACTTCTCTGAAGTCTCTCAGCCCCACTCACCTCACAGAGTGTTTGTTGTGGGGGAGGAAGGGAAATGAGAATGTTAGCTGCTTTGAGGCTCCTTCAGGTAGTGATAAAGCGGGATATCAAATCCAAACTCTTCTTCTTCTTCTTCTTCTTCTTCTTCTTCTTCTTCTTCTTCTTCTTCTTCTTCTTCGTATTAGTATTTCATTATCATTGTATGTTGCACTGCATTGAGTAACATAAGAAAAAAAAATGGTCCCTGCCATAGTGGCCCTACAAATTAAATGTAGACCGAGGGCACCATGTAAGTTTATTAGAACAGGGGACAAAGGTGGAGGCCCCCTAGAGGGTCTACGGGTCCTTTTTTGGTCTTTTGATTTATAAAAACCAATTAAGCCATGAGAAGATTTCACCTGATATCTGTTTGTATTGATTGTCTTCAGAAACCTTACAAAATAATGATGTTCCTGTCAGAAGTGTGCTGCTGCTCCCAGCTGGTTTTCAAAATGCCAATTAAATCCTTTGCTGATGAAGATGAATGACTGTTGCTTGGATCAAAATATTGAAGCCCTGATAAAATCATTTCTGAAGAGCAAAGATCATGGCTGTCAGGCATAGTTCCCCCCTGAAATTTAATCGTCATCAAATAATCTCAGTAATAGTTAAGATTCTGTGAATTTAATTCTGTGTTTTCAGAAAGGGGCATACCTGCCACAAACCTACATGATCCAGGAGGAGATGATAGTGACGGAGCATGTCACTGACGTGGACCAGCTTGGCTTCTACATTTACGCCCTGTGCAGGGACAAAGAGATATACAGGCTGAAGCGCAGAACTGCGAGAAGACGTAAGTTTTTGCTGTTGCTGCTGGAGTTACACTGCTCAGCTGGGCTTTGAAGACAGAACAGCATTTATCTTTGCAATTCCACAGAGGATAACTGTTTTATTTAGACATTTATTAACTGCCCATCAGCCATGGCCACTGGTTGGTTACAACAAATGTCTGAAACGGTAAAATATACAGTAGTGATAAATTAGAACAATAAAGTCAGTAAAAACATTAAACTCGGCACAATATGCATAAAACCCCTTGGAAGGCTATTAATTCATCTAGCTGATTTACAGTAGGAGTAACTGTATGCTTTTGTAAAGGATATCATTATGATAGTCTTTATTACTGAAGCCATGTGCTTTTTTTTTTTTTTTTTTAAAAAAAGCTTATTTCTTGAATAGAATAAATGCCTTGATGGAGGCCAATTTTTAAAAAATGGTTATGGGATTATTTTTGTGCTCTTGCTTCAACATCCTTGATTCTTAAACCGGTTCTATTTCAACACTCATCTTCTTTCCTTGCCACACCATTTCTTAATCTGACATTTCTTTCTACTCTCTTCCAGATATCCACCGGCGTGCTGCTGAGACATGTCATCACATCCGCCATTTTGAAAACACTTTTGTGGTTGACACAGCCATTTGCCAGAAGTTGTGAGAGCTGCACTCCCAATGTAACCCTTTTGGGCTTTTCCTCTACTCATCCACGCAGGCGTTCTTGCTCTGTCCTTGAGAGAATGTGTCTTAATTTACTTCTTGCTCCCATTGCTTGCGCATTACTAACTTCTCAGGTCACATGTGGCCAAACACTGGGCCTTGGGTGTCTTTGTTCTGCATTTACATCTAACATTCATACTTCACTGGGCTTAAATTTACACAGCGGCCCCAAAATGTGAGTATTGGGTTTCTCTTGAGAAAACTGGCACAACAATCTCTTCTGAAAGAGCATGAGAAATTTGAGAATTGGGAGGCCCTACTTCAAGTCTGTACCCAACAACAAAGTTATCTGAGTGACGGTGAACCAGCCATTCACTCTCAGCATTACCAACTTCACAATACTGTTGTGAGGATGAATGGGGTTGGTTTGTTGGTTAGGAGCTCCTTGGAGGAAGGTGGATTATAAACGTAATAAGAGTTGGCCTTTCTCACTAGAGTGCCACTTCCTTGTAAGGGATCCTTCTCAGCACAAAGAACAATTTGTATGAATCAATTAACAGAAAATCTGCAGTAAAATTAATTCCATAAAGGGGCAATGAAGATGTATCAGTATCCTTGCAGCTCAACATAGAAATTCATGGACTTGTTATTCTAGGTCAGAGCTTTCCAAACTTTTCACGTTTTAGACATGCATCATTTTGCAACACAGCAGTTCAGTTTTACTAGCAAACCAGAGGTGAAACTAACCCCTTTTCAGCCTTGAGGAACAGCGCAGGGAACACTTGGCAGACACACCTGCAGTCGGCACACTGACGTGTCGACACAGTTTGGAAAGCTCTGTTCTAGGCTTTACATAGCAACATTCGTTGCCTTTCTGTGCGAGCTTGCCTGCCATTTTTTCTTCATTTCTCTGTAAGAGGCACAATCCAACAATGCAAGGAACGCGTGTACAACTGATCTGCATGCAAGATTGGCCGTGTTCTCCTGAATCTTCAGGAGAAGGAAAAGCAAATTCTTAAAATCCTGAGTTTGTAGACCAGCAAGAATAAACCATTCTGGGAGGTGTTGCTGGTGAAGAGGTCAATACAGCTGGCTCTCCTAGTGTCCAGATTGTCTCACCATCTCCAAGTGAAACAGGGCCCACTAGTCTTTTTACCATTGGATAGATGACAACTGAACTTGGACCAAATGTTTATCTTGATTGACTTATCTTTGGGATCTTAAATAAATGTTTCAGATTATCACTTAGCAATTCATTTTTGCCAGATGTTTATAATGGAGGTTTTGTAGATGCAACAGCCAGATTGAGCTCTTGCTTTGTAGGAATGGATTGGTTGAAATAATGATGAGGACCTCCATGCAAATAGGTAGTAGGGCTGTGATTCATGTTGCCCACCCTCCACAATAATAATAAAGAGAAAGGGATTAGTAGCATTGCACACTGGAGGAAAGATTGGCTCCTCATTTTCTTTCACACTGTATTCTACCCATTAGGTTTCTAAACATCAGAAGTTGAACAGTAGATTATGATCCAGGTCCCTAGACATCTGCTCTTGTAAAAGATTGGTTAAACAAGAAAAATCAAATGCAGTTGGACTGCAGTTACACAATTTTCTTTTTTTCTGGCAGATGGAAAAATGTGGTTGAGAACACCCCTAGACAAGTAGAATTCAGGGAATATGAGGAGGAAGAGGGATGCACAGAAAAGAGACCATAATCTGTTGACCAGAAAGTTCACACAGATTCTTGCAGATAAATATAAATAACCTTCAAAAGCAGAATGTGTTACTTTCCTTTAAGCTGGTGTGGCAAGAGGCATCACTTTGCAAACATTGTCCCTTAGGGCAACAGGTTGTGATCAGCAGTTTTTAGCAGAACTTCGCTAAACACTTCCTACACAGTAAAATTCTCCCAGAAGATAACAGAACTAAAAGCTGTGGCTGTATTTAATATACTGGAAATGCAAATTGCACAATCTGAAACATCTTCATAATGTGTCTTGACCATTGAGGGCATTAATGGATCAGTCCCTGGGAGAACGTTGGTCCAGATGTTGTGTAGGGCATAGGATGCTTGTGTGGAGCTGGGAGATGTAGCAGGTGGACACAGGAAGAAAAGATCCGATATTTGTCAGAAGATCTGTGGCAAGGTTGTCTCCCATAGCATGTTGTGGGAGAGAACTGTGAGTCCCATTGAACAGCTCCCAGGTTACAGAAGGTCTGAGTTGTCAACACATCTCCATCTCAGGAGTATGCCTGCATCTCGAATTGAACTCTTGGTGCTTCTGAACAAGTTTTAGGACAGCTATGCATGAACAAATTGATGTACAATATGTGCATCAAGTGTCCCTATGGCATTTGCTCCCTGCAATGAAGTAGTGGCCTGGAGTGATCTGCCACTGTGATGTCGGAAACCTGCCCACCCAAATATAGGGCATGATGACACCTTCTCTGTATGGCAAATTGAGTGGTTTAGCGAGTGTTAATAATAACAAAATGCCTAATGTCTGGCTGCTGCAAAATGGAGAAAAACTCAAAACAATGCACACATTTTGCCATGTGGAGGTGGACTCAGTGTGATTCCAATTAAAGCAGTCACAACATAGAGGCATATTACTTATAACCATCCTTGGATTTTATTTTAACTTTTACCTGCCCGTGCAAACAGAATTTTCAGCTCCTTTTGAGGTATGCACTCTGCTTGGTTAGGAGTAATGTTCAAATTCCTATTGATTTTCATTGCAATTTCATCTGAATGGTATGGGTCCTGAAGGTAAAGGAGCATCATAACAGTTTCTTTAGTGAGCATCATAGCACAGTAATAAAAATTAGGCTTGCATTTTCTTCTGCGCTGCTCAAGATGGAAATCCAACCTTTTTGTGTTTGGTTGTGCATGTTTTAAGCCAGTCATTAACCTTGGGAACTGTGCAAAACCTGAAACACAAGGACAAGGCCTTAGTTGGAGCTAAAGATGATTCAAAGAACAGAACATCAGTTATCTGGTGACGAGATGGGTGGTGGTGTTGGTGGAACAAAAGAAAGACCATTAAATGCTTTATATATTTTGTCTGAAAGAAATCTTACCTTTTAGGAGAAACGAATGAGATAATAAAATATTTTACTTCTGGTTGCAGTTGTCTCTTATTTCTGTGTATGTATACCTGAAGGATTCTCCCCGTGCTATTTTTCTAGAAAAAGAGGTGCCAAAACCTCTCTTACAGTGACAGTGGTACCCACTTGAGATGTGCCAGAACTGAGTTCTGGTGAGTTGCAGCTGAAATAAAGCCCTGATTATACATGTCTTCAGGCCTTGCAAAGAGGATTACCGGTAATTGAGCACATGGAGGAGACTGGGGATGAGTGCACCAGCTCCCACACCACCACTATTTTCATTGCCTTCCAACTGTGGAGGGAGATGGTCTGAAGGGTGTGTTTTGGAGCTTTGAGCTTGGAGGGGAGGAAAGGTGGAATTGCTTAATTAACATGCAATCCCATCAGCTGAGAACCCCCTAGTTCGGGGGTCAGCAACCTGCGGCTCCGGAGCCGCATGCGGCTCTCTGACAGGTCTCCCGCGGCTCCGGCATGCCCCCTTTCAATGCCCTTTCAATAATAATTAAATGGTTATCGGCAAAAAAGGGCCAAAAAAACCATGAATAATCCGCATCAACGCTGAACAGCTGGGCGGTGTTTCTCAGCCCTCTCGGGGTTCCCGAGGACAGACCCAAGATTGATGTCCACCTTGACCACTCCCAGAGAGAGGAAGCGACTTCTTCACACCAATAAGCGTGTGGGGAGGGCTGAGCTTTTACCACCTCGGCGTGCCGATTGGCAGGACAGATCGCCCGCCTTGGCGCATAGGCTCGGAGCCGGGGCCTTACCACCGAGGTAGCCACTGAGGAGGGAGGCGGGCACGGGAGAGCGACGTTTCATCCGGCCAATGAGCCGCCGGGATGCCTGTTCCTGTTTGAGGGGAACGTGCCAATGAGGGTGGCGTTAGGGCGGGGAGAAGAAGGAGCTGGGCTTTGCGAGTTAACGAGAGAGAGAAAAGAGTTGGGATAATAAAGGCGGCGGGAGGTGGTGGCGGCGATTGGAGCGGCCCCTGTCGGGCGGAATCCTTTTCAAAGCGGCCGCGCGGAGGGCGGAGCAGGCGGGCCAGGCGTCGCCGTGACGGGAGGGCGGTAATGGTCGCCGACAGGATGAAGTAGAGCTGCTTTGGGGCGGCGGCGGCGAAAATGTCCGGGCTGCTTCTGAAACCTCCGCCAACCGGTGCTTCGCCAGTGCTCGCTGCGGGCGGTGTACATGCTCAACGACGGCCCCAAGGGCGGCTCGGGGGCCCGGAGCCCCGAGGCCGGCGTGCTGCAGTGCCTGGCGCGATTCCCCCCCCCCAAAACCTGTTTTTTGCTTTTTGGCTTTTTGTCTTGCTCTCCCACCCCCCCTCTCTTTTTCTTCCTCCCCTCCTTTTTTAATCCAAGGGGAGAAATCCCATTTTTAAAACAAACAAACAAACGAAAAACAAACACCCCCCACAGCTGCAGCAGCCACTCTATTTGAATTTTTATTATTACCCTTTTCTCCCTCTATCCCCCCTTTTTCTTTTCTCTTCCCCTTTTGTTTTTGTTTTCAAAAAAAGGAAAAAGAAGAAAAAGATTTCCCCCCTTTATTTTAATTTTTTAAACTACTACATATTTTTAATAGATATTCTCCCCACCCCACCCCCAATTTATATTTTTCCACCCCACTTTTCCATTCCCACCCACCCCTTTTCTTTCTTTATTAGTTCGCTTGCCAACCTATCTTAGAGGGGGAAGCCCTCTCTCCCACCCACCACACCCCCCCCAAAACAACTTTGAGCTGAACCCCAAAAAACGGGGGTAGATCACTGCTGAAAGTAGATCACAGTTTCTTGGGGGTTGGCCACCCCTGGTATAAGACATGTAACTAGAATAAAAAATTTTAAAAAAACCAAGCAAATAATTATAATAACTACTGTAATAAAGCACTGCTATAATTATATATAATTTCCCTAAAATTTTGGTTTCATTCGCCTTTCCGTGCTGAAATGTCACAACCTGAACGACCATGGCTTCCCCCCCCCCCAGTTTTGATCCTGGGTACGCCCCTGAGTCAATGCAAAAAAGTAAGAACTTATTCTTGTTGTTTTTACTAATTATACTTTGCATTGGCTCCTATACGTTATTTATTATTATTGCATTAAGGTAAGAAACAATATATGCAGCGTTATATTTGTTTTAAATGTCGCAATGGTTTTGCGGCTCCCAGTTTGTTTGTTTTCCTTTGTAAACGGGTCCAAGTGGCTCTTTGTGTCTTAAAGGTTGCAGACCCCTGCCTTAGTTAGACAGCACTGAATGTCATGGCCATCTGTATGTACAGTTCCTACTACTCGTAAAGCAACAGTAGGGCAATACCTTTATTACAACTAACTAAAATGTCACAAAGCAGTGAGCAGACTTTTGAGTTCCCCAAGAGGACTTCTCTAACACCAATCTTTCCATCTTGTAATTATGAAACCAAAGCTCGTAAACCAAAAGATAATGGAAGCTGCTGAATCATATTTCCGAGTAAAGTAAATGTTCTGCAAGCTTCAAGCCCACCATGCATCTTCCTCTCCAAAGCATTACAGTTCTGCAACGTAAGAGAAAGCTTGATGAAATGCAGAAAACTGCGCCTGAATTGCCTGTGCTATTCATTTTACTGGTTAAAACACGGAAGTAACATTATTACAGCCAATGGATTTATATCAATATTAAAAGACAAAAACCAGGACAATAGAGAAATCAGTTGCCTGTAAACTCAAATATTGTATGGGTTTGGGGGCAACTGCTACCTTACCACAGTCCTCATTGCGGGCCCTGGTTTGATTTCCAGGAAATTCTTAACGTGATTTAATTGGTGCACACAAGTCTGGATGTCCCTCTCACACAGTTTGTTTTATTTATTTAGGAATTGAAATGCCACTTCAAAACACAGTTTTCTCAAGATAACTTATAATTAACATCATATGACATGAATTTAAGCAAACTTCAGCAAAATTGTTCCAAGGGGAGAAATTTCCACTTCACAACAGCACATCCAAAATGGCTGCTCTCCGAATACTTTAGTCGGTGGTACTCGTTTGTGTGTTCTTCTCCATTGAGGGAAGTTTCATAAACTCCTTTAAGATGAAATAGTAGCAGATACCATCCAGGAAGCAGTTGAGATTAGCCCAGCACAGGCTGATCTGAACAAATGAGCGAATGATCTGCTGGCAATCATCCAGTATTTGGTTCTTCACGAGATAATATAACACCAGGGCCACATGCAAAGGGGTGAAGCAGACGAGAAACGTAGTCAGGTTTGCTGTGATTATATTGATGGATTTGCTCCTGTTTGTGAGGGGCTCACCAGGCGTTTGGTTCCTTCGCAGGCGTACAA
The DNA here is from genome assembly GCF_009819535.1 of Lacerta agilis. NCBI lineage: Eukaryota > Metazoa > Chordata > Lepidosauria > Squamata > Lacertidae > Lacerta > Lacerta agilis. The sequence continues at coordinate 63,083,344 of NC_046316.1, read as the reverse complement.
TGATCTGGACCGTGCAGAAGATCATAGCTGTCATGCAAATGAGAAAAGCTGTTTCCAGGGTGATAAACAAGATGGTGTTTTTCCAAATACTTCCGGAAAAGCCATAGAAGCAGGGGCCTCCATGTTGGTGAAGTTGATATGTACACGCAGTTCCTGCCCACACCCCAGCTGAGATGACAAGACAAGTTGTGGCTGCTTTTTTAGGAGATCTCAGGGTAACGGCAACAAATGGGTGCAATATAGCAATGTATCTATCCACACATATGCATGCAGAGGTTAAGATGCTTCCGTACATGTTCACAAAATACAAGCTTTCCAGGAATGAGCAAAAGGCACCCCCGAGATGCCACTCGCTTTTGTGATAGGAAATTATCTTAAAGGGAAGAGCAAAGAGCATCAAGGTATCAAAAACCATCAGTGATGCCATGTAGATAATGGGTTCTGTCCATTGCCTGATCTTGCGGCAGGCAAACCACATCGCCATTCCGTTGAACAGCAATCCCAGGATGAATGTGGGAATGTATATCGCAAATTGGAAGCGTTCCACATAAGGTGGAATGGAGAGGCTGTTGTTCCCTTGACTAGAACAGTTGGCTGGAAGGCTGCTTATCTCCATCAGTTCAGTTTCCTTCAAAAATGGGAAGAGACAATGAGGCTATTGAGGTGTAGGCTACTGGATGATAGTTTAAAGAATTAGTCAATTGGTCGGTGCCCCCCACCCACACCCATTCAAAACCCACCTGAACCATGAGCTCACTGGATAGCATCAGGGAATCTATTTTCTTTCAATCTCCCATATGTAATATGGAGGTAACAATACTCACCTACAATATTAGAGTTGCTGTAAGGATCGAACACTTAGAAGAGTTTGGATTTGATACCCCGCTTTATCACTACCTGAAGGAGTCTCAAAGCTGCTAACATTCTCCTTTCCCTTCCTCCCCCACAACAAACACTCTGTGAGGTGAGTGGGGCTGAGAGACTTCAGAGAAGTGTGACTAGCCCAAGGTCACCCAGCAGCTGCATGTGGAGGAGCGGAGAAGTGAACCCGGTTCCCCAGACAACGAGTCTACCGCTCTTAACCACTACACCACACTGGAGTAGTTGAGGAGACCAACCTTGTTTCTCTGAGTCATTAGCAGGGTCAAATCCCACCTTTGCCACTTCCACTCATGTAGGCTGGGTGTGGCCCTGCAATAGGACACCAACAGGTTTGATAGCACTGCAGTAAAGCTTCGAGTCTTAGCATTCATATTGGTCCTACTGCAAAATAAACTAAATCGTATCATAGTTAATTAAGGGCATCTCTAACCAACCTGGGTCAATTGGAATATGTTCTTCATTCTCCCATTGAAATGCTGCTGCGACGCAGATGTGAACATAAATTTTACACCACAGCAGTCAGAGCAGAAGGTACCAATGGGCTACCCATTCAAACTCCCAATAACTTATGAAGGAGTAGCTAAAATGGCTTCCTCCATACAACTGGAAGCGAAAATAAAATAGTAATTAACTCAACTGGAACTGCAACCAAATGAAGACAAACAACTGAGAGAAGTAGGCAGTGGAGAGGAAGACACAGAACTCGAAGAAGGCGACTGGCAGCAAATGAACAGAAAGGGAAGAAAAACAAGACGAAAAAGACACTTGCAAAAAAAGAAGAAGAAGCAACACAGATGTGGCTTCCTCTCTGCCTGACATCTCATTGAAACTACTAGCTGTAAGTTGGAGATCTATAACCAAAACAGGCAAGAAATGAGATCTATGAGATCTATAACCAAAACAGGCAAGAACTGGGCTATTATTCTCTTAATTTTTTTTTGTTTGCAATATAACCATGTAAAACATTTTCTGTTTCTGTGGGGGAGGGGTTAGTGCTTATGTCCCCCAATTTCATCTTAGCATCTGACTCATGAAAAAGAAGAGGCAGACTGTTCCACTCTCAGCTATAAGTGCAGACAGAGGGAGGGAAGGTTGTGGCATTTTTGTCTGTATTCTGAGCATTTGCCTTTTCACATTTTAAGCTCATCGTCGTACGAGGGTGCTCTGCGTGTGTAATGTTCCCTTGGAACCTGGCTGCTAGATTATTTTTTTTAATTTTTGTTATGGGTTAGGAGCTGAAATGTGACCTTGAAGTGTGCTGTGGAATATGGTGCTTGGTGATTTATTTTTTTAATTTGCTGCTGAACAAGAATGTGACCTTGAGCTGTGTTTCAAAACCACTTTAGCTTTAGCTAAGCATTGTTGTTCTCTTCAAAAGAGGGCATGGCACACTCTTTAAGTAGTGCCTCATTGTGAGACTCATTGAGAATCCCCTGTAAGCTGCCTTGCCTTCCACAATGGAGAAAGGTCATTAATATTCCAATAATATTCCATTAATACTTGACTTCCTTCACCAAACTGGTGCCCCACAGGTGATTTGAATTCCAACTCTGGTCAGCCGGAGCCTATGATTCTGCTGGCTAAGGCTGACTTACATAATAAGTACCTATAAAACCCTAAACAGTTCAATGCAAAACTACTTGAAGGACTGTCTCCTCATATGTAAATCTGCTCATCCTTTAAGATTCGGTATTGCATCCTTCCTGTGTGTCTACTCTATCGCCTTCTGAGGCAAGATTGGTGACCACCAGTAACCATGGTCTAAATGCCAATGCCAACTGCAATTGAGATAATCTATGTTAGCTCCACCAGCTCAAGTCAGTCAGTATTCAGGATAGTGGGATGGGAAGGCTAGGTTCAGGCTGCCCACACACCATACATTTAAAACACATGACTTCCTACAAATAATCCTGAGAACAGTATTTACCCCCCACAGAGCTACAGCTCCCATCATCCTTAAACCAACTACAGTTCCCCAGATTCTTTGAGGGAAGCTATGTGCTTTAAATGGTGTGTACACTGCCTCACTCCCCACCTTACAAACAGATGGGCATCACTCTCAAAGCTGATAGTGTCAGCCATCTGATTACGGCTGTACATATTGCTTCTGATAAACACACAAAGCACATTTTGTACTCAGGCTGAGGAAGAAATGCACCTTCAAGTATGCTATGCTATGCTATGCTATGCTATGCTATGCTATGCTATGCACATGCACACAAACACATAGAGGAGTTGCACAAGTATGATAAAGGTAAAGGACCCCTGGCCGGCTAAGTCCAGTCAAAGGTGACTATGGGGTGTGGTGCTCATCTCGCTTCAGGCTGAGGGAGCCAGTGTTTGCCCACAGACGGCTTTCCGGGTCATGTGTTCAGCATGACTGAACCGCTTCTGGAGCAACGGGACACTGTGACTGGTGCCATAGTGCACGGAAATGCTGTTCCAACTTCCCTTCGCAGTGGTAACTATTTATTTGCTTGCACTGGCATGCTTTCGAACTGCTAGGTTGGCAGAAGCATGGACAGAGCAATGGGAACTCACCCCGTCATACAGATTTGAACCGTCGACCTTCCAATCGGCAAGCCCAAGCTGCTCAGTGGTTTAGACCACAGCACCACCCACGTCCCTTAGTTGCACAAGTATTTTCCAGGGTCTGCCATATCCAGTACTGAGGCCTACATGAGATGGCTTGCTGGATATAGACAGATATTAGCCAAACTGGAGATAAAGCATTGCAAATTTAAAATCCTAGATGAGATCAATGGTATCAGTACTTAAAGCTCATAGCACTTACCCCCAAACTCACTCTCCATAGAACCAGCCAGAACACTGGATGTTATTCAGTGAATCAACAGTAGGTCCTTCTTTACAATGCCTGTCCTGGAGCAGAATAAACACCAGATCCGAGATGCAAATACTAGCTTCCTCTTATCAATGTTCTTAAAACAAACATGTACCTGCTCACTACTTAATTAGCTTGTGCCATCATTTGTGAAAAGCTGCAGCTCTATTCTGTCTACTCCAGCTAACGTTCTCAACTCACATTATTTGAACTCCTCAGACTTCTGACGTAGTTTTTAAAGGTATTTGCATACGACGTTCCACTTTTTACTATGTGGTAAACCTGTAGCAGAGGAAATGGTATTTAAAAGTCATATTTAGCAACATGCGTGACAAGCTTCTCAACTTGGCCATGGTTAGGGAATAAGATTATGTTTATTTGAAACCACTCGAGAGAAACTGTACCGACGTACCGTAGCATATGCTGTAGCATAACCCAGGTTTTGACGTTGATTTTTATATTGCACTGCACTGAACTGAAACCACGGCACTGCCACTTAACCTATTGCTGTAAATAATTAGCTAATGAATTTCTGGAAAAGAAGAAAGCATGCAGTATAGAGTGCTACTCTTTTACACTTGCAGGTTAACAGTCACTACTGGAGGTGGTTCAAAACTGATTCTTGGCACCCTATGGAATTAACAGGGCTAGATCTGTAGTGCATTATGTTTGCATACTTCTTTTGAAAACCAGGCCACAACTGGGATAACTATTTTAGAGCTCTCAAAGGGCCACACTTGATATTAAGAAGTGAATGATATGCACGACCATGATTTTATAACCTTCCCCAGTTTACTGCCATATTTACAGAATGAGATGTCAGTGTATTTGGTGCAAATGAGACTAGTCTGCTCATTGTACAACAGTTTAGTTGAAGATGAGATCAAAACGTAGTTGTGAGTTTTACTTCTGAATAAGAAAGTTTCTAATTTACTTTTGAGCAATTATTAAAGTCTTTTATAAAACATGACCTTCAGTTCCAGGAAACTTGCAAGTTATGAGTCATCTGCTGTTTTCCCCACGCTGTATAGTGCAAGAGGACAGACTATGACAGAATCATCCAGAACGTAAATGGATTGAATATTCATCATAAGAAAGGCGATGTCAGAACTGAAAATAGTAAAAAAAAAAACATCTTAATGTATGTCGCTTAAGGAATTTAAAAATATTAATGGATGTACAAACACACTGGGCATATGCCTATAGCAAAAACAATACCAGTGATATTATTTCTTTCTGATCACCTATGAAAATCCAAACTCAAAATGAAGTACATTTAACTTTACTAGACCCATCAAGATGTGTAATTAGCATCAACTTGTAAATTGTTTGTGAAAATGCTGTTAGTCCTATCTTACTAGTGAGCAGGATTTTCTGCTCAACACAGTAGTTGCTTCTACTAAATACTAAATACAGGGACACTGCCTTCTGAATAGTTTATAGCCTTTAATTAAAACTCATTATATACTAAATTTATTTCAGCTGATTGTTCATGTGGATACTTTCAAGATATTATTGATAGCTGCTCTACATACTCAGTCATCTCCTGGTTTTCAGTTGCTTTATTAGCCATATTTCAACACTCCTTAGCTGCAGGTAACCTCAGAAAACCACTTCCATCATTTGATTAAAATGAGCTTTCACAGAGCAAATATGGGATAGAATTTTTGTTTGCAGAGGCAGCTCATTCATAATTTTAATGATCAAGAAATGAGAAAGCAATGGTCATACACGAGTTAACTTGGCTTTAGTGTTGGAATTGCTTCCATCTCTCTTTTGTAGAGGGACACAGGTGGCGCTGTCGTCTAAACCACTGAGCCAATCGGAAGGTCGGCGGTTTGAATCCGTGATGGGGTGAGCTCCTGTTGCTTGGTCCCAGCTCCTGCCCACCTAGCAGTTTGAAAGCATGTCAAAGTGCAAGTAGATAAAAAGGAGCGCTCCGTGTCGGCTCCCTCAGCTAGTAAAGTGAGATGACTGCCACAACCCCAGTTGTTCACGACTGGACTTTTAACTGTCAGGGATCCTTTACCTTTACCTCTTTTGTAGACCTATTTCCTTAACAATTAGGCTCAATTGGCCTTTCCCATAATTAAGCTGCAATCAATTCCCATTATGCTGGTTGACTATCATTTCTTCCACTTTTTCATTTTCCTCCTCTAGCATTCTGATTTTAACTTTCAGCTGCCATCTCTTCTGGAGCAATGAGCATATCCTTTTTATTAGCATTTTCCCTCCACTCCACATTTCCAATTTATTTGTTTTATGGCTAAAAGGAGGCAAGTTAATACTTTGAAATTAGATCACTCTCATTTGACAACATACCCTTGAAAACTCAAACTGGGCTCTTCACAATACCTTTGCCACATAGTACTCATAGAAACGTTAAGCTCTTTCAGTTGTTCTGATGCTGCAGACTCTTGATACAAGGAATCAAGTCATTATTGTTACCTAATTATGTTTACGTGGGCTGAATAGCCCCAAATCTGGAAGTTTGTCGGCAATAGGATGTATGACCTTAACAACTCCGTTGATGGTTAGTACCACCCCCCTGGGTCATTCTGGGGCCCAAGCGATCAAAATGATCTCTAGAATTCAGCTGCTGAAATATAAGGGCCCTCCTTCAATGTCTTCCAAGATCCCATATGGCTGCTGAGACCTTCCTAGCTCTGAGACCGGGAGAGGCTATTTCTCAATCCAACAGAAAATCACTCACTCACAGGTCAACCCTGACACTATCATAGCAATAACAGCCAATGTATACAGAAATAAGGTGCTGGCATATGCATTCCATAAACCTTTGGCCATCCCGTATCATATACCCACACTGTTTTAGGGTTCAAGGCAGTGAAGTATTTAGTGGCCGCAGGCTCATTCATTCCTACCCGTTGTTCAAATAACTGCAACTGTTAAAGCTCATTTTTACAGGACAAGGGATAAATGCAAGCAGGCTATATTCATACTAACTGGCGGCTAGAAAAGTATTCAAATGTTGTAAAAAATGCAACCCAAGTTAACTGTAAACTTAACATTGAGAGCAATGCAATTTTGAATAAATGTGCAAATAATACAGTGGTACCTTGGGTTAAGAACTTAATTCATTCTGGAGATCTGTTCTTAACCTGAAGCACCACTTTAGCTAATGGGGCCTCCCGCTGCTGCTGCGCCACCAGAACACAATTTCTGTTCTTATCCTGAAGCAAAGTTCTTTACCTGAAGCGTTATTTCTAGGTTAGCGGAGTATGTAACCTGAGGTACCACTGTATAAAATAGCACCCATCCTTCAAATTTAACAGCATTTTCTATTATAATGAATCTTAGTAAGTCTTTGGATTCCCAACAATAAAGACACACACAGGCTGCCATTGTTGTTTATCACAATTACCCCTGCAACCAATATAAATGTTTTGGTTGCAGGTTTTGCATAGCAGGGACACGAGCTCTAGAATCAGGAGCTTTAATAGGCATCCATGTTTGTTTAACGACTAACAAAAAAGTTAATGCCTGTAAGCTATTGCTGCTTAAGATTGTAGTATGTACTCACCTCGAGTAAAACAGTGAATCTTGCTTCTAATACAGAATGACATTGCACATGAACTGCAAGCTACTTCATGCTATGATCCTGTTTCTTAAGACACAAATACTATTATTTGGAATGGCTCCAAACCTTTGTAAAGGACTCAACTGCCTGCAAAGATGGGTTTATATTCCCTTTCTCAATGTATTGCTTGCAATTTGTCTTTATTTTAAAATTTACATGGACCGATTACATAGTTTTTCTGCCTACGCTTTAAGGATACTTTCATGAGGTATTCTTTCCAGTTGGTTCTGGAAATGTCCTGTATAAGGGTGAACACGACACCGTTATCAGGTTCTATTAAACCATAGGATAGGAAACAGAAACTTTTAAAAAAAGAAATAACAGAAGATATATATGTATATTCATTCATGTTTCTTTATTTAACACAAAGCTCAATGTGCACAATGAAACAATGATATCCCCATGTGATTTTCATTATAAAGACATGTCTGCTAAGATTTAGGATCCTGTAACGTATTAGTATGATTCTTTTCAATATAAATTTTTCAGGTTTTCAAGATTGCTGCAAAAGGAGTGCAAGGGGGAAGGGAGAGATCTTCAAATCTAGGAGGCAGTATATAGCATTTCTGACAGAAACTTTATTTTATACTTTTCTCAGAATATATTTGTATCTATTCTAAGAAAGATTTTAAAGCTATTTTAAATGATTAAACCAAACTGCTAGAACGCTTAAATGTTTATTTGAAACTGAACAAGTGAACTGAAGTATGAAAATATTTTCAAATAATCATCTGACATTACTTTTTTTCTAATACTCTTCTCCTTCTTCAGCCTCAGCTTCCACAGAATCAACACCCACTTCTTCATAATCTTTCTCAAGAGCAGCTAGATCTTCACGAGCTTCAGAAAATTCTCCTTCCTCCATACCTTCTCCAACATACCAATGCACAAAGGCTCGCTTAGCATACATCAGGTCAAATTTATGGTCAAGACGAGCCCAAGCTTCTGCAATGGCAGTTGTATTACTTAACATACACACAGCACGTTGCACCTTGGCCAGATCCCCTCCTGGCACAACAGTAGGAGGCTGGTAGTTAATGCCCACCTAGAAGAAAAATGAAAGTTTAATTATGTTTCCCTACAAGCACAATGCTCCACTACCCACATTCAAGGGAATCATTGCAGGGATTAGGAGTTTTGCTTCTTCCTTACTTCCCATTACAGCAGGCAAGGACATTACAGAAAGAAAATTTGAGGTGAACTGAACTAGACAATCAGGTAGGTGAGAATATAAAAATTGTATATATCTATTCTCCACTATGTTCTGAGGTTCTGCTTCTACACCATAGGGAGGGAAGGACAAATGGGTTTGTGGGCAATCCTGAGGATCCCACTGTGAGCAGACTGTACTTTTGACCTGGGGGTTTGTGTTTATCAATACAATGATAAAACTACACAGGATTAACATTCAGAATGCACTTATCATTAAGTTTTATTTCAGCCAAGAAAGCCCTTTGGGTATAGGGCGGTATATAAATTCAAATAATAATAGTAATAGCAATAATAATACTGTTAAATATATGGTTAACTTACTAATATCTTAGGATCACATTCTTTGGCATACACCAAGATCACAAAATCTACCAGGAAAGGGCAAACTATTTAAAAGCCTCTCTATCGATAGTTAGTCCCCCCCCCCCAATGCTAAAACAAATACTTTTAAAATGATAGGCAAACCCTACTTCTTAAAATCTACATTATTCCAATTCTGAAAATCAGTAAAAGCAATGACAGGCACTGTTCCATCTGATCACCTATTTGAGGGAATGGAGAAAACTGGACCTCTTCCTTGCCCAAATGTCTTTGTTCTGCAGAGGGAAAATCTGCAGCCCATTTCTATATGAGCTATCTGGTTAAGGAGTGATTTCTGTTACATACTTTTTATTTTACTTTTAATAGGTTAGTTGATGTGGTTCTCTGGGCACTCTGGGTAAAAGGGAAAATAAAAATAGAAACATTAATAATAGTCCTTAGCTAGAAGATTTTTAAAGGAAAAATCTCACCTTTTAATATTCTACTTTGAGCGCTTAACGATGATAGGAAATGCTAACTGCCACAAATTAGTAAAAAATAATAATGGTACGGCCATGTACTTTCCAAACTACTGGATATCTTGTGCCTTAATGACAAATAAGAAATGTAATTTACATGAATTTAATATTGTTGGGATAACTAAAATGCACTGAATACCGCACACTCTCCCATTTGGATTATGAAGCACGGTGCATGGGCCTGCCTCTAAAAAATATCTGGAAATCTTTGGAACTCAACACAGCTCAATACAACTATGTGACAAGGATCTGCTCTGAAAGAATGAAAGGGGCCTCGTGAATGAACAAATGTACCCTGTCATTTTAGACTGAGGACTGCATATTCAAGAAGCTTTTAAAGCTGTATTTGATTCATTTTGATTAGTGCAGCATTTTCTATGAACTAATTTGACTAATTTCACTTTCAAAATAATGGATTGAAATGTTAAAATGGCAAGTGTGGAAACAACTACCTATTTGTTGTTAATTTACAACAGATTAAAAATGAACTTATGGACAGCTTGTGTACCATAAAAACAACCTATAAAGAAATGGCTGAAAGGTTCTGTAAACTCACTTAAAATGCTTTAAAATACCTTGAATCCAGTTGGACACCAATCCACAAACTGAATGGTACGCTTTGTCTTGATAGTTGCAATAGCTGCATTGACATCTTTTGGGACAACATCACCTCTGTATAACATGCAGCAGGCCATATATTTGCCATGGCGAGGGTCACACTTTACCATCTGGTTGGCTGGCTCAAAACATGCATTAGTAATTTCAGCGACAGACAACTGCTCATGGTATGCCTTTTCAGCTGAGATGACAGGTGCGTATGTTGCCAAAGGAAAATGGATTCGTGGGTATGGGACAAGATTTGTCTGAAATTCTGTCAGATCTACATTCAGAGCACCATCAAAACGGAGTGAAGCTGTGATAGATGAAACAATCTGGCCAATGAGACGATTTAGGTTGGTGTAAGTGGGACGTTCAATGTCAAGATTGCGTCGACATATATCATAAATAGCTTCATTATCTACCATGAAGGCACAGTCAGAATGCTCCAATGTTGTGTGTGTAGTAAGGATAGAATTATAAGGCTCTACTACAGCAGTAGATACCTGTGGAGCTGGGTAAATTGCAAACTCCAATTTGGACTTTTTGCCATAATCAACTGACAGTCTTTCCATGAGTAAAGATGCAAATCCAGAGCCAGTGCCTCCTCCGAAACTATGAAAAATAAGGAAACCCTGAAGACCTGTGCACAAATCAGCCTAGAAGAAAAAGACAGCAAGCAAAATATTACAGTATTCAATAGTGTGTACTTAATGTACAAATCATTCCTACAAATCACTTTTCACTGTGTGCATTTAAAATATTTGGCTGATTAAAAATTTCCTTTCATTTTTCTTAAAATCTAATGATCCTAGACTTATTTAATGAAATACGCTGTTTTGTTACATTTGTTATTTTGTTAAGAAGTATGTTGTTTGATAGATAAAGCTAAGCAGTAAAGTACTGCATTCTATACTAGTAAGTTCTATTTAGTGTAGAACTAATTAGTCAACTTAAATTAGTCAAGCCCATTAATTTCAGTGGGTCTACAAATATGTTTAATGTTGGATACAATGCACTGAATTTAATAAGTAGTAAAATGAAATCTTAACACATTTTACTTGAAATCAAAGACTTCCAAAAAATATTAAAACATGGTATGTGTGAACAAAAGAGAATTTATTTATTTATCTATTTCAGAAAACATAAATTGTTGCTTTGGATGAAATTAGCTTGTTACTGGTATATGGCTTTTTTCTCACCATCTAAGACACATAAATGACTTCCAATTATTTATGTGGTCAATTAAAGTGCATGGCTTTGGGAATACTCTTTAATGCGCAATAAAGAACCAGTTTTCCTGTCTTTGTTAATTCTGTTAAATCTATTTCAATTACCTTTAAACTCTATTCTGGCACAATAAAATCATACCTTTAAGATTAAGGACCTAAACCAGAGTAACATGGGAAGTTTGTACATACCAGAATCCTGTTAACATAGAAGAGCCCTATGCAATACTGATAAGTGTTGATATTTTACTGCTCTCTATACAAGTGTACTTGTTTTAAAAACCCACTCACTTACAGTTCTATAGTTGTCTGTGCAGAAGTCAAATTGATTCAAGATTGATGGGTCTTTACTTGTAAGTTAAGTTTATATAAAGATGGGAGGTTGTAAGGAGGGTGTGATTACCGGTAGCAATTTGGTTGTGTGTGTCCTTTGGATTTTTCTGACTAGTTTGAAAGGTAGCAAAATAGGTTGATGTCTGTTCTTAGTTTACTACTAAAACTTACCAGCTTGCGAATGCGATCCAGCACTAAATCAACAATCTCTTTTCCTATGGTATAGTGGCCTCGGGCATAATTGTTAGCAGCGTCTTCTTTTCCAGTAATAAGTTGCTCAGGATGAAATAACTGCCTATAAGTGCCTGTACGCACTTCATCTATAAAAAATTATAAAGAATCTTGTAAACCATTCCTATTTCACCTTTGCCTGATGTATTTAGCCTTAAAACATTGTGCATGAAATGGTAAAAACAGATAGCTTGCCACAAAACTATTTTGGAAAATTTGTATTGCTAGTTAATATTAATCCATAACAACTCTAATATACTGCTCAAAACTGCAATATAGTCTATTTAATACTAGGAATTTCATACATCAGAAAGCAGCAATATACCTACCAACCACAGTTGGCTCAAGGTCCACAAAGACAGCTCTAGGCACATGCTTGCCAGCTCCAGTTTCGCTAAAGAAAGTGTTGAAAGAATCATCACCACCTCCTATGGTCTTGTCACTTGGCATCTGACCATCAGGTTGGATTCCATGTTCAAGACAATACAGTTCCCAGCAAGCATTACCAATCTGAACACCAGCCTGTCCAACATGGATGGATATACACTCACGCTGTTAAAACAAAACAGAACAAAACAAAACAAAGCAACAAAGACACATAGAAGAGTGAAAATTAGTTTGCTCTTTTGTAAATCACTGAGAATTAAAAAAAGTAGTACTGTACCATCACAAATACCATAGGCTATTTTTTTTTAAGTGGCTCTCTTTTCAAACACACCACTATCTCAGCTTAGATAATCTATTTAATGGAATATCCGAGGCCCGTTTAACTAACACCTTCAAAGAGGAATGTATTTCTCCTACCCTCCATACGATCCAATTAAGTTTTACTTATGCACTCATTACCTGTCATCTTTCACAGCATTTTGCCCTAAGCTGGCCATTACGTACTTCCCAAACGGTTAATAATTACAGTGCATTCCCTCCCTACCACTGTCTCCTTTCGCCCTTCTCTACGATTTCATGCCAGGATACCCGGCTTTACATTTCAACAGCTCCGACTTATCCCACTGTGGGCCTAAATCAAAGGAAAGCGACGGCTTTCACGCCTCCTCCTCCTCTTCCATGCCACCCTTTAATAGCAAAACCACAATATTCCACCGCTCCGCACCATGGCGAATCTGAGGCGAAGAGACGGTCAGCCCTCGCGCTCTCGGCCCTGAGTAAAGACCGCCAACGGCGCGAGGCCAACCGACTCCCTCGGCAAGATTCGCGCCTTTCGGGGGTCACGCGGCCGCTCTCCATTGGCTGCGAGAACCGCCGCTCGTTCCCTCGTGCTCGCGCGCCACCTTCACACGAGTCGGCCGGCCTTCGGCGCGCACGATGAGGGAGACCTCGGGTTTCCGTCTCCCCGCTTGCCATAGGGCCCTGCTTACCATCCTCTTACCCCGAGCTCACGGCCCCCGTCAGAACACCCTCAGCCGAAGGGGTTCAACACCCGCCATGCCGTCCCTCCCTCCCAAAGCCCCACCACAGAAGCCCCCGCTCCCTACCATGGCGCCTCGCGGAGATGACGAGTTTCACGGTCACCGGTGGAGCGTTCTGCGCCCTTCCTCGTCTGAGACTAACGTCAATTGTTCAGCCGTTGGGGGCAACGGCCTCTCTCGCGCCCCTTTCGGTCGCCCTACGGGTGCCCTATTGGCGGAGGCTGCTCCGCTTTTGCACGCTGATTGGTTGAACGGGTTCTTTTCCAACCAGGGATGGTTGTGGCCTGAAATGATGAGGGTGGTTGGAGGGGAGCGTGACGTTTTAGGCGGGAAACATTTTCGCTCCTGGGGGAGGGGTGGGTAGCTAAATGGATCGTCGGAACCCCTCGTCAACAAAAGTATCCTATGGGGGGGGGGAGTGCAACTTTATCACTCACTGTCAAGTGTGAAAACTGCATGCTTTTCACACATAATTGAAATGCGTGAAGTAGCTCATGCTTGTGGATTGCCAAGTGCATTGAAAACATTTACCCCCTCCAAACTTTGAATTAACCAACTGCCATTTATAACTATCTACTTTGAAGGCTGCAGCCTTATATGCACATAAAAGGTAAAGGTACCCCTGACCGTTAGGTCCAGTTGCAGAAGACTCTGAGTTTGCACGCTCATCTCTATAGGCTGAGGGAGCCGGCGTTTGTCCGCAGATAGCTTCTGGAGCATGTGGCCAGCATGACAAAGCTGCTTCTGGCGAACCAGAGCAGCACGCAGAAATGCCGTTTACCTTCCCGCCGGAGCGGTACCTATTTATCTACTTGCACTTTGACGTGCTTTCGAACTGCTAGGTGGGCAGGAGCTGGGACCGAACAACAGGAGCTCACCCTGTCGCGGGGATTCAAACCGCCGACCTTCTGGTCGGCAAGTCCTAGGCTCTGTGGTTTAGACCACAGCACCATGCACTTACTAGGGAGTAAATTCAACTGAACAAAGCAGTGAACATGTATATGATTATATTGCTTTTCACAAAAATGTGGCTCAAAGCAACTGAGAAACTCAGAAATAAACCACTTAGAAAACAGTAAAAAACAAGTACTGTACTGTATACAGAAAAACCAGCAAAAGACTAGGTCCATCAGGCCTCCTCTCCTTGAGCTGTCTCCTGGGAGCAACCATTTTATCAATCCGTCTCTAGGAGAGATAGAAAGCAAAGTTCACTCCCCACTACAAAACGACCACTATCCCAAAAACATAATGTAAAGGTAATGGTAAAGGGACCCCTGACCATTAGGTCCAGTCGTGGACGACTCTGGGGTTGCGGCGCTCATCTCGCTTTACTGGCCGAGGGAGCCGGCGTACAGCTTCTGGGTCATGTGGCCAGCATGACTAAGCCGCTTCTGGTGAACCAGAGCAGCGCACGGAAATGCCGTTTACCTTCCCGCCGGAGCGGTACCTATTTATCTACTTGCACTTTTTGGGATGCTTTCGAACTGCTAGTTTAGCAGGAGCAGAGACCGAGCAGATTCGCACTGCCGACCTTCTGATTGGCAAGCCCTAGGCTCAGTGGTTTAACCCACAGCGCCACCCGTATCCCCAGAAACATAATGTACCGCAGTACAATTGTGTCGTAAAATATCACCATTCTCATTTAAAATTAATACAGAAGCTTCCAAAATGCACAATGAAATGTATGTTTTAGCTAATGAGCAACATTATTCAGAAAGAAAACCACCCAACAGTGCCACCGTGTGGGAAATGTATCTGTCATTTTGTAGCAGTGGCTACAATTTGAAATCCTGTGTTTCTTAACTGTCTTAAACAGTTTCTGTACTTGCCACAAGGAGGAAGCATAACCCACATTTAGAAAAGCTGCATAGCATTTAAAGAATGGTTTAAGAAAGTAAAGTTTTCAGCATTTGTAATGAGGGTTACAAAAACAGTAGAAGGGCTGTATTTTAGTATTCTCTTCAAAGCTTCATCCAATAAACAAAGCATTGTCAAAAACTACTGAATTGCAAGAATGCCTTTATGTGCTAGCTGTTATGTTCTGCTTAACACAGATTTATTGAATCGGAGGCAGTTTTCAAATCAAACTGGATTTTATTCTAAGTAAAATATTATTATGAGTGGGTGGTCACTCACCAGATCCAGACACTCTGGGAGAAGACTGATTTTCTAGATCCATTTCTATAATGGTTTTGATCTGACTTTGGCACAGAAACTGCCTTGGTTGCCTTATGCAGTTTGCCTAGATGCCATAAAGTTTAATACGAACAGTCAATTTCAACAAGTATATGTTGGTTGAATACTGCAAATCAGTTGCATAACCAGCCCTTAGCTTAGGATATTACCAGAAAATTTGCAGTGGGCAGGATTCCAGTGTCAGGGAAAGGGAAGGGAGTATTTTGTAAAAGAGCTAAATCCTAAATACAAGCAGCAAAGAATCATTTAAATTATGGCTGTTATTTCATAACTTTAATAAAGTTTTGTTTTAATACTTTAAGTGCCAACTGTTTGCCATTTACATAGTGTTTACACTAACTGGTTAGAACATTTTAAGCCAGAAAAATGCTTAGGAACATACAATGCTGCTGTCTATCAGGCCTGATTATTCCTTTAGTCCAGTATTAGTCTGCTCACCTGCTACCTAATCCACTGGAGAAATGAAGGATTGAACCTGGTACCTTCTGCATATAAAGCATATGCTCTACCACTGAGCTATGCTCTCTCTCAATAACAATTGGGAAGCATAATTGGCTTCATGCTTTTTATATCACTGGAAGTTCAAACACTAGGGTCATTCCTTTTTAAATAGCAGATGAACATTCAATAAAGGAGTTTAAAACAGGTCTGCAAAATCTGTGATCCACCAAGTGAACTCCTTGCCTCCTACTTCATCTGCTGCCAGTATGTTAGGCAGGCAAACAGGAGATTAATAAACCTTGTCTGGGATTGCAAAGAAGAAGAAAAAAGGTAAGCAGTCAATAGTCCCCAACAATACATGGATGGTGGGCTGCAGTAGGGTTCCCATATCACAAATGGAGTGCAGATTTGTTACATAATATCCATAGGTCCTTGCATCACAGGCAAATATATTTCTGTTATCCCAGGTTTTTTAATCTGTTTGGGTGATATTCAATAATGATGAAAACTTATGTAAATAGGACTTACCCTTCCTTTCCTTCCTTCTATAACTGCATGTACACAACCTAAATCTGCTGTGGAGAGTTGTGGGATCCTTCAGAGCAGAGATTGAGTTTGTGGCCTTATGGATATGTTGTATTCTAGCCTTTTATTTTTGTGACTCATGCTGGAAGAAAGCAGGCAAAAATATTTTTCATCTCCCAGGGTTCATTGCCAGTGGCAGACTTGCTTTACTAGCTCGCTGCTGGCTGAAATGCAGCCGGCTGTCAGCCAAGGTCACTTCCGTTCAGATGCTGGAAGTCTTCATTAATAAATACAGTACCTTCCTACCAACATCTAAGAGCATCATTCAGAAAACATGATGAACTGAAGCAGGGATGGGGAACATCTGGCTAGCAGACTCATTGTAATCCAGGTGCTGGGATTTTCCCACGGCTACCTCCCCTGTCCTAGGACGTGCCTTCATGTGGTTTTGCTTGTGTTCAGGGAATGTGTCATGCTGAGAGGTAAGTGAGGGGCACATGGGGCTCATCAATCTGGGAAGGAAAACTCTGAATCTAAACCTCCACTGCCTTGTGGTATATCTTTGGGAGAAGAAAAGACTAAGGAGCAAACCCTATACAAATCCGAAGTGGAGTCCTTAGGATGGTTGGATGGTGTGTTGTTCCTCCTGGAACTCCTGCAGCCAAACTGGTGCCAAACGTATGGCTCTGTTTTCCTTTGGACTACATCAGCAAGGCCAAGAGTGAGGTCTTATCATCTGGGCAGCCCAGGACCTCCATACACACTGCCCAGGTTTGTTCCCTGGGGAAGTCATTTGGTGCTGCTAATGCAGTGACTTCACCCCCAGAAGCACACTATTGTCTCTTGAGACAGCTGGATGCCAGCAAAAATATTTAAATGATGGCTGCATTTTACAACATATCTTTTCCCTTACACAATTAAATGGAGACATTTGATTTTATGATAATTTCCCCTATTATCATTAGCATTCATCTTTAAGCTTAGATTAAATGTGCGGGGAAAGGCGGGGAAGATGACTGACTTTACTCCTCTTTATAATCCTAGTTCTTGTGCCATACTGTCCTATATTCTGTAACTGCACAGCTCTGTAAGGGTGCTGCAGAGAAGAATCACAGTTCTAAATTGCAATGAGACTGCATATTTCTCATTCTTCCACTCATTGCAAAATAATACAACACCACATAAACCTTTCTGCTGGAATATATTTGGGGTGGGGTGGGGGAACACTGTAAAATATTAAATACATAGGAAAGACAGACAGAAATGAAATTTTGATGTAATCACACTACAGTCATTTACATTACTTCAGAGAAGAGGCCAGCTCCCAAACTTTCTGCACTTACCGGTACTTTGAAAATAGTTCTAGACAAGGACCAGTTTAAAGAAGACAATGTAATGACTGATGTGCTGAGGCATGATTGATAGACATTGAAAAGACGTGTCAGAATTCTAACATTTAAAAAGTGCCTTATCTTAAAAATGTAGACAAGCAAACGGAACAAGCTGGGTTTTTTTTTTTAAAGGAAATTAGCAATCAAAATAGATAGTTGAAACCATGTTATAAATAGCAAAGCTAAAAATAAGTAGGATTTCTCTGTCATTTCAAATAATTTTGCTGTTACTTGTTAAGTGGCTGTTAGAGCACTTTAGGACTGAGTTTTAAGTCATAAATCATGATGAGGCCCTGCCTGTGATTTCAGAGGTGGTAATATTGTGTGTAATAAGGAAGTTGTATAACTGGCTGACAACATACACGTTTGCCTTCCCAGGTGTTTCGTCTGTGTTTTTACTTTCTGCCATCATTACTTACAGACTTTCAGCGATCATTTCCCATTATATACTGGAAACAACGTTCAAATCAATAACCCATTTGCTATTAGCCCCAGTGGCTACAGGCTAAAGCAAGACTGGATACAGAGCAGCAGCAGCAACACACTTACACCAGTATGTGGCAGAATTGTGCATATTTAGACAATGGCCCAGTTTGCATGCCACCTTAATCCACACTGTTCAGAAGTTTGTGCTTTACTCCTTCCGTGCACCTGCCTGTTGCCTTCCTGGCAAGCCAGTTAGGTTTCATGCAGGTATGGGCTCATGGTTTGTGTCCCACAAAGAAACCATGATCAGTAAGCAAAAAACAAACCTTAGGTGCCACTTGTGGTTTGCTTGGAGAGAAACAAACCAGTAGTCTGGTTTTACACTGTCTCCTTTCTGGTGCAGAAGCAGCAGGACTGGGGGTAGAGTGAAGTGCAGACATGAGCAGTGAGTGCACTGTTTGCTCACATTAAACAATCATTGGTCTAAAGGTAAAGGTACCCTTGACCTTTAGGTCCAGTTGCAGACGACTCTGGGGTTGCGTGCTCATCTCGCTCTATAGGCCAAGGGAGCCAGCGTTTGTCCGCAGACAGCTTCAAGTCATGTGGCCAGCATGGCTAAGCTGCTTCTGGTGAACCAGAGCAGCGCACGGAAACACCGTTTACCTTCCCGTCGGAGCGGTACCTATTTATCTACTTGCACTTTGATGTGCTTTCGAACTGCTAGGTGAGCAGGAGCTGGGACCGAACAACAGGAGCTCACCCCGTCGCGGGGATTTGAACCACCGACCTTCTGATCGGTAAGCCCTAGGCTTAATGCATAAACTAGGCAGAAAGTTAATTTCCTGGAAAAGAAATGATAATGAGGCAAGAGGGGCATATTAGACAAGGCAAAGGGGAAAGGGAAAGAAAGAAAGAAAAGAAAGATTGATGCTAGTGACATACATGTATGTGACCATTGCAAAAGAAAGTTTGGAAAATGTGTATAGTGATTAGGGAACTAGGATTAGCAACATTACAGGTGCCCAGACAAAGAAAGAGGATGTGGGTACAATCTGCTTTACCAGAGGGGAAGAAGTGAGAATAAAGATTGAGAAACTGAGGATAATACACCTGCTTTCTGTTTCCCTGGATCACTGGTAAAAAGATTTTTGAGTAATTTATTGGTGAAAATATTCAGAATTCTGTCCTCATGAAGGATCTAACAGACAGATCTCTTGCATACTCTAGATAGTGAGACATGGGACTCAGGTGCCACATGATCTTAAATTACCCTTGGCTACAGGCAAATTTGTCACACCGTGTCAGGAGAGTTAAATACTGTGTTATGGTGTAATGTGCTTCTTGGCAGCTCACATTGAGCAGGGGACATATTACTGTGTTTTGTACCAGCTGTGCCCTCTGAATACTGGCAGGCCGACAGATAAAGTCCTAAGATGGCAAAAACATGATAACAATTACTGTCTGAATACAAAAGCTTCCAGCCTTTACAGTATAATAGCAGGGTAATCCCATGCTCAAGGAGCTGGCGCAAAGCATGCTGGCCCAATTGAGGCTGCCGTATAGTCCATCGGAAGCCCAGAGGAGGTGAAAGTACCAAGCTGAGCAGGTATTTACAAAGTAAATACACAAAATACAGAATGGTGGAGTATCCAACCTTGCTGCCAGCTGTTGACATACACAGAGGAGTATTTCTAAATCACTCTGTTCTGCTTTGGTCAGAGCTCACCTGGAATACCGTTTCCAGTTCTGGGCACCACATTTTAAGGGGGATATTGACAAGCTGGAACACATGCAGAGGAGGGCGACCAAGGTGATAAAGGATCTGGAGGCCAAGCCTTATGAGGAATGGTTGAGGGAGCTGGGTATGTTTAGCCTGGAAAAGAGGTGACTGAGAGGACATATGATAGCAATTTCTTCAAATATCAAAGGGCTGTCACATGGAAGATGGAGCAAACCTGTTTCTGCTGCTCCAGAGGGCAGGGCTCGAACCAATGGATTCAAATTACAAGGAGATTCCCACTAGTGGGCACCCCTTGGCAGAAAACACCCACTTGGCGTGCTCCATGAGAACTCCAGAGGGGGAAGAGCAGGGTGGAATGGGCAGAGAGCTCCTGTGGTTGAAGCTTTGCATTTAAGTCAAGCATGTCAGGGTTGTGAGCCCCTAGTGCCTTATGGCAGTTAAATCTAGAGGAATAAATGTGGGAATACGCTCTGACGCCTCCCGCGCGTGGCTGCTATCTCTCCGATCTTGTGCTGCCGTGCGCGGAGGAGAGAAGAGGATCCAGCCGGAGTTAGAGCCGGGATCCCTCCGCGCGTCTGAAAGCGCACCAGAAAAGCCTCTGCTAACGGCTGCTGGATTGCTTTCCCGCCCGGAAGGGCTTGTTTTGTTTTACTGAGTTATGATTGGTTAAAACCTGTTTAATGACACTGTTCAGTTCCTTAATAAATGGCCCCTGCCTCAGTTGGAGGCAGTTGGGAGAGCTTGCTACTAGTGAGTGCATTAGAACCATTGACTGCAGTCTCTTTTATTTGGCCTCTTTCCTGCTTTCAGTCACACCTTCTGCTTTACTTCTCGCTCTGCCTATCCTTTCCTTTTCGGAAACCTTCAGAAGCCTTCGTAACGCAACTCCAGAGAAACCTTCAGAACTCCAACAACAATCTCACAACCTTCAGGTTCATAACCAGCGGACCCTTTCACGGCCAGTGGGAGCAGGCACTCTGGAATTACTGGCTGTCCCAGATGCTGGTTATCCACACAAATAAATGTGTTTACTCTTCTCTAAGAACCCTCATTGTGAGTAAACAAATGTGCCAAACTGCATTTTAACTGCTATCTAATCTGTAAGAAAATCAGTCTTGAATATCCATCGTTGGAAAACAACCCTTTCACCATACTGCTTAGCATTTTTAGAATAACCGTTGGACCAGGATCTTCAGCGTTGTACAAACCCGTGCACATCAACCAGTTTGTGCTCAAGCGGATGACTAAGAACAAATCATAGAAAGAAGGTTCTAATAATTATATAGAATCTTTTTTCCCCCTGCATGTTCTTTTAAAATCAGACTTTTAGAATTCCCTGAATAGAATGGAATGCAAATGAGATAAGGGTTCCCATAGGGTCGCTGAGTCCATTATTTGACCCTCCCCACAAGCCAAGTGCAGTTTTCATGATTCACTGCTGAGGAAAACCCGAGTTGAAAAACAACTGGCATGCAAACCGTAAACTTCTTCACCACATATTTTATTTCCTGTTTTTAGAGGGAAGCAAACAGACCAGAGTTCCTGTGTGTGTGTGTGTGTGTGTTTTAATGTCACCCTTTTGAAGTTATAGTGAATTCAAGGTGGTGTCGTAGTGGTGGGAAAAGATAAAGTACGCATTTCCACTATCACTACCAGGTACTTAAGTTGTGGGAAGAAGGGGAAGATCTGTAAATGCTGTCAGACAGATGCATATCTTTGGTCTTGTAGCTATGCTCTGTGGAAAATCACACACTCAGTTGTTGTTGTTGTTTAGTCGTGTCCGACTCTTCATGACCCCACGGACCAGAGCACGCCAGGCGCTCCAGTCTTCTACTGCCTCCCGCAGTTTGGTCAGACTCATGTTGGTAGCTTCAAGAACACTGTCCAACCATCTCTGTCGTCCCCTTGTCCTTGTGCCCTCCATCTTTCCCAACACCAGGGTCTTTTCCAGGGAGTCTTTTCTTCTCATGAGGTGGCCAAAGTATTGGAGCCTCAGCTTCAGGATCTGTCCTTCCAGTGAGCACTCAGGGCTCATTTCCTTCAGAATGGATAGGTTTGATCTTCTTGCAGTCCATGAGACTCTCAAGGGTCTCCTCCAGCACCATAATTCAAAAGCATCAATTCTTCGGCGATCAGCCTTCTTTATGGTCCAGCTCTCACTTCCATACATCACTACTGGGAAAACCATAGCTTTAACTATATGGACCTTTGTCGGCAAGGTGATGTCTCTGCTTTTTAAGATGCTGTCTAGGTTTGTCATTGCTTTTCTCCCAAGAAGCAGGCATCTTTTAATTTTGTGACTGCTGTCACCATCTGCAGTGATAATGGAACCCAAGAAAGTAAAATCTCTCATTGCCTCCATTTCTTCCCCTTCTATTTCCGGCTTGGGATTCATCCAGTCCAGCCTTTCACATGATGAATTCTGCATATAAGTTAAATGTTGTTGTTTTTCCTGGTTGCAGGTTATTCAGAAACTATGCTAGTTACAGGCAAACTATCAATCTCCTCCCTCCCTTATCCTGAGTAAATGAAAAAGTAAAAAGAACCACTGTTTTCCTCTTTTCCAAATTTCTGGTTGCACAACTACTCAGTAAACCAGGCACCCCAACCTCCAGCTCTCCAGATGTTTTGGACTACAATTCCCATCATCCCTGACCACTGGTCCTGTTAGCTAGGGATCATGGGAG
Organism: Lacerta agilis; assembly: GCF_009819535.1. Taxonomy (NCBI): domain Eukaryota; kingdom Metazoa; phylum Chordata; class Lepidosauria; order Squamata; family Lacertidae; genus Lacerta; species Lacerta agilis. The sequence continues at coordinate 63,060,747 of NC_046316.1, read as the reverse complement.
TTGTAGGCCAAAACATCTGGAGGGCCGCAGGTTGGGGATGCCTGCAGTAAACAGTGCCCCCAAAGTGCAAAACAAAAAACTAGTGCAAAACAAAACCAAAAACTTTACACCAAGCAGTTAGCTGCTGACAGTGATGCTCTACTTCTCAGAAAAACTTGTTTGTTTGTTTTTTAAAATTAACAAGTGATTTACAACAACAGAAGCAAATATATTTATTGTTAGGTTTATGTTTATTGTTTGTAATAACTTTTAAATCAAAACATGAAAGAGAAAGGCTACAGTACCCGAGAAATCCCTAGCTGTAGTAACAGGTGGGTAGCCGTGTTGGTCTGCCATAGTCAAAACAAAATCGAAAATTCTTTCTAGTAGCACCTTAGAGACCAACTGAGTTAGTTGCTGGTATGAGCTTTCGTGTGCATGCACACTTCTTCAGATACACTGAAACAGAAGTCAGTGTATCACCCATTCCCACCACCCTTCTGAGTAATACCCCTCCCCACTCCCCCACTATATTTAAGGATCTGGTGACTTCTGTTTCAGTGTATCTGAAGAAGTGTGCATGCACACGAAAGCTCATACCAGCAACTAACTCAGTTGGTCTCTAAGGTGCTACTAGAAAGAATTTTCGATTTTGTTTTAGCTGTAGTAAAGCATTGATAATGCTTAGATAACTTGCCCTTTTTGGCTGCAAGCAAATAGCAGTATGGGAGATAGACAGGTAAATAAACATGAAAATGGGTTGTGGGACCTATAGTCCTTTGGATGCTATTGGACTCCAACTTCCATCATCCCCAGCTAGCATGGCTAGGGTGTCTGGGGTGATTGGAGTTGTATTCCAACAACATTCAGTGGGCCATCGGTTTTCCATCCCCTTATTAATGTGATATTTTTCTACTGAAAGCAAAGTGTTGAAGAGAACAAAGAGTTAAATGTGTGGGTACAACTGAAACCAAGTGATGCTAAAAATAAAAGTGGAATTTCCCCCAAACACTGAATGACAACTAAACGAGGAGGTATGTGGCAACTTAAAAACTGACAAATGTACTGTGGCACAGACATTTATGAACTGAAGTGCACTACACATACACACGCAGACTATTTCAAACCCTCCAACATTTCTCCAGTGAAAATAGGGATGTCCTAGTCCATAATAATAATAACAACAACAACAACAATAATTTTATTATTTATACCCCACCCATCTGACTGGGTTGCCCCAGCCACTCTGGGCAGCTTCCAACATATATAAAAACATTAAACATTAAACATTAAACTGTAAACCACCTTGGGTGCCTTGGCAAAAAGACAGTATACAAATACAACGAATAAGAAAAAAATCTTAGCTAGTGTTCGGACACCTGTTGAAAAGGTGGCTCATTTTTTAGACACAGGCGGCTTGGGCTAGGGCTTCAAGGTAGGCACTTCTTAAAGTAGCAGTGCAGTCTAGTCTCTGAGAATGTTAATGTTTGTAAAATATAAAAGGGGCTTGGAAATGCGTCAACTGAGACAGGCGAAAGCTCTGTGTACGGGCTGCTATAGGAGCCTGTCAATTGTTGTTCTGAGGGACGAAATCATTGCTTATTGAGTCCGTAATCAAGCTATAATAAACACTGCTATCCTTCACTTATTGCTTTGGTCATGGCATTCGGATAGAGTAAAAGAACAGTTGCTGCTGGTAATACAAGGGACAATACGTCCAATTCTGGAAGAGGGTGATTCCTTTCAGAAGAGCTAGTAAAATAATATAGGGCGGATACAAAGTCAAGATGCAAAGAGAGCCATGCTCTTTCCCCATGAGACAAGTTGCTTAGAATGAAGGCCACAGTCTTGACACCTGGATTTTATAAGGTTTTTTGGAACCAGGTTGGCAGTGGGGATGTTAGCTGATAGTGCTAAGCCAGGGGCCTACTGACTGAGTCAGTTAGCTTGCATTGCAACTAAGCTGGCACCCTTTGGAGACAAAGTGCCTTGTGTTTGCTTGAGACAGCTCATGACCTGCTAGCCTACTTACAAACACACTGGCCATTAAGATGGACCAAGTTTCTATGCAGAGATAATATCATATCTGAGGGACTTCTGGGGAGATGCACGGTGTGTTCTATGTATAGAGTCATTGCACCCCATGCATGAATTCCCTGTTGGTGGAGGTCACACAACTTTATCAGTATTGAGAAGTAATTGAGAAGAGCTGCATTGAAGCAGTAATAACGGCACATTATTTGTTGGAGCACTTTGGGGGACAGAAAAAAACAGCATTTTGAGTGGTAGTGCACTTGTCACCATTACATATATTTGGGCATGCAGTCCTTCTAAATAATTTCAAAATCTTGATCTTCAGAGCTTTGCTTCTGTTGTGTTTCATATTTGGTTGTTAGCTTCATGGAAGCTTCCTGGAATTCCTTGTTCACAAAGTAATAGCAAATGGCATCCAAACAGCAGTTGGTGTTGGCAATAATTCCTGCAAGGTTTGTAAAGTTGTCAATTTTTTCTATCTGAGTGCAGCTGGCCTCAGTGTAGTCAGCTATGAACCGAATTAAGTATGCAAGATGAATAGGTAAGAAGCATATGACAAATACGCTCATATTTGCAAAAATGATATTGATTGCTTTCTGGATGCGCTTTTCTTCATATGGGTTTGTTTTCTTCTTCTTCACGAGTTTCTTTGTGATTTGAATGGAACAGAAACTAAAAATAGTTAATGGTATAAAAAATCCCCAAATGACAGATGCAAATACATACATTGATGGTTCTCTGGAAATCCTTCTAAAGCAAGTGCCTGATGAAGCTCGTTTCTCAAAATTTTTAGTCACATATACAATGCTGATAATCAAGGCCCAGAGAAACCCAGAGATAACTACTGACTTCAGAGGGGAACGTATAAGCTTTGCTTTGAGGGGATATTTTATGGCAATGTATCGATCAATTGCTGTGATGGTGATAAGGAAGATGCTCATATACCTGTTAATGAAGTATGTAGACTCAAAGACCAAACACAGTGTAGTCACATCGTTTCTCTTATAAGCCATCTTGAAAGGCAAAGTAAAAAGCAACAAAAAATCTGCAATGGCTAAATTGGTCATGTATACTCTCGTTTCAGTCCACTTGCTCAGATTGCAACAGAATATCTTCAAGGCCAAGGCATTTAGGATGACTCCAATGCAGAAAACGGGGAAATAAATAAGTGCTTGAGTGAGAAATATCAGTTCACTGCTAGTGTTGTTGCAGTTCAATTGTTGATGCACTTCTTGGGTCATTTCCCACACCGGTGCTGTAAAAGAAGCATGCTATGGTTATTATACAACTTTAGTCGCCAGGCAAAAACGTTCCTCTTCAACAGGGCCTTTGGCTGTTTAACATCCTATGCACTTTGGGATGTGTTAGTGGGAGTGGGTGTGGGGAGTGGGGTTATTGGTTTGTTTTTGTTTTTATTGTGTGTTTTCTTAATAAAAAATCTTTAATACTTCTAAAGAGTTTTGCATTCCAAATATTTTGCTTATTTAAATATGTATGCTTATTTAAATATGTACGATTATTTAAATATGTACGCTTATTTAAATATGTAAGCAGCACTGTCATATAAATTATGACAGCTGCCCCATAAAAGTACATCAGTATTATTTATCCTCATATAGCAGTAGATACCCATGTAGTCCTGATCAGTTATAACTGGAGATCTCTCCCCCCCCCCCGACATGGTTATAACCAGCAGGAGTGCCAGTTGGCCCTGCAGCCATAGGTGCCCAGGGCTGTGGGTGCCATTCAGCTTGCATGGCCCTGGCACTGAAATTTGTGAGTGCCCTGTCCCTTCATAGGGAATTTTGTGGGTGCTCTGGCACCTAGGGCCCTAGGGAGTTGGCACCTATGATAACCAGCCTGAACCAGAGGGGTCTGCAGTCATCCTTGGAGCTAACTGCATGGAGTTAGTGCCAACACTGTTTACAGTTATAGTCATGTTTTTTTTTAAATTAATATTTATTGAGTTTTTATCCAAAAACATACATAAAGAAAAAACATAACTACAATAACAACAAACACAAAAACACAACAAAAACAACAACTTATTATATTTCTAAAGAAAATAATGATACTTCCTCACATCTTAGTGGGACTTCCTCCTGTCTCCTCCTCCTGCGTCCCTTGTGAATACCTTTTTTGTAACTTCCAAAATCTCCCATAATTCTATTTTATTTTCTAACAACAAAATTCATTAATATCTCATACCTCTTAACTTATATTATATCATTGTCTAATTAATTAAACTTATATCTTATCCTAATCCTTATCATCTTCTAATTTATTCATCTATCTTCTACTCTACAACCTATCTTATCCTCAGGTTATATCTAACTATCAATCATACAATGATCTTTTAAATACAGTTTAAAATTCTTCCACTCTTTCTCCACCGCGTCGTCCCTCTGGTCCCGGAGTTTCCCGGTCATTTCTGCAAGCTCCATATAGTCCATCTATAGTCATGTTGCCATTATAATGTAGTCAGGGAGTCCTGTACGACAATCTCTTGAAGCTCAACTAGATTTGGTGTCACAAAGGACCTTCTATCCGCTGAGGCTGACGTGCTGACTGTAGACAGAGGGAGACTAGTCACAATGATCCATGCTCTGGCAACTTCAAACTTGGGCTACTCTGCAGACAGTTTGAAAACTACAGCTAGTCCACAACACTGCAGCCAAGTTGCTGACAAGGATCTGGTGCAGAAACCATTGCTTGCCAGTTTTGAAACCAATGAATGAGCATCTATTAGAACATTCTGTTCTATTCCCACTATGCAAAGTGATTGCCCTTATCTAGTGATTAAATTAGAATAACAAGATAGCATATAAATTATGTACATAACAAATAATGTGTAAAGTTGACCTTGCAGAGTCTCGTTTAAGGACTTCACTATCTCACAAATGGAGAAAATTGTCCCATCGTGAGATTAAAAAGAGAAAGATAAACAAGCCACCCATATTTTTGATTTTCACACTATTTGCTTCCCAACTGCATATTTTTAACAGCTGCTAGATTAGGAAAAAAAAGCCTGAGTTTACACACATTAGTGGATTCTAGCCTGCAGAAAAGCCTGGGACAACCTTTTTGGCAGGCTGCAATCCACTGCTGTGTAAACTCAGTCTTTGCTTCTAATCTGGCGGCTGTTAAAGAAATAGACAGATGTGAACCCTGGAAGCAAAGACTTTGCAAATCTGAGTGGTGATCAGCTGCAGCAGAGAGAAGCTATCAGATTAAACGCACAAAGACAATGTCTCCACACAGCAGAACTTACCACTCAAGAGTTCCAAGTAGTCCACTTGAACAGGTCTGGCCGGGATCTTTTGGTTGAGCTTGAAGTATCCTTGCCGTAGGTTTGTTTTCTTTTCAACTCAAGGTGGCAAGTCTGGCTACTCAGCCTCCTCTTTTGAAAATCTTGTTCTCACAGCCTGTTTCTCCTGTGAACCAGTTGTCCCGCTCTTGAAAAGGTGTCTTGAAATCCTGTCTTGAAAAGGTTAGTATTTTAATTTTGAAGTTAGTTTTCTCAGAATTCGTAGGCACAGTCGGAAATTTTTAAGACTGCATCTTCGTCAGTTAGATCTTTTATCTATTTATGTGTATATAGCCTTTCCTGCAAACACAATTTTTTTCATGACTAATAAGTCACCTGCTGTTTTTCTGCTGTTAAATAATGCTTAGCCAAGGAAATGCATTCAAAGGCTTGTGGTCTGTTGCAAAATACAGCGCAGTATTTCACTAAGAACGTAAGAACAGTCTGCCGGATCAAGCCAATAGCCTATCTAGTCCAAACTGTCTTTATGCATTGTTTTTAAAGCTGCAAAGCTTCACTGGGACCTTGGGGTGAAGGGCAGATAAGAAGAAGTAAGGAAATAAATAAAAAATATTCTCCTTGCTTTCTGGTTTCCCTGCATTCCCTCCAGTTCATCCTCCTTGCTTTTTGACTTCCCTGCTTTCCTTCTCCTCCTGTCCCCCCCCCCATTTCCATTTAGTGCCCCTTGCTTCACCATGGCATTTCTCCTCCCCATTTCATGCCATATTCATTGCCCTTCCTTTCCCTTCCACTAATCCACAGAGTCCGGGTCATAGGAGCCAACTCCTAGGGGCCAAGGGGGCTTCGGTCCCCCCAAATAAAATATTTTTTTGGGGGGGGGCTTCCCTAAAAGTTGATGGGCACTGCCGTTCAAATGGTGTGTGCGCACCATGTCATGTGAGTGATTATGCGGGAGAAGGGCTTACCTGGCCCCACTCCAATATTTTATTGAAGTTGGCACCACTGGCTCTGAGCAAATTCCATTCTACCTATGTGTGCAGCTTTCTCCTGACGGGCAGGTTCCCAGCTTTGCAAGAGAACAGCTTCAGTCTCTAGCCAGTAAGCCATGCTGCAAATGCAAGAGAGAGGTCAGTTTGCAGAATGGAAAGAGGAGGCATGCATTTGGGGGGGGGAGGGGAGGGAGAAAAAGGAATGCTCTTTCACTACCACCATAACTTCTCTACATCCAACAACAAATTTCAGTCAGTAAAAAACGCAAGGAGGTTGTAAAGCAGGTCTGAGCCCCGACAGAGAGGCTTGATATTCCCTATCCATGCTCTGACCTATGCTCTATTCTTCTTTGTGGTGAACTAGCTATAACAGAGCTGGAGGAAGAGTAGAGAGGAAAACAAATCCTTGAAAAAAAATCTTCCAACATTCAAAAGGCATCTTCAGTTTAATGCAGGCCAGGAATCAGGACCCCAAATTGGAAGTTAGCAAGCTGCAGGCTGTGAGGTAGGTCACACCAGCGGCCAAAAGTGACTGGCAGTTGAATATACACATATCCATTTATCATTCTTTTCTGTCTTCAGAGGCGGTGAACAGGATACAAGAGAGTCAAAGTGTATATTAAATTGTTTATTTAATACGTTTTAACACATGTTCATGATCAGTTGTTTCAAGGCACATGCACCCAAAGTGGTTTTTTTTAAAAAAATAATAATAATGTAAAGCTTTCAAAAACACCGTCTTACACAACAGCAATTAAACCAGCCACAGTAAAATAAAAAACATTTGAAGCTCAAAAATTAACAGTAAACTCAGTTAGGGAAAGCTCTGGAGCATGGGTAGGCAAACTAAGGTCTGGGGGCCGGATCCAGCCCAATCGCCTTCTAAATCCGGCCCGCAGACAGTCCGGGAATCAGTGTGTTTTTACATGAGTAGAACGTGTGCTTTTATTTAAAATGCTTCTCTGGGTTATTTGTGGGGCATAGGAACTCATTCATTATTATTATTTTTTCAAAATATAGTCCAGCCCCCCACAAGGTCTGAGGGACAGTGGACCGGCCCCCTGCTGAAAAAGTTTGCTGACCCCTGCTCTGGAGGATGAAATACCTGATTCTCGAAGGAAAAGGCATCCCCTTGTCATCCTTTGAAAAAAAAAAAAAAAAGGAGGGATGGTGGCAAATGGCTGACAGTTTCTACAACCACCTGGGTCTTGGGAGGGGATCTAATAACCTCTTTCAATGGGACCAGAACCACACCTTCTCTTAATGAACTATTTATGGAGACACATCACTTTGTTATTTGCTTGTTGTCCTTAATATAGTTAGTAAATTGAACTAAGGGCAGGGACAAGGGTGGCGCTGTGGTCTAAACCACTGAGCCTAGGGCTTGCTGATCAGAAGGTCGGTGGTTCGAATCCCCTGACAGGGTGAGCTCCCGTTGCTCGGTCCCAGCTCCTGCCCACCTAGCAGTTTGAAAGCACATCCAAGTAGATAAATAGGTACCACTCCGGCAGGAAGGTAAACAGCGTTTCCGTGCGCTGCTCTGGTTCGCCAGAAGCGGCTTAGTCATGCTGGCCACATGACCCGGAAGCTGTCTATAGAGCGAGATGAGCGCGCAACCCTAGAGTTGTCCGCGACTGGACTTAACTGTCAGGGGTACCTTTACCTTCACCTTTTAAATTGAACTAGGAGCTGTGATTCAGTACAGCAGCAGGCCTGATTAGCTGGATGCAATTGGAAATGTGGTTTTGCTTGATGCCCTCCATTTTCCCCAAGGCAATCTGTGGCTGAAGCAGTATGCTTGAAATGAAACCACAATGCTGACAAGATATGTCAGAGATCTCCCATCTTTTAAACCAAGGCTTTGTTTCCGAGAGCTCATTTCTCAGAGCCCCCCCCCCCCAATTGATTACTATGACTCAGCTGAATCCAATAAAAACCCATCACAGCAAATAATTGTTCACATGACCCCAATTAAGTATTGAAATATATTTCAAGGAAAAGCAAACATCTATAAGAGAAGGGGTGTAGAATGGGGAATACAGATAGGAACAGAGTGAACTGTTTTCATTCACAATAGAGTGCTCATCTTTTTTGGATATGGGTTCTGCAGGGAAATGTCATACAAGCCTCCTGTCGTCTCTTTGCAGAAGTACAAAAATATTTTTCTTATTGGGGGTGGTGGTGGTGGAACCCCCAAAGGGTGTTTTTATAAACAAAAACAAGAAACTCATTAAGGACTGAGTATGTTCAGTGGGTAGACTACATTGATTGGCTGCTGAAGGGGAAAATGTAACGCCTGGGGGGCAGGAGTGCCAGCTCCTGGGGGTTGAGCCCTTTTGGCCCCCCTATATAAATTTGGAGTAGGGGCTGGGGCCCCCAATGTTCAAAAAGCATGGAGCCGATTGAAGGACAGTTCCAGTGGCTGGCTCCTTCCCCTCCTGTTCCTGCCACGGTAGTGAAGTCACCAGCCATTGAAGCCCCCCTTTGAAGCTGGTGCATCTGCTGGGGGGACAAGAAGGAGGAGGAACGGAATGATGGGGAGTGTCTGGAAACCTGAACAGGAGTACTTGCCAACTGCAACATTTTGTTGCAGCAGGTACCAGTTGTCCTACATACAGTATTACTAATGAACTCATTTTCTAAGTTACGCAGCCAGAATGGCATCGACCACACACAAGAGGGTGGTATTGCTATCAAGAGGCTTGGGGGGGACCCCAAGGGTTGTAGAAGTACACCCACTACAAAACCCCCCACCTACTTTAGAAAAAAAACCCTCAGGTGGAAGAAACCCCTAAACAGCCCAATTGGGCCTGTGTCCATGCTTCCTGGCCACAGAATGCAGACTGACTGCTGGAAGGTGGGAGGGGAGATGGAAACCAGGGGAGAGGGAAGGAACTAGATGCAGTATGCTGTTAAGGGCATGGCTGGCTAGCAAGAACCCTGAACAAGGGCATTTGAGCTGCAGCTCAGTAGCAGAGCATCTGCCTTGCATGCAAAGGTCCCAGGTAGAATCCCTGGCAGGCAAGACTGAGAGAAACCCTCTGTCTGAACTACTGCTAGTCAGTGTAGACCAGGCATAGGCAAACTCGGCTCTCCAGATGTTTTGGGACTACAACTCCCATGATCCCTAGCTAACAGGATCAGTGGTCAGGGATGATGGGAATTGTAGTCCCAAAACATCTGGAGGGCCGAGTTTGCCTGTGCCTGGTGTAGACAATATGGAGCTGGGTGGAGCAATGGTCCGACTCGGTGCAGGGCAGTTTCCTGTGTTCACTGCATAGGGAAGGTCCTACTTCTGTTTCTGAGAATAGCTATCAAGGTGCAGCCCAGGCTTGGCACCATGGTAGTACCCTTAAACCACATAGCTCAGTCTGCCAGGCTTGTGGTTATGCTGTAGCCTGTCTGCCAGGAACTGTGCTTCAAGACTTAACATTAGCAGGAAAATAACCATGCATGTTATGCAAATAATATGCGCATTTCTGAATAACCTTCTAGAATAAGCACATCACTTCATATGTTCACACATACACACAGAGAGATTTTTTCTGGGGGTCCGCAGGGGTCTGCATACCCCTAAACATTTTGTGAATCTTTGTACTTTTGTCTATTTACTGTGTTTATTTTTCCCAATTTGAACTATAAAATGGTGATTTTCTTGAGTCAAAATGAGAGTACCCCTAAAGATTTTTTAAAGAAAAAAGCACTGTGTGTGTGTGTGTGTGTGTGTGTGTGTGTGTAAGTGTAAATGTAAGTGTAATGAATTGACCCTTTAACTGACAGAAGGAAGTACATTTCTTTCTTACAGACAATTCCTTTTTGCATACAAAAAAGAGAAATATATTTATGTGTTAAATTAGTACCTCACCTTGACCCCAAGGAGCTCAATTTGGCAATCATAGTTTTGCCTTTCCCAATTTTATCTGCACAACTTCCCTGTGAGGTAGGTTAGACTGAGGCCTCATTTGCACTATACATTTGAAGCAGTATCATGCAAGTTTAAACAGCCATTGTTTCCCCCCAAAGTAGTTACGTAGTTTGTTAAGGGTGTTGAGAGTTGCTGGGAGACCCCTATTCCCCTCACACAGTTACAATTCTCAGAGTGGTTTAACAATACCTCTTCCCAGGGAATTGTGGGAATTGTAGCTCTGTGGGGGGGGGATAGGAGTCTCCCTTAACAAACTACACTTCCCAGGATTCTTTGGGCAAAGCCATATATATTTAAAGGGGTATGATGCTGCTTTAAATGTATAGAGCAGGTTGGGGCCTGAGAGACAGTGAGTGGCTGAAAGTTAGCTTCACAGTAGAGTGGGGATTTGAACTCTGGTCTCATAGTTCTAGTCCAGCACTCTAACCACTGCACAATGCTTCTATATAAAAACTATATTGCACATCATACAAAAAACAGCATTTATTTTTTTAAAAAAGGTAAAGCTCTTAATATAGTACATGCATTCTGCAACCAAATGTATATCAATCATAAAACAAACTTACAAAGCATAATACAAATCCATCATTGTAAGTTGTATCAGCTGCAAACTAAAAGCACTAATTCAGCTGAGGAAGGCCTGAGTATAAAGACAGGATTTCAACATGAAAAATACCATATTGGATATAGGGATATGTATATTTCCGCAAGAAGCATGAATCCAGAACATAATTTGCCGTTTCAGCTAGAGATGTTAAACCAGCACACTGATCTCCATCGGCGATAATTCAAGGGAGCAGCATCGGTTTAAAATGTATCAGCTAAAATTAACGTGATATCCACTTTGTTTACTGGTCTTGAATAGTCTGTGGGGCTTTGTTTGACATAGCGTTCGAAAGGCGACGTTTCAGTTGACTGGACATAGTGCTCCAAAGGTGAGACTAGACGCATCTTACAATGACATTGTGATTTCAGCTGTTTAAACTTTGCAGTTGTGAATTTTCGGGTGTTTTGCTTTGCAGCTGTGAATCTTGAGTTAAGTTGGACCTGGACCGCATTGTGTTAAAGGGAGGCAAGAGAGCTGCAACTTCCTGGAATTCCTTAGCAACCATGTAATAGCACATGGCATCCAAGCAGCAATTTAGCTTGGTTATTAACGCAGTTGCGTGTATGGCATTGGCAATGGCTTGCGACACCTCGCAGTCAGCCCCTTCTAATGCTTTTGCTACGTAGCTAAACAGTAAACTCAAGTGGAAAGGCAGGAAGCATATAATGAAGGTGGCCAAGTTCACTGAGACTACCCAGATGGCTTTCTGGGTTAACTTTTCTTCATGAGGACTAGCATTATGTTTCTTCCTGAGGCATCGGATGACTTGTATGGAACAAAACAACAATATAACCAGTGGTATGAAAAAGAAAATGATTAATCTGACCAGGGTATGAGCTTTGTTAGAAAGTCTATGGAAACAAAAAATTTCTTTTCTCAAAGAGAGACTGAATAGGATTGTATAAAGCAAGCAACAGAGCCAAAGAAATAAGCAGGAAAGAGCTGCCTTCCACGGAGACCTGATTACTTTGGCTTTCAGAGGATGTTTGATTGCAATGTACCGATCAACCGCTATTAGCATGATGATGCCCATGCTCATTGGCATGTTCATGCTACTGATTCCGAATATGACACGGCAAAAGTCATCCACGGGCCATTTGTGGTAGTGAAAGTACATTATGAATGGTAAGATAAGGACCAGCGTGTAGTCTGCCAGGGCTAAATTGATCATGTAAACTCTGGTCTCTGTCCATTTGCCCAGTTTGAAGCAGAAAACCCACAAGGCAACTGTGTTAAATACGATTCCGAAAAAGGTGATTAGGCTGTAAAGAATAATTTCAAAAGTAACTATGCCTGTCTCAATCGTGCCATTGCAGTTCGCCATTATGACAGTTTTCTGTAAAGAGATATTTTAAAAATAAGTAGCAAAAATGGAATGCAGGGATAATTAAAGCTAGATTATTCTAACAACAGCACCCGGATTATTTAGATCCATTCCTATTATTATTATTATTATTTGTCAAATTTGTATTCCACTGTATACCTGTAGATCTCAGGGCAGTTCACGATCTGTGTCTGGGCCTGGCAATTGAACTAAAGAGTTTTGGGGTGAGGTGCCATGGTCCTAAAATTCCATCTGTAGCTGACTAAATAATGCTTGTGAAATGTGTGGATTGCTTTGTTTTTTGATTTGTCTTTTTACTGAAAGGGGCTGTCTGTTTTAGCAGAGGATTGGCTGCTTGACTCATTCCCCCTTCATATAATTTCTCTGCTTTCCAAGTAAATTTTCTTCTCACAGAGAAAAAAATACAGTGACTTTGCATACGCCCCCCCCCCCCGGGCAAGAAAGGAGCTGTTGAGAGTGATTTTGAATGTGACAATGACATTCAGCCTCTGGGCAGTACCTTCCTCCAGTTTTCACCAATCTTGCTCTGATGTTGCCTGACTTTGTCTCTGTCACATCTGCACCATACATTTAAAGTGCTACGATACCACTTTTTACAGGCATGGCTTGTCTCGAATAACAATGGGAGATGTAGTTTGTAAGGGGAGTTCACAGTTGTTAGGACAGTGTTTCTCCAGCTCGGCTCTCCAGCTGTTGTTGGACTACAACTGCTGTCATCCCTAGCTAGCAGGATCAGTGGTGAGGAATGATGGGAGTTGTAGTCCAACAACAGTGAATAAACTTTGTGTTAGGAGAACCTTATTCCCCTCACGCACCTACAGTTCCCTGGATGGTTTCACAATCAGTTTTCCAAGGGAACTCTAATTGTAGCTCTGTGAGGAGGAATAGCAGTATCCTCACAACTCTCAGCACCCTTAGCAAACTAGAGTATTAGAGTACTATTACAGTGCTTTAAATGTATGTTGTGTATTTGTGTGTTTATAAGAGTAGAGAGATACAATCAAACCTCGGATCCCGGCCGCCTCCATTTTGGAACGTTTCGGCTCCCGAATGTCGAAAACCCGGAAGTAAACGCTCCGCTTATCAATCACTTTTCCAAAGCTGAATGTCCAACGCGGCTTCCGCTTGAATGCAGGAAGCTCCTGCAACCAATTGGAAGCCACACCTCAGTTTTCGAACATTTCGGAAGCCGAACGGGCTTCTGGAATGGATTACATTCGACAACTGAGGTTTGATTGTAGTTTATGCATGTCTTATGTATTGTCTAGTTTGACCCTCAAGTATGGGAAGTTTCTAAAACAGGACCTGTTAGTATTAATGAAAGTTGCACAGTACATAGATTTATACGCTACCATGCAAGTAGGAGTTGAAACAAGAACCAAGCAAAATAGGTTATGAAAAATATATGGTCTGATCTGATTCAGAAGCCTGTTATTAAACTGCTTATGAAAGGGAATCTTTCCAGCACCCCTCATATCTTACGCCCAATCATTCTGTTATGAATGGCTGGGGCAACCCAGGACTCAGCTACATTACTCATGTTACAATGCTATAACTGCGTCATAAACATGCAACACCAGAGGGCGCTGTAGAGCTAAAAACATTGTCTATGCGATTTTACAGAGTTTTTTTTCATTTTGTTATGATTTAATTTATGACTTATTTATAGTGTTTTTCCTGTGTGTAGATTCATCCCCTAGTCAGATGGGCAGGTGCAATTAATAAAATAATAATAATTATTATTTTTAAATGAGAAATGTAGTTTGTATTTTTGCTCAGCCTTCAGTGGAGCAAAATGTAAAAGAAGAATGCAACGCATGATTACCTACCTTATCTGATTGCAGTTGCCCACAAGGAAATGTTCAGTTTAACATAACCTTGATTATCTGGATGCCATAGGAAACATTTCATCTGATAGCTGATGGCACCACTTGTTCTATCTGATGCCTCCAACTTTTCAGAATGCTAGTTCAGCAGGAGCTCTGCAAGCAAGTGCCATAGCATTAGTAGTATCTGAGGTAAAATTTTGCATCGTTCCTGGAGAGGGGAAACCCAGCTCTTTATCACAAAGCGATAAGCTTCAGAAACTTATACATACCTTGCCAGATTCTCCTCTGATTCCTTGTGCCCTTTTCATGTCACATTACTCCCTTGTGATAGTTTTGTTGTTGCATCTACCCCCATTTCCCTCCCTCAGTATTTAATCTATATTGAATCATCACATTGATCTATGTAATTTTTCGCCATATTTTTCCACAGAAAGAAGAATCTGGAACTATTTACATGCGAGGCCTGCGCTACCCTGCTGAGCTTTGTCAGCACTGGAAACATAATCTCAAAATACATGAAATTATGCGAGTTGCTATACCAGGAAGCTACTCCACAGAAAATATTTCTGCAGAAATATGGATAAAACTAATTTGAGTTCCTGCTGTTTCTGTATAGTCCTATAGAACTCAGTTAATTATAACATATACTAACCTTGTATACAAGTTGGAAACAGCTTGTTCGATGGTTGAGTGCAGAGTTTGTATCAGGAAAGGACAAGCGCCATTGCCAGTGCCTTTTAAAAACTAGCTGTATGTCTTATTTGCATTGCCTCTTTGTCTCTATGATATAAATCAGTTTTCTCCCCAACTGAAGTCTCTGAGTGGTTGGGTATGTCGTATTAAACCGTACAGAGTCTTGCGTGCTAAAGGGCTGGTTTGTGGCTTTCTTAGAAGCAAAGGGCATTACCCTAGTAGAGTTTCTCTTCTCTAAGTCATGACGGAAATGGGTTTTCATTTCACTCTTGCGTCAGGCATAAAACATTCTTTCTCTCATTTACTTTCTGCTGCATCCCTGTTGCCTGTTACTGGAGAGTAAGACCCATTGAAAAAGTAATGAAATTTACTGCTGAGCTAACAGGTGTAACGCAACACACTTAGATGTTATTTGTTAACTTACCTGTTTGTTTGAGGACACCGTTAAATGCACCTAGAGAGCACACTACACCGGGCAAATGAGAACTGTCAAATCAGAATAAAAAGTTGTACAGATCAGTGTTTTGTTCTGTTTGTGTTGATGCAGTGGTTTTTTTTTTTTTTTTTTTTTTTACTGGGAGGGGGACTCAGGGGTATGCAAACCCCTAAACATTCTGTGAATCTAGGTTTGGCCTCATTGAGGGACAGTATTTCAATATGAGTAGGGAAATGAAATTACCCCTAAACATATATTTTTTAAAGAAAAATAGCACAGGCTAGATCTGTTATAATTCTATATGAAGATAAGAATGATCATATACCCATAGTTCTGGAAGGCTTCCATGAACTCATGAGCAGAGTCGGTTTTAGAGTCGTATGACCAGTTTGTATCCCTTCAGCCGAGGTAGCAGAGCCAGGTGTCCACTAGCTTTTGAACTTCTACTCCCATCATTCCTGACCACTGGGCATGCTAGCTGGGCTGCTGAAAGATGAAGTCGAGGGCACCATGTTGGCTATCTGTATATCAGATCATGACCTTCATGTGTGTTAGAGTAGAATATATCCCACTTGAAATAAGTCAGGTGAGGACCACTTCATATACTTAGGCACCTTCAGTAGGCTGGCCATTGCTTGCTGGTGAATGTGTCTTCATTTGATAGATGGGAAAGCAGAAAGGACCAACTTTGACCTTGCAAGGTCTTCAAGCTCTTTATTCTAAAGCGGGTGTGCTGGTGTGCCTAAGCACCAAACCAAACGTGATGTGGGAGGCAATGGGATTGGATGCCCTCTTTTCCTAAAAGCAGTCCCGTGTGGGGTTGGGATGATTTGGAATAGGGCTGCCATGCTTGGGCGGGGCGGGGCGGGGGGAGGCCCAACTCTCCCTGCTGACTCCTGACATGTATCCCTCTTGCAGTTGCTTTTAGGAAGAGAAAAGTGCACCTGGGATCACAGATTCCCTAACTCACCTGTAGCTTGGCCCTAAGAATCGTGAATCAGAATGTTCTCTGTTTGAATCTCACTTCTGCTATGAATACTCCCTACTTTGGGAATGTCCTTGGAAACCTTCTCATCCCTGCCCTTCTTCCTCCCTTCTGTAACACAGGCTATAACATGGGTAGGCAAACTAAGGCCCAGGGGCCAGATCTGGCCCAATCGCCTTCTAAACGTGGCCCATGGACGGTCCGGGAATCAGTGTGTTTTTACTTGAGTGGAATGTGTCCTTTTATTTAAAATGCATCTCTGGGTTATTTGTGGGGCATAGGAATTCATTTATTTTCCCCCACTTCAAAATATAGTCCGGCCCCCACATGGTCTGAGGGACAGTGGACCGACCCGCGCTGAAAACGTTTGCTGACCCCTGGGCTATAATAACCATGGCTGGCCTCGCAAAGAATTACTGTATAACCCGTGCCAAGTGTTTACACACGCTTAAAAAGTGTTATAACGGTTTATTATTACAGCATAGCTGATGAATTTCAGCTTTGGAAAGTCATAACATTGTGGGCTTGTATTTTTCTATGACACTCTGCATGATCTGCACACCTTCTTTTGTCTAACATTTTTTCTTTCTTTCATCCCACACCTCCGTTCTAAACGGATGCAATTATCCTCCCTGTTAAAACATCCTCATGAAAAGCCTAATCTGCAGACAGCAAACTCGAGTCTATTGGAATGAGCATGTATTAATTTTAATTCCACGAGGCATGTCAGTTCTGTTAACAGTTTTTGTCTAACATTCCATTATATACATATATTTAAAAAAACATGTTTCACTAGATATTTAATTGCTTCGAAATATTCCAAGCTAGTTTAGGAGCCAATCTCTGGAAAGTTTCAGGGTGTGGGTGGGAGACTCACAGCTATTTTCAGGGTTGAGTAAACATGAAAAATGCCATTTTGGGTGCATGTTTTACATCTATGTAATTGTGAAGTAGGAAAGATGTGTAGTCTGGGGCTTTGCATTATGGGTATTTTTTTTTTTTTAAAGCAGCAGTAACACTCAACTTCCACTAAAATGGCCATGTAAGAGCCCGGGGTGGAGAGAGTGGCTGCACAGCTGGATGTGGCCCATGAGGGGCCCTTCTAAGCCCCCAGGGTTCTTGGCCAGTGCCCAATCTGGTACCAGTAAAGGTTTGCCTTTACTGAACAGCTTCTCCTTCTTCAGTTCCATGGTGCTGTTGTTTGCTGGAGGTGGTTGGAGCATGGATGGCGGCTAATGGATTGAGGTTGAATCGTGACAAGACAGAAGTACTGTTTTGGGGGGACAGGGGCAGGGGTAGGGGACTCCCTGGTTCTGAATGGGGTAATTGTACCACTAAAGGACCAGGTGCACAGCCTGGGAGTCATTTTGGACTCACAGCTGTCCATGGAGGTGCAGGTCAATTCTGTGTCCAGGGCAGCTGTCTACCAGCTCCATCTGGTACGCAGGCTGAGACCCTACCTGCTCGCAGACTGTCTCGCCAGAGTGGTGCGTGTTGTAGTTATCTCCCACTTGGACTACTGCAATGCACTCTGTGTGGGGCTACCTTTGAAGGTGACCCAGAAACTATAACTAATCCAGAATGTGGCAGCCGGACTGGTGACTGGGAGCAGCTGCCGAGACCACATAACACTGGTCTTGAAAGACCTACATTGGCTCCCAGTACATTTCTGAGCACAATTCAAAGTGTTGGTGCTGACCTTTAAAGCCCTAAATGGCCTCAGCCCAGTATACCTGAAGGAGGGTCTCCACCGCAATCATTCAACTGAGGGCCTTCTGGCAGTTCCCTCATTGCGAGAAGCGAAGTTCCAGGCAACCAGGCAGAGGGCCTTCTCAGTAGCAGCGCCCGCCCTGTGGAACACCCTCCTGTCAG
Organism: Lacerta agilis; assembly: GCF_009819535.1. Lineage (NCBI taxonomy): Eukaryota > Metazoa > Chordata > Lepidosauria > Squamata > Lacertidae > Lacerta > Lacerta agilis. The sequence continues at coordinate 63,042,785 of NC_046316.1, read as the reverse complement.
ATGTCAAAGAAATAAACAACTATCTGATGTTTAGAAGACACCTGAAGGCAGCCTTGTTTAGGGAAGTTTTTAATGACTGGTGTTTTAATGTATTTTTAATCTTTTGTTGGAAGCTACCCAGAGTGCCTGGGGAAATTCAGCCAGATGGGTGGGGTATAAATAAATTATTAGTCATAACTCAAGTTACGCATGCTTCAGGATGCGTACAACACGGGTTACGAATGCGCCGAACCCGGAAGTAATGGAATGTGTTACTTTCGGGTTCGGCGGTTCACACATGCGCAGATGCGTCAAATGACATCACGCACATGCACAGAAGCGCCAAATCACGTCGCGCACATGCGCAGACGCACACTTCAGGTTAAGAATGTCACGGGTTATGAACGGGGCTCCGGAACAGATCCTGTTCATAACCAGAGGTAGCACTGTATTATTATTATTATTATTATTATTATTATTATTATTATTATTATTATATCATGAAAGGCTGCTTTAATGTATTGCAAAATTAGCCCAGGCAAACTCTGATCCTGCGTTAGCTGTGACATTTGAGAAAGCAGCCAAAGTAACTGGGGATCCAAGAAGATATTTATTTTCCTGCCATTGCTGTTTGCTTTTTGGAATGGCAGGAACCTTTCCAAAGGCTTCAACAGTGGAGATGGGACATTGTCCTCCACTGCACCTGACAGCAGCAGGTGATGTAGGGCACGCCACATATTGTAGTTCTGCCCTCCAACATCTTTCCCATCCACCCTGCAGCGATTGTCGCATGTGATGTCTGCCTCACTCTGCCATATCCATCTGAAATGTCATGCCCCCATGAAAGAACTGGTCACATCTTTTCTTTTAATTCTCTCTTCCTCTTTTAAAAATAGTACTGCTTTCTCAGTGTGGGAAATGCAACCTACCAGCCAGCAAATAACTTATTTTTCCGGTAAAGCTTCACTTTCAGAAATGCCAGCGTGTGGGGAGGTGAATCAGGGGTGGCCTGGCAGCATTTCAATGTTTTGCACAAGTGCTGTCATTGCAGGCAGGGAAAAGTACACAGTCGCTAAAGACTTTTTAACAAAACTAGTCGACGAAATTGCAAATTTGCTAGCTAATATTTGTGCATATGGGCATGCCTATATTACATTCATTTACAGTTCCCTCCCGGTCTCCTGAGCAGGGCAGTGTTTCAGAAGCAGAGCTATCTGGGTCTGACTTCCTGAACAATGAAAATTTTCGATGTCTTTGCAATATTTGATTTATTAAAAAATACACAAGTAGAGCACAGCACCGGTGGAAGCAAGTAGCACAAATACTCCTAGTAAGTCGCAGGCCTGTTATTTCAGGGCATATTCAGACTTCCTTTTGTGCCACATTTCTAGGCACTCTTTAAAGCTGTGGGTCGAAGCGCTTTAATTTTTGTCCCAGCGCTTTCCCCACGAAAACCCGCTGTTTACTGCTAATTTGGAGTAAACTGCAATCCACAGAAAACCCCAATTGCTGTTTGTTTGGATTTAGAGTTAAAGAGCAGGATGTTTCTTTTAGGGAAAGTGGTGGTGGTGGTGGTGGGAAACCCAGTGTGGTTGAGCCCTCACATCAATTCTACACAGAGAGATGCATGTACATGAAGGAGTTTTCAGACAGACACGGAGGAAGAAGAAGAAGAAGAAGAGTTTGGATTTGATATCCCGCTTTTCACTACCAGAAGGAATCTCAAAGTGGCTAACATTCTCCTTTCCCTTCCTCCCCCACAACAAACACTCTGTGAGGTGAGTGGGGCTGAGAGACTTCAGAGAAGTGTGACTAGCCCAAGGTCACCCAGCAGCTGCATGTGGAGGAGCGGAGACACGAACCCGGTTCACCAGATTACGAGTCTACTGCTCTTAACCACTACACCACACTGGCTCTTTGCCACCCGGGACGGCAAATGGAGGGGCACCCCCCTGGGGGCAGGGTGTCGTGAGTGAAAAGGCAGCTTGTGGGGCTGCCGTTCGCGATTGGCAGCTCCCCACAAGCTGCCTTTTCACCTGGCGGGCTCACATCACCGCGAAAGCGGCAGCACCGGCCCAGACAGAGTGCGCACGCGCGATGCCTTTCCATTTAATACGCTCAACTTCATATTTATAGTCTCTTTGAACCTGTTAGTTTGGAATTGATTCCCATTGATTAAACTGCCACCAGTCCCTGCTCATTCCTGTGCTAACTCTGCAGTCTCATTGCTTTCTCCTCGTTGGGAATTTGCACAAGTTTATAATTATACAGGCATTGGTGGTGGCTTTATTCCAGAATAAAGGAAGTCATCTGCATAATGGGCTCTCTATAAATGCATCATTTTGTGTACATAGTTCTTTTCACAAAAAAGTAAGAACTTTAATGCTAGGAGTGCCTTTCATATTAAACTTATTATTGAATTCAGAACACAGCAGACTGATTATTTAGCTGGAGAAGTCTGAAGTCTTTTAGCAGGAGCCTTGTTTTAACTAATTACAAGGAAAAGAGACTTTTCATTGCACGTGCGTGTCACACAGCTAGTTGCCACAAATGGAGACTGATGATAAATTCCCGAAATTGTATAGGTAAAAAGAATGTGGCCATTGATTCTTTTAAGTGGAAATATGCAGAAGTTTGGCAATTTCAGTCACTGCGGGATACTTCCTTTTTTTTTTTGCTCTAAAATGGGAAGCAGTTATTTATCTGTAGAAAAGAAAGATGGGCTATATGCCTCTAAAGTCATGGAACAAATGGCTGCAGAAGCAGACAGTCTGTCTATTCGAATCCATTGGATATTTTTCAAAGGATGTTAATCCACAGAAAATTGGAATGCCCCCCTCCCCCAAACAGCAACTTCACATTTTAAGATAAGGTTATAATGATATTGATTTACAATCCTATGTAACCCAATCTGGGAGCCTTTGTGGCTGAAGGTTGGGGTACAAATGCTCTAAATAAATGAAATAATAGCCCATATTTAGGAACCAATATGAAATATCAGAGCTAGCTAACAAACAACCATTAATCCAGTGCTGTGGACCTAATGGTACATTGGCTTATTTTTTTCTCTCTAAATAGCAGTGCCTCACAAAGCTGGCAAACTGCTTTTGACACTGAAGTGAGTTCCAAGGCCAAACTAAATGTGTCGATTTCCTCTCTTTAGTTCCTGAGTAACCCCCCCCCCAGTAAATTGGTTGCTGCAAGGAAACCTGAGATGGATTGGGATTATTTGTTTATCCACACTCACCTTTCCTCCACGCTTTCCAGGCACGGCCTGCATTTTTAAAGCTCCATTTCCAAGCTCTAAAATAATTATTTCACTTTTCTTTTGCTCTGGATCTTTCCCTGCAAAAACCTGCACTATAAAAAGCTGAATCAGAGCAAATGGCAATCTGTGGGAAACCTGAATGGCTGTTTGTTGCACTTCCGCTCCGGGGCAAGAAAAGAAAAAGAAAAGAGTGTTTAGACATGAAGCTTTTAAGCGTAGACTTGTGCCTGGAAAGGTAAGTGTGAATAAGTCCTATAAAGAGAGGAGAGCTTACCGTAACTCTTTGTCTGTGTTGTGGTCCGGAGCTGAATTGGATATCTGTTTTTGCTTGGCATCAAAGGGAGGTTTCCTTCTCTTGAGAATAGTGGACGGGAGGATCCCCACCAGATTTAGTAAAGCCAAAGGACCAGCGTCTTGTCCCCTTTCCCTAGGGACACCTGCCTCTTTTCTTGTCTGTGAAACACACATACAAGTGGCTCCGAAAATGTTCCAAGACTAGAGAGATGCAAAGAGACACCAGCGGCTCCCACAATCAAATGCACCTTTACAATGTGATGGGTCTGCTATCTGTAGATACAAGATAACAAGCTGTTCTCTTTGCAACTTAACTTTCCATAACCACAAAACATAAAGTTCTTCGAATCCCTAATCAAAAACATTACATCTGCCAGAAACTTTGTGCCACTATCAACACTCAGCCTTTGTTGAGGTGGCCAGCCAAATGAGAGACTGTACAACGGCCAGAGGTGGCACAGAAATCTGTCGGCAGTGGAAATTGCTGCTGCTTGCCTTTTTGTCCTGGATCCAGAATGGGAATAAAGCCAGAGAATACAATCAACGTCAGTCTAGCAAATATGATCAGTATTTGCTCATCATGCCATTTGTTGTCAATTGTTTAAATAGCCCACACTCAATAAATCAGAGGATTACGTACTGTAGTCCTTGGACTACCAGTGGTTCACAAGCTTCATTCCGGTGGTAGAATCATAGAATTGTAGACTTGGAAGGGACCCTGGGGGTCATCTAGTCCAACCCCATGCAATGCGTGAATCTCAACTAAAGCATCCCTGACAGATGACCATCCAACTTCTGCTTAAAAGCCTCCAAGGAAGGAAAGCCCACCACCTCCTAAAGGAGCCTGTTCCACTGTCAAACATCTCTTACTGTCAGAAAGTATCTGAAGAAGTGTGCATGCACACGAAAGCTCATACCAAGAACAAACTTAGTTGGTCTCTAAGGTGTTACTGGAAGGAATTTTTTGTTTTGTTTTGTTTTGACTATGGCAGACCAACACGGCTACCTACCTGTCAGAAAGTTATTCCTAATACTTAGTCGGAATCTCCTTTCTTGTAACTTGAATCCATTGGTTTGGGTCCTACCCTCCAGAGCAGGAGAAAATACGGTAAGCTTGCTGCCTTCTCCTTGTGACAGCTCTTAAGGTATTTGAAGATGGCTATCCTATCTCCTCTCAGTCTCCTCTTTTCCAGGCTAAACATGCCCAGCTCCTTCAAGAGCTCCTCATAAGGCTTGGTTTTCCAGACCCTTGATCATCTTGGTCCCCCTCCTTTGCACACGTTCCAGCTTGTCAACACCCTTCTTAAATTGAGGCGCCCAGAGCTGGACACAGTATTCCAAGTGTGGCCTGATTAAGACAAAATAGAGTGAGACTTACTATTACTATTGCTACTTCTATTATTAATAGAGTGGAACTATTGCTATTATTACTATATTTGGATACAATACGACTGTTGATGCAGCCTAGAATAGCATTACCTTTTTTTTTTTGCTGCTGCTGCTGCATGAGATTATTGTCTCAGGTTAAACCTGTGGTCTCCAGTTCACAGGGACTTCATCTGTTCTCCAATAATTCTCAAAGATTATAGGCAAAGGCTTTGAGATTACAGCTCCTTTAGTACCCTTGGGTCCATCTAATCAGGTTCCGGGGATTTTAATTCATTTAACGTACCACCCCTTTCCCTATCTTGGGCTTCAGCAAGTCTCTGGATTTGTGGCTGAAGATAAGAGATGGCCCATTTATCACATTAAATATAAATATTGAGCTTTAATTTATTTTTATTGCTTCCTTTGTTATATTGTATTCTATTTTATTGCATTACGATTTGAATTCTATGGAATTCAAATCAGAATACTATATATAAAGAATAAAAGTAGCAATAAAAATACAATATAAGTAGCACAGCACATTAAAATAGCTATAAAAGGAAGAAAAATCTTTAAGTGGTCTCCCAAGATCCTCAATAATGCTCAAAGCGGTCCATGGTGGGTGGGTGGGGGAAGTTTGGGAATGACTACTGCAATGCATAATTAACAACAGTTTTCTTGTGCATTGTTTTGACATTTCCTTTAAATTGACTGGTATGGAAACAATGACATCATTGATTACCTTAAATCTGTAACATAGATAAAGAATTGGGTACAGTACATTAAATAGTGAAAAGCAAGATGTGTTGCGTAGTGGACAGGTAGGAATGGAAATGACATCCTCTAATACAGTACTATCAAATAAAGCACTTTATTTATTCTACACATAGAATCCATAGAATTGCAGAGCAAGAAGGGACCCTGAGGATCATCTAGTCCAACCCCCTGAAATGCAGGAATATGCAGCTGTCCCATACAACCTGCAACCTTGGCATTATCAACACCACACTCTAACCAACTGAGCTATCCAGTTATCCGTAGGATGGAGGGGGAGGGGGAGCCTCAGGTCTGTGGGCTCTTTACCAGGCTGCCCCCTCTCCCCAGCCACACCTCCTACTGTCCCTGCCTCACATCCTCCTTGAGTCAGGTAGGTAGCCGTGTTGTTCTGACGCAGTTGAAATAAGTAAAATAAAAATAAGAATTGTCCAGTAGCACCTTAGAGACCAACTAAGTTTGTTCTGGGTATAAGCTTTCGTGTGACCTAAGCCTGTAATTTCCCTTTACAGTCCTTCTGATTTATATAGCATCCAATGCAATGAGTACTGGACAACTCAAAGCCTACTTTTTAGATCAGGCATAGGCAAACTCCAGATGTTTTGGGACTACAATTCCCATCACCCCTGACCGCTGGTCCTGTTAGCTGGGGACCATGGGAGTTGTAGTCCCAAAACATCTGGAGGGCTGAGTTTGCCTATGCCTGTTTTAGATGGTCCTAATAAAGGTATTGTTTGACTATGATGAGTTTGGGCACTTTGCTTTTAGTACTTTGATGCAGGAATCTTTAGGTGGCATCCAGATGTTTTGTCTCTGCATGTGCAGTGCCAATGTTCGTGTGCTGGGGAGTAGGTGCATTTGCTTTCTCCCTTCCCATACTATAATGTATTTTTTTCTCTTGTGTGGTTATAGGTTGTAAGAACATGAAATTATTATAGTGGCTCTACAAAACAATTTACATAAATTTAATAAAATGACTCCAGTTACAGACTGAATGAAATCATTAAACATTTCATTATGCAGGTAATATCCATGAAGGCTGCAATCTTGCAGAGTCAGGTACCTGAGATGAAGTCCCACTGAGCTCAATGGGAATTACGTTTCACTAGACATTTAAAGGATTGGGTGGTAAAATAGTTTAAGCAGCGCTGACAATCCGATTCCATTTTCTAATGGGAAATTAATATGAGTTATTAGTAATAGAAGGATACGTTTCTTCACAAGCATTAAATGCTTATGTAAAAGTTGCCACTTTGCAATAACCGAGCTCTTAGCCAAAAATAAGAAGAAAAGAAGATTCTTAGATCAGTTGGCTTTTCCTGGTAAAAAGTGAGTCAGATATCTATTATGAATGTCCTCCATGATAGGACAATAAAATGACTCAACTTCTCAACTCCCACGAATGGACTAAAATAGATATTATCCAACTTATGGGTGAATAGAAGCTTTCTTCCCCCTGCCCTCTAAAGTAGCCGTCAGTAATAGCTGGAGCTTGGCCAATGTGAATATTCTTCATAGAAGAGATTTGACTAAAAAAGCTTCATCTTAGTATGCCAGTCGCGGACTGGATGTAAGTAAGGAGGCAGGTAAATCAAAATGTGTAGGGCAAGGCCCAATATGATCTAAAGGATCTGCCTCCAGTGGACAGTTTTCTTTGTCTCCATCTAGTCCCTTATTGTCTTCAGCAGCTTCCCAGGGTCTCAGGCAGACAACATTCGCACCAACTGCTACCTGACGGTTTTAATTGGAGGCACCAGGCTGTGGGAATACACTCCGTGGGTATCTTTGAACCCGCAATTATTTGTATTAAGTTAATGTCAATTATGTGTACTATTTAACGTGTTCTTCCGAGTAGAAGTGAAAGCGAAAGCAGGGCTCAGTAGGCGTCTTGCCACTGAGATCCCTCCGCTTAGACTTTTTGGTTCCAAAGGTTTGAACTTGTTAATGATCAGTTAATCTGCTTCCCGCCTTTTTTAAGGGCAGCAACAGCGTTCTGATTGGTAAAATTATTGATCATGACGTTGCTTGTTTGTTGCCAATAAAAGGCTGCGGCTCCCCGTTTTAGGGGGACAGTCAGAGTTAGGGTTTGGATGATTCAGATGTAGATAGTTGGGGTTTTGGGGAACGGGTTGGTTGGGTTGGTTGGGTTGGAAGCGCGTGCAGGAGGTAGAGAGGTTAGCTTGCAGAAGAATTGGCGGTTTAGGCTTAGCTAGCTTTAGTTTTAGTTAGCCTAGAACTTGCGGAAGAATTGGCGGTTCAGAGTCAGCTAGCCTAGGTAGTTTTAGAACAGTTGAGGCATAGAGAAAAGTAATAGCCTATGCGGGTCAGCCAAAGCCATCTAAAGAAACAGTGGTTGTCTGTCTTTATTTCGTCTTAATTTAATTTTTCGTAGTCTATTGGCGTTTTTGCCTGGCCGTAGTTTTGGCCACCTTTTATTTGGGTACGTTATTTAAGGGAACAACTTAGGAGGTCGCAAGTGCTTGCAGTTACTTTTACGAGGCACTCTTTTTATCCGAACTACTCACGCACCCTTCAGATTTAGCCTGGCGGACAATGGTGCGGTGTGAGTTTAAGCTCCGGAATTATCGGCTGTCCCGTTCGCAGGCTTGGCTGGCGCCCGTGCAGGAACGCATGTGAGGCGCTGGCCGCAGATCCCCGGCAACTGGAATCCCGTGTGCAGTTGACCTAGTCCTGCACGCGGGAGGCTCCAGCAAAGAATCCCCGCACCAGGCACTGAGTATGGGACCTTCAGCATGTGGAACACAGGCTCTGCCACTGAGACCCAGTGCCCTCTCCACAGAACGCGGTAAAAATTCACAGGCAATAGCAGTACAGGGTAATAAAAGCAAAATTACACCCACAGGTGAACAGAAGTATATGTGTGACAAAAACCGGACATATAATATTTAAGCACAACGATGGAAAGTTATGGCCTCTGAAACAGCAGCCCACAGGCATTCGGCATGAAAGCTGATGAGGTTTGCTGGCTCAGGAGAGTTGCTGTATGGAGTCACTAATCATTTGTGGAGGAATCCATATGTCATTTGTGTGGGGTGGGAAGGTTATCTAGGGAAATTCCCTAGTGTGAATTGAAATCAAAATGAAATGAAAAGCAAAGACATAAAAAGGAAAGTGGAGCTCCAGTTCAGGTATTTGCACTGTGAACAGAAGCATCAATGAGCCCATGCTGGTTTCTACATTACAGCATATGAATGCAAAGTTCATTCAATCAAGGTGGAGGAGGTTTGATAACTGGCTGAGGAGTTTGTCCTCTCAAATATGTTTGCCCTAATCTGAATTTGTTATGGCATTGTGCCCATGTGCCCATCTTGTTTCTGGATGCATGCTTTTAGAATATTTGTATTGTTTTATTGGTACCGTATTTTCTGGTGTATAAGACGACTGGGTGTATAAGATGACCCCCAACTTTTCCAGTTAAGACATAGAGTTTGAGATATACTCGACCGCAGAGTCTCCAGTCTCCAGGCGAGGCACGGGGTTTTGCAGGCACCAAGGTCCAGCTGATTGGTAGTGCTTGCAAATTATTGTTATCATTATTCTTTATTAAATTTATATGCCACCCTTCATCCGAGGATCACAGGGGGGGCTGCAGTATAAAATCACAGAAAAAGCACACAACAAATGAAACAATAACCCCTCTTTTGGCTGGTGGTCATAACTTTACCTGGCCATACCCAACATGGACTTGCGGGCCAAAGTAGGACCCCGGTAGTAGGGATATATTGAAGCTTAAGTTTTCCAAAATCAACATAGCATTGTGACCTGACATTTAGGCAGTTCTGTAGCTTGGACGAAAATGCCCCCCATCCTTAGATATTAACGTGTATTTCTTCACTTCACCATCTGGTAAGACAGCCCACTGTGTCCTCCCTCCGCCCAACACCTCCTGCTACCGTAATTCTGGAACCACTGCATGGCAACTCTAACTAGCCTATTTTGGGGGTTGCAGACTTCTAGTCCTATGTTGCACTGCTTTTCATCCTGTTTACATACCTTATTATTGTGGATTAAAGGCAGAGTGGAAAATTCTCTCAATTAGCCGTGTTTCTCATGCGAATGACAGCATTAATGAATCGTCATTAGATTTTTCATCACAGAAGGAGCTTAATATCAGCAAGCCACTCATTTGTGTCACTGCGCCTTTCTTCATCTGCTTGAAAGAAAATTGGAGACAGACATTCAAAACTGAATGGGGGGGATGTGAGCAACTATTTCCTACTGTGGCCAATGAGTATAGTTTAGTTTCTGTGCAAAGTATTATTCTCTGAATATATGATAAAGACTTGTGTACGTCAGCATGATGGGAATCATCCCCTCTCTGCTCAGAGGGTCTCACTTTAAAGTAGATATGCATAAGATTGCATTGTAAATTAGTAACTTATCAGATTTTAACAAGATGCTTATAGGTCAACCTGCCTTTTGAAGCAGAGTTTCCTGCTAGGATGAGTTTAATAATCTTGCAAGTGGATCAGTCGAGGAACGCTCATTCAACCACAGCAAAGGTAATCAACAGGGGCCTACCCCGGGGATCAGCAAACTTTTTCAGCCGGGGGCCGGTCCACTGTCCCTCAGACCTTGTGGGGGGCCGGACTATATTTTGAAAAAAAAAAAAGAACAAATTCCTATGCCCCACAAATAACCCAAAGATGCATTTTAAATAAAAGGACACATTCTACTCATAATAATAATTAATAATTTATTATTTGTACCCCGCCCATCTGGCTGGGTCTCCCCAGCCACCCTGGGTGGCTTTCATCAAATATTAAAATACATTTAAAATATCACAGTTTAAAAACTTCCCTAAACAGGGCTGCCTTCAGGTATTTTCTGAATGTCAGGTAGTTGTTTATTCCCTTGACTTCTGATGGGAGGGCGTTCCACAGGGTGGGTGCCACTACCGAGAAGGCCCTCTGCCTGGTTCCCTATAGTTTTGCTTCTCGCAGTGAGGGAACCGACAGAAGGCCCTCGGCGCTGGATCTCAGTGTCCGGGCTGAATGATGGGGGTGGAGACGCTCCTTCAGGTATACAGGACCGAGGCCGTTTAGGGCTTTAAAGGTCAGCACCAACACTTTGAATTGTGCTCTGAAATGTACTGGGAGCCAATGTAGATCTCTCAGGACCAGTGTTATGTGGTCCGGGCGGCCACTCCCATGTAAAATCATGTAAAAACACGCTGATTCCCGGACCATCCGCGGGCCGGATTTAGAAGGTGATTGGGCCGCATCCGGCCCCCGGGCCTTAGTTTGGGGACCCCTGGTTTACCCCTATGCTATGAGATTTATTGATTTTTTAAACATTTTACAGTATACTGGTTGATTGTAAAAAAAAAGAGTCAAATCTCTAAGTGGTCTACAGAAAAGAAAAATAAAACACTAGCATTATCAACAAAAGACTCAAAAACTGTTATTTTAAAAGATAATTAAAATGAAAAATGGGCTAAAAAGACATGTGTTTAATCTCAACTTCTACATGTCTGGATAGGCCTGCCTAAAAATAATGTTTTAAACAGGTGTCAAAAAGTGAGGCTGTCTGATGTCACTAGGCAGGGAGTTCCAAAGTTTAGGAGCTGCCACACTAAAAGATTGGCTTCTTGCAAGTTTGGTATGAGTACTAGGTGGCATCTGCCAGTCTGACAGATCAAAGCAGTTGAGTTCTCATGTATGGGTAAGGTGAGCCCACAAGTAATATTAGACATGAATGAAAAAGTTCAATTTTTTAAATACAATTTAAATTCCTTGAACAGTTTAGGAAAACAACATGCAATTCAGCGTAACTACAAATTGTTGTGTGCTATTGATTTCCAGAGTGTAACGGGCTACGACAGATCTTGAAATAATGACATTTGTTACGGACGATTGCCAGCATTTCACTGAAATAAGATCGAGGATAAGAATTCTCACGGTGGTCTTTCCTTTGTCACCATCTTTGACAAACTCGGTGCCTTTAAGATGTTTTCAACTACGACTCCCATCATCCCTGGGATGGGGCTGATGGAAGTTGGAGTCCCAACCACGTTTGTAGGACGCCCAGGTTGAGGAAAGCTGATCTGTTGGACTTGCACCTGTGCAGGTGTTCAAAGAGTGCACTCCCAATTTTGTCTTCAGAAGAATTTGAAATTGGGCAAGGGCATTTTCATTGAAATTGTGCAGTGTTTCAGGCAAGACAAGGGGTGAAGCTGTCTCTTGCTAGCAGCTTCCTACTGATCTTGCAACCCATGAATTTCCTCAGAACTGAGAAAGGCAGAGAAACACCCAATGTGGTTTACTGACGTCCCCTTTCTCTCATGCGGTTTCTTCTTCTTATGCTTTGTTGCTGAAGTGGGCGTTTCTCACTGTGGATGCTTATGGGCAATGATTCATGGCACTCAGGGCGAGAGCCTAAATAGACTGGAGGAAAGTGAGTTACCCAGGGTGTTCAGCTACTCAGAAACCACAGAGTGAGAGGCTGTTGGCTCAGAATCAGGTTCCCTTTGGGTGCAAGACAGGGGGAGAGAGTAGGTCAACATAAATGAAAAACAGGCGGGGAACTGTTGCTAATCTGGTTGCTTAATCTGTTTGAATGTTTTGTGTTTGTTTTTATGTAGACATTTAGTTGAATTGGAAATTTTAATTTTTGTTGTTGTGGTTTGGCTGGTTTACCTTATGACAGAATTGTTAATTTGTTAGAATTGTTAGTTCATAATATTTTATATATTACTCTATCTATCTATCTATCTATCTATCTATCTATCATCTATCTAATCTATCATCTATTTATTATGGTCAATGACAGGTACTCAAAAATAACCTTACTAGATTGATATCTATCTATCTATCTATCTATCTATCTATCTAGTAAGGTTATTTTTGAGTACCTGTCATTGACCATAATAAAGAGATCAACTGATTGACTAAAGAGTTTTAAAAGATCAAAAAAGAATTCAAAAAAGTATTCAAAAAAGAAAGATTAAAGAAATAGATAAAATATTAAGAAAGAAAGCAAAATAAGAGAACCATGACAATGAAATTCCTAGTAAGTGTATTGTACTGCAGACTGCCAGGCATAGAGAATAAAATCATAACTTTGCTAAAAATGAGTTTTACATGCAGCAGCTCCATGTCTAGCTACCCTGGCAGAGGTGGACACATTCTGATCTGAATCATCTGGGGGTTTTCTGTAAAAAAAAGGGTTCAATAAAAATATTATGTGTATCGTGATAAAAGGAGCAAAACATTAGAACATGAGTTTAGAACCAAGGCCAGTGCTTCTTTTCTGGGGTGACACAGGGGTACACATACCCCTAAACATTTTGTGAAACTAAGTTTGGCCTCATTGAGGGGCAGTATTTCAATATGAGTAGGAAAATGAGAGTACCCCTAAACATTTTTCTAAAATAAAAAGGACTGACCAAGGCACTTGAAGGACCACCTGTGTCATCCTACCCACCCACCGAGCTCTTCAGTGGAAGACTTCTTATATCTGCCCCCAGCATCTGAGGTCGCTACAAGAGTGAGACAGAGAAAGAGAGAGGTTATTCTTGGGGGTGGCACCCCATTGTGCAATACTCTCCTCTGAGAAGTTTGCCCGATGCCTTTCTGCTTCCCCAAACCCTTTAGATGCTATTTTAACCTTGCTGACTGTTTTGAGCTGCTTTTGTTCACTTTTAGCTCATGGTGCTGTGTTCGTCTCCACCCTTTACTTGTTTTATGATTACTTGCAAACAGCCCTAGGAATATGATGCGAAAGGTGGTATAAAAATGCCTACAATATACTCTGTCTTTCTGCCATTTTATAAAGGTGATATCTCCCAAGCGACAAAAGAGTTAATCACATTTACCGTAGTAGGAGCAGATGCTGAAGAAAAGTGAATCCTTTTATTAAAAACGAAATGGAATGAAAAATCTCCATCAGTAAAAGCAGTTCTCTGAGTGCAACTATGATGTGAGTTCTCTACCTCCATTGAAACTGTTCAGAAACTTCTTGTTGAGTACATCAGAGTGTATTTTTATAGCTCGCTTGTTTTTGCTCGAGATGCATCAATATCCTTTCATGGAATCTGAACGGACTGGTTCACCCTGGTAGCACATATTCATCAGCTATGAAGTGCTGCAGTCAAAATGTCGTGACTGAAAGATAATGAGTGTCCCCATTGACATAGCTATGTCTGCAGTGCCTCTGAAACCTTTTATACTCAGGGTTGACTTGAAAGGGAATAATAATTTTAATAATTTATAATAATTTATTATTTGTACCCCGCCCATCTGGCTGGGCTTCCCCAGCCACCCTGGGCGGCTTCCAACAAATGTTAAAATACATTAAAATGTCACAGATTAAAAACTTCCCTAAATGCAGAAGAAAGGGGGAAAGGTTGCTGCCAGATTTCCTCCAAACTTCACTCACTCCCATCACTAACATGACATCTCAGTACCAGGGTGTCTGTTGTGCCACAGGGTGTGTATGTTGACTCTGCTGTTTTTGTACAGCTTTCAGATGGATTCCAGCAGCTTTCAAGCAAAGGGGTTGTTTTTTTTTAAAGCAACGGAACCGTGTTTTTTTTTTTGGCTAAAATTATTTATGGATAAACCTGAGGACTGAATGTGCATAACGAGATTTTGAAGAAATAGTTTGGCAATGTCAGATACATGTTCGTTGAGTCAAGCTGAGAGCAATTGTGATGTGGCAAATAAAGTGATATGCATTATCTGAAGGTGGCTTGTGAGGACCCCCAATAACGCTTGCTCTGGCTAACACTTGATGGAAGGGGTTGAACTAGATGACCCTTGGTGACCACTCCTACTCTATACCTCTATGACTCTAAAAGCACTGAACACATCACAAAGTAATTAAACTTACAATTCTTGGAAATGTGTTCTTAGTCTAAAATATGGCGATTTTGGCAAGAGAAAGAAACATGTTCATTTGATGAGAAATGTTATACTGCCTACAGGGATGCCGACTGATGAATTATCTGGTACACCGTCTCACCTTTGGAGACTTTCCTGGTCGTGCACAAAACGTTTTTTATCTCCAAAAATAAATAGAAATAAATAGCAGCAATCAAGTCGGTCTCTAGATGACTGTAGAGAAATGATACATAGTTTGACATTTATTAAAATGCTGCAAATGGTAGTGATGCCATGGTAGTTGGCGATAGTTTGTTAAGAACTAAGCATTTTTGTCCGTTACCAAGGAAGTCCATGAAGCACTGTTCCAAAACTTTTTAAGAACATATGAAGAGCCTATTGGATCAGGCCAATGGCCCATCTAGTCCAGCATCCTATTGTCACAGTGGCCAACCAGATGCCTGTAGGAAGCCCTCAGGTAAGAGCGCTCTCCTCTCCTGTGGTTTCCTGCAACTGGCATTCAGAAGCATTTATATGTTCAACCATGGAGGCAGAGCCATCAATGGACTTCTCAGCCACTGATAGCCTTATAGTCCACGAAACAAATAGATCCCATAGACCACTTGAAAATTGCTGAGGGTCTTTGAAGATCACATAATCATTTTTCTGCGTCTTGTAGCAATTGCAAAGTTCACTGCTAGGTGCTGTATGATTGTTAATTGCATTTTTACAGGCACACTGCGAAACACCTGAAGAAAGCTCAAGGACCTACAGTTTGGGAACTTGTGCCACAAAGCCAGCAACAGTTTATGCTATCTGGCTTGATTAAGGAAGAGGCCTGGCTTTATTGCCAATCTTCACTAGTTTTTGTTATGAATATGAATGTTTGCATGAGACGTAAGCAAGATGAGGGTTGCTCTGTGCAGCACAGTGGCAGGGTGAAATCTTCGTTCATTTTTCTCATTGCCTTGACAGCATTGACTATAAATTGATCTCTGATGATGGTTGTGACACAAGATAAGATCCAAAGAACCGGGCCTTGCTGCAGGCTTCTCCAGCCTGGTGTCTTCCATATGTTGTTGGACTCCAGCTCTTATTGGTCATGACCATTGGCTGTGCTGAGTCCAACAACATCCAGAGGACACCAATCCTCTGGAAGGCTTCCTTGCTGGGTCTATCCAACTTCAACAAGTCCAGATGCTAAGGGTGTACCAGTCATTTAGATTTGTGCCTGTTTGATTGGCTTTACTTCAGTTTCATTTCAGACAATGTCGAGACATAGGTACATATACAGTCGTACCTTGGTTTTTGAACAACTTAGTTCTCGAACATTTTGGCTCCTGCAAACCCAAAAGTGAGTGTTCCAGTTTGCAAACTATTTTTAGAAGTCGAACATCTGACAGGGCTTCCGTGGCTTCCGATTGGCTGCAGGAGCCGCACTTTGGTTTTCAAACATTTTTGGAAGTTGAACGGACTTCCGGAATGGATTCCGTTAGACTTCCAAGGTACGACTGTATAATGTATAAATGTCCAGCAACCTCCACACACACTTGAAGCTATTTGCCTGCAGGCTTAGCCCACTCTGGAGGGGCTATTATGTTCCATAATTGCACTCACTTCTGTCAAAATGTTACAGCCCTTATTAGCTTCCCCAATAGCAAATAGAGGGAAACAAATTATAGCCACCCTCCCAGAGGACTCTGTCTCAGATGGTCAGGCACAAAACTGCAGTTGGGTACCTGAAGCATGCAGTTTTCCAAAGTGCCACATTGAGGTTTGAACATGGTTGGTGCACACCCCTGTTGAATATGGGCACACATTTAATGGGGTGGGGGGTGGGCAGGCAGGGGAATCTTCTAAAACAGGACACTCTTAAACTTCGTCTCCTATGTTTCAGTCCATATTGGTGTTAAGTGTAAAACTATACCAATGATTCAGGAGGGCAAGACAGCAGCCTCCTCAATCCCAGGAATATTGCCGCTTTTTCTAGAGAAGGCTCCAGGGAAATGGAGTTTTATCCTGCCACATTACTTTTTCCTGCGTCTCCGAACTAGGCATTTGGTAGGATTCGTTTTGTGCGAGAAACTAAGTACATTTTAAGAGACAGTCCCTGGAGGCAGAGTTTTTCAACCTAGGCCAAGCGTGCTTCTTATTTGCAGGGCTTATATGAGTCTCTAGAGAGAATGAAGACATGCGCATCTGCCACACTGTAAGAGGAATGTTATCGGGGGAAAGCAAAGCAGTCACAAAAAGTACCCTGTGAATAATATATTGCAGTAGAAAAAAGCAGAAGAGAAGAAAGCAATAAACACTGGAAAAATAAAAGCAGTCTGCATTCAGCGCAAGTTCATGACTGCAATGGGGAACATGATGCAAAAGTTAACAGACGACTCCTAATTAACCTTCGAGCTCCATTGGGGCATTTTTAGCATTATAATATTTGTCCATGGGAAGTCTATGCTGCTCCATGTAATGTTTAGTGCTTGTGGTAGACTCATTGTAATTCTTCCATTCATATAATAATTTTCATATCATTTACTGTTTTATCATTTCTATGACATTTACTGATTATTTTGTAAACGAATATTTGCACCCCCCCAGTTTGCCAGTTATTTTTAAAATGAATTTCCGTTTAACTTTCTTTTTGGTGTGGTTCTGCCTCTTTTGCCACTATCCAGATGTTTTCGGGATCAAATGGATTTAGAACCTGTTTCTCAGTGCCCAGAAAGGTTTATTTTTCATCATTAAAAGAATGAAAGGTGGTTTGCTAATATTTTAATTAACAGACACAGCTAGGAAAAAAACATTGTAGTGCTAATTAAGAGATGGATAAATAAATGGGGTGATAAAATGTTGCACACAACACTTTAAGCATTGTTGCAGTGGGCATTGGGTCACGACATTATTTCATGAGGGCTGAAAAGTGGCATATAAACAAGGCTGAAACAGGAGTGAGTTGCTTTCATCTGGTTTATTGCCAATAGGTGGCAGCAGATGACAGTCAAAGACCAGCCCCCTCAAGCTCTCTGATAGTTTTTGCACAATCTTGGAGTGGTGCCAGAGACAGTTGGTCTCCAAAGGCAAATTGTTTTCTGGTGAAGGGGGCTTCTTTCTAACCACAGCACAAAATGGAAATATAACCACTCTCGCCATTGTCCAAAGTCCCTTACAGTGTTTGGCAGCCTGGCTAGCTCAGTCGGTAGAGCATGAGACTCTTAATCTCAGGGTTATGGGTTCGAGCCCCACGTTGGGCGGAGTGTTTTAGACAGTCTGCTGAAAACTTTTTTTTTGTTTCAGCTTGCTTTTCTAGCCACATGATTTAGTTACATTTGTTTTCAAATCTTTTGTTGATTTTTATCATGCTCTTAAATGATGGATTGGTTTGTGTATGTTTTTTTTAAAACCTGTATACCACTCGATTTCCTTTTTTTTAAAGTGGCTTATAAATTTTCTAAATAAACAAATAAATATTGCTTTCACCACCATAATATGGGCCAGAGTGAGAGAGAGGCAGGTAAAGAAGCAAGATTGGGGATTCCCCCCCCGTAGGTGTGGGCCCCCAGCAGATTCCCCATCATGCATTGCATATGGTCCCGCCCTCACCCCATTCTCTTCCAAGCGCTTGATTGGTTCCTCACCTCCACAGCTCTTTCACCTGCCATTTGGACCAGAATTATGGAAGCCACGCAGAGGTTCCCTCAAAGCCTTGTCAGACGTTGGATGAATACAGAGGGTAAAAGACTCTCTGCTCAAAAAGCTGCTGAAAAGCAGTTGGAGATGGATTGCGTTTTCCTTCTTGAAAAAGGCATTCTGTTCCCAATAAATCTCAAACACATTCTTCCATAGATCACTTTCTTCCTGATGTTCAAGGAAATGCTGGGTCGAAGAGTAATGCTCTTAAGGGAATGATTTCTCTTATGCACTTTTCAAAGCACCCCCCTATTCCCCCCCCCCAAGTATTATCCAAAAAGTGCCCTTTTGTCTTTTTGCTGTATTTTAGCTTTCTCCTTCAAAGTATATGGTTATTAAAGGGGAAAAAACTAGCAGAGGCCTTCTGAAAGAGTCACCGTTTCAGTGATCTGAATGACTGTTAATGTTTCCTCTTTATCAGGGTATTATCAGGAGTTAAGCTTCCTATAAGAGCACAAAGGAGGATGGGAAAGCCATGACTTTCCAGATGTTGGTGGACTCCAAGTCCCACCAGCTGTTAGCCATAGCAGCCACTTGCCAGGAATGATGGGAGCTGTATGCCAGCAACATCTAGTGGTCTCTAGCCCTCAAGTCTGAATAAATCACTATACCTGCCTTTCCTCCTTTCTTCCTAAGTTTCTGACAAACTTGCTTCTTTTTCTCTAGTGAAGTTGCATACCTGTATTCTTCTTTGAAACCTTTTTTATTTTTAAAAAAGTGATACAGAGAAAAAAGGGGGGAAGTGAGGGGAGAAAGAATGAAGAACACACACACACACACACACACACACACACAGCAATATAATCCCATAATTCCGATATAAATTGATATAGTGTTATTATTCTAATAGATATGAACATATCAATAGCCTACTACCAGTACATTAAAGGGTATCATATTGTTATTCTTCCAATTCATCCGTATCAGTCTCTTGGCCACCATTAGGGCACATAGAATCCATTTTCGTTGTCCTGTCATTAATTTCTATACAATAGGCATACAGTTCAAAAGAATATTCTCTGCTGGAAGATTTAACTTTTTTTTCTGCGCAGTCATAGTTATACAGTCCAGTACTTTCTCCCAAAACTTATAGAACACTGTACAAACCTATGTTTCAGGGAAGCATTGTCCTTGCGACATCTCCAAAGCTAGCTAGTCCTTTTAAAAAATACATCCGTATCAGTCTCTACAGCCGCAGCAGGTGCCGTAACTCTCCAACGGTTTGACTTCATCGCCAAAGGTGCATTCTTCCATTATTTCCCAAGACAGGCAGATGCCAACCATGAGTCTATGATCGTAGCTGCTTTCTTTTAGAAATCCTACTTCATATTTCTCTTTCTGAAGGCTTATCCTTGTCAGCTTCGTCATCAAGATATGTAATCCAATCTTCTGTGAATGATTGCATTTATTTTCTAGGGAGTTTGTTTTACGTTGCAATTGCAAAGCCTATTTGCCAGACAGGGATCCAGATGTTGGGCTGTGACAGCGACTGACCAAACAGAACTGCAGCAGTCCTGGACAGGAGCTGGAAGAGTTGAGTGACAGCTGTGGCAAGAGGACATATTTGACTAACATAAACAATGTTTCTAGATTCAGGTAGGTAGCCGTGTTGGTCTGACGCAGTCAAAATAAATAAATAAATAAATAAATAAATAAAGTAAGTCCAGTAGCACCTTAGAGACCAACTAAGTTTGTTCTGGGTATAAGCTTTCGTGTGCATGCACACAGAAGTCACCAGACCCTTATATATAGTGGGAGGGTGGGGTGGGGTTTTTCTCACAAGGGTAGTAGGAGATGGGTGATTGACTCAATGGGTATGGTAAACCTGGAGTCATAAACAATGCTGCCATCAAAGTAAATGGGCTCGTCCCAGTACATATATGAGTACAAAATTAAAACGTTATTGGTCCATTTTTTTAAAGCTTTTGATCCTAACACCTGTTTAAGTCATCACCTCTCTCTGAAAAGACAGTGATGATGCAAATGGAGTCAGTGGAACTGTGAAGCTAAAAGCATTTAAGATTAAAACCAACTGACAACCTAGGTACCAGGAAACATCTACTAAGAATTCCCATCCCTAGACTAATTTATTGGAACGGTATGGCCTTTACACAAACCACAATAATTCTCGTTACAGGTGGGTAGCCGTGTTGGTCTGCCATAGTCGAAACAAAATAGGAAATTCTTTCCAGTAGCACCTTAGAGACCAACTGAGTTTGTTCTTGGTATGAGCTTTCGTGTGTATCTGAAGAAGTGTGCATGCACACGAAAGCTCATACCAAGAACAAACTCAGTTGGTCTCTAAGGTGCTACTGGAAAGAATTTCCTATTTTGTTTCCACAATAATTCTCAATGAATTTTAGTTTCTCCAAGTGTTACCATTTAAAGCTTTATGTCATTAGGTGACACAAAACCTCTTTATAATCCTACATTTAAGTCCCTGTAGGTGGAACTAAGTTCTCTTATACCTGTCTGTCTGTCTATCTATCTATCTATCTATCTATCTATCTATCTATCTATCTATCTATCTATCTGTCTTCCAGAGAGCATACCCCCCCCTTTATTAGACTGGGTAGACTATCTTAACAATCTAACAATTAAGCTATTACCTTGAAAGTTTGGCAAAAGGCCAGTCACTGCAAGGCTTCTAAAACATTTCCGAAAGCAGTATTTTCACTCCTGTATTGTGAAAATTATAGTACACTAACAGTAATTAATATTGTCATTTAGAAAACAAAAACAACAGGCTAAGACAGATATTTTGTTTCATACTGGCTGAGAAAATTACACCTATTAACAGAACAATTCAGGAAGCAATCTCCACATAATTTTAGTCTTGGTACAATTATGTCAATACATACATCCCTAGCAGACAGCTTGGAGTGTCAGACGGTAAACAATAGTTCCGTCATATTTCATTATTGTTTCTTTACAAGGAAGATGACATTTTCTATCTTCAGATTATGGACTAATTTTCAGACAAGTGGTTCTTGGAAGCTTTACCACAGATTATGTTTATCTCATTTAAAACACTCAAGGGACTGAGATGACTTGAAGCAAGTTAGTCAAAGGTGGCAAAACATTTGTTGCTTTAATATCGTTGAAGGATTGTTTAGTTATGGCTGATATATGAGCATAAACATCTTAAATAATGGGTGTTAAACTCAGGGTGCACCCATTGAAATAAAGAGGTTTGGATTTGGGTAATTTACTTAAACGTTTGCCCTAATCTATATACATGTGCATATGAATAAAAACAAGTGTGCTTCTCGGTGTCAAATTGCACATGGTATAAAAATGTCATTTGAACTCCAGGTGCCTGTTTATTTTGCAAGAAGCTGGGCTTCACTGGGATCACGATCAAACTGCAGCAGGGTGTGGAAGAAGAGACCTGGGCTCCAATTTTCCCCTTATGCTGCATGCACAATTTAAGCGCTGTGCTCTAAACCACAGAGCCTCTTGGGGTTGCCAATCAGAGAGTTGGTGGTTCGAATCCCCGCGATGGGGTGAGCTCCCGTTGATCAGTCCCAGCT
This sequence comes from Lacerta agilis, assembly GCF_009819535.1. Taxonomy (NCBI): domain Eukaryota; kingdom Metazoa; phylum Chordata; class Lepidosauria; order Squamata; family Lacertidae; genus Lacerta; species Lacerta agilis. Next base: position 63,021,036 of record NC_046316.1, on the reverse strand, counting down.
CCTGCCAACCTAGCAGTTCAAAAGCACGCCAGTGCAAGTAGATAAATAGGTGCTACTATGACAGGAAGGTAAACAGTGTTTCCGTGCGCTCTGGTTTTCATCAGTGTTCTGTTGCTCCAGAAGTGGTTTAGTCATGCTGGCCACATGACCTGGAAAGCTGTCTGTGGGCAAACGCCAGCTCCCTTGGCCTGAAACGAGATGAGCGCCACACCCCATAGTCGCCTTCGGCTGGGCTTAACCATCCAGGGGTCCTTTACCTTTACCTTACTACTATAATCTATGGAAATGAAAATGGAGTTACGTCAGTAATTTTTTCTTCTTCTGTGGCCAATAACAGCTTTCTGGGAATTTGGAATGGAGTCAGAGTGTGCAATTAAAGAGTTAGAGCCCTCTGCATGCCATGCTTCCAATCCAAATAGGCCCACCCTGTTGATAAATTAAAATAATGTTAAGATGTTGCACTTGCAGAATTCCCATATCACATGTGGTTTGACCCCTCAGTTTTAATGAAAGAACCAATGGACGAAACTGGCTGTCACCAGTGTCCTAGGTATCCATTAGTTATGTAAAGCTAATAGGCTTTCTGATTAATTTAGGCACTAAATGTTATAGATTGATAGATACTATTACTATACTAATATCCTTGATTAAGGAAAGGTTCCTTGTATTAATGAGTTCTAATGCATTGAAGAGCTTCAATGAAATGACATGATTGTTGGAGATAAAATAGAAGAGGAGTCATTATCACAGATAGAGATAGTAATTGCCATTTGGGCCAATTTGAGCATGGCAAGATCTTAAGCAGGATAAGTGCCATGTGCAGTCATAACAAATGATTTCTCTAGAAAGATCCGGTATTCCTGAGCAATTGTTGGCTAGGATTCTGATCTCACACATACAGAGAGATGGAATTTTTGCTAAAAGAAATTTGCTTTCAGATGTATGTCGGGATCATTTGAGGAGAAGTTATACAGTACCTGGAAGAGACTATTTTTCCTGCTTACACAGCTAAAAACACTGCCACAGGATGCAGCTGTAGGACATCTAGAGAACTTTCCCAAACAGCCAAATGCTGTTGCTATGGGTGCTTCAAAACTTTATGGTGATGCTGCCATCTGTTTCCAGGTAATGCATGCTTATTTTGCTACATGTCTATCTCACCTTTCTTTCAAGGATCTCAAAGCAGCATTCTGGGCTCCACATCTCCATTTATCATCAGAACAATTCCGTGAGGTAGGTGAACCTGAGACAGAATGAGTGACCCAAAGCCATGCCGTGAGCTTCATGGCCAACTGAGGCTTTTTGAACCCAGATCTCCCCCATCCTACTTACTACCCCTGATGCCTTAACGGTAAAGGAAAAGGTACCCCTGACCATTAGGTCCAGTCGCGGACGACTCTGGGGTTGCGGCACTCATCTCGCTCTATAGGCCGAGGGAGCTGGCGTTTGTCCGCAGACAGCTTCCGGGTCATGTGGCCAGCATGACTAAGCCGCTTCTGGCGAACCAGAGCAGCACACGGAAACGCCGTTTACCTTCCCACTGGAGCGGTACCTATTTATCTACTTGCACTTTGATGTGCTAGGTTGGCAGGAGCTGGGACCGAACAAAGGGAGCTCACCCCGTTGTGGGGATTCGAACCGCCGACCTTCTGATCAGCAAGCCCTAGGCTCTATGGTTTAGAGTTACTACCTCTGATGCCTTAATTACCCTGATTTAGCATTGCCCACTCTCATCTTTGACTGAATCCCTTTAAAAATAACAGATAACTTACCTAGTACTGAATGGAACTCAGTTTTTGCAGACTTCATGTTTTATTCTATTTTTTGTAATTTGGAGGGTAGAAGCTTCGGAAAGGTACAAAAGTGTTTTCTTAGGAGAGAAGAGGGAAGTTATCTGTGTTGCCTTGGCTATCGAGTCATGCAGTGCCACAGCCACCTTTGATTTGGATTTCACCACTTTTTTGGGGGGTGGGGGTTGAGAGCTCCCTGGGTATGCAAAAACTACTGGTTTGTTCATTGGGGGCCCTTTTTTGATACCAGTGTGATTTTTATGGGACCATCGAAGTTGTTATTAGGATGAGGGGCCTAATGATTGAAAAATATGACAAGGAGATAAAAGTAAACTTCATCGCTGGGGTGAATTCATGTACAGTTTTCAAAATGATGCTATACTTGCCCTTTAAAAGGACTTGAATTTAAATTGTTTTAACAGAGCACCACCGAGGGGACTCTCAGACTCAGGAGACTACACCAAATGGTCTTTTCTGAAGTATATCCATTTATAGCATTCCCACTACAAGTTAGTTGTTTACATGAAAATACTTTCAAATAACCAGAGGTGTGAATATTTACTCCTGTCAAAGTGACGGTGGCTGTCCCCAGTCAAAGCTACTGAACCTTTAAAAGAATTGCACTGAATTTTCTCTTTAGGAATAGAGATAAAGACAACAACTGAAAGGGATAAGTACCAGAAATAGGAAACTGGGTTAATGGATGGACTGGTAAGATGGGAGTCAGAAGACCCTTTTAGAAAAATATCTTAGAAAGTTGTTAATTTTTGTGATAGAAATATGGATATAAGTCTACTGGCATAAGCAAAACTGGCAAAAAGGGTGCTTGGGAGGAAGGGTAGGATATAAATCAAAATAATAATTTACATGCTTACATGCAATTTAAATTTGAAACTAGATTTTTTAAATAAAAAAATCCACACTAAATGGGACAGACCTATGTTTGAGTGTCAGTGAAACACAAATGGGAGTGGCTTAGCCATGAACAGATCAAACGGTTACTGGTCCCTCAGCTCTGTGGTAAACCCCACAGTGAGTAGGTGATTGGTCCAGTGGTTCCCAACTGGGTGGGGAGGAGTTTGGAATTGATATCCCGCTTTATCACTTACCTGAAGGAGTCTCAAAGCGGCTAACATTCTCCTTTCCCTTCCTCCCCCACAACAAACACTCTGTGAGGTGAGTGGGGCTGAGAGACTTCAGAGAAGTGTGACTAGCCCAAGGTCACCCAGCAGCTGCATGTGGAGGAGCGGAGACGCGAACCCGGTTCACCAGATTACAAGTCTACCGCTCTTAACCACTACACCACACTGGCTCTCAGAGGAGGCAGAAAAAGTTGTCCCACCCCTTCATTTAAAGGAGGGAGGAGGCTTCTTCAAAGAGCACCTTAAGACAGTCTCCCTGTTGCTGACCTGGTTGGTTGGTGAGTTCCTCTGAGGACTGTGATGAAGTCCTGCCTCATCTCAGGCAGACAGGACACGTCTTATGGGCATGTGGAGTTGGAAAAATGTGAAGGTGAAGTGCCCTGACAGCAGCAGCAGCAGCGGCTGCAGCTTGTTCACCCCCTTCACTGCTTGGACACACTTTTGTGGAGATTGAGAATAACAGGTTGGTCTGAAGGTGCTACTTCCAAAGGGATTTGCTGCTTAGAGATCTTTCTGCCTCACCATTCACTCCAGCTGTATCTCTAAAGCTTTTTTTATTTATAAAAAAGGTAGAAATTCTCACCAAACCTCTGTGGTGTACCATTGAATTTTTATTGCAAGAATAGTTTTTTAAAAAAATAAAATAAAATATCGGTAAAACAACAAAAATCCCAAAGCTGTATTGTCAGAATTCATAATACAAGTTAGGCTCTCTTTTTAAAAGGCTTCCATAATTCAAAACACTTAAATGCACAGGTTTTTGTGCATCTGCTTTTATAATCCATTCTCTCTTTTTCCCATGAGTGAGTTTGTTCTTTTTTGTCCTTGGTTTTTTAAAAGCCTGTTCTTATTCGCTTTCTCTGCCCCACCCCCTCTGAACGCTGGAACACTTGAAGAATCTTTTGTGATGCTATAACACTTGTCAGGTATTTCCAGCTTTAATGAACATTTTCGCCTTTTCACCTTTTGCCTTCCATTCTTCAGAACTTTTCCCTGTGTGAGAAAGGGACTCTACAAAAGGAGACAGAAAGTCAATACAGTAGTAAGTTGTCATTTCCAGAGATCTTCTCTCCCTCTCTCTCTTTGGCCTTTTTAAGTGCAGTGCAATCCTATATATGTCTACTTAGAAGAAACTCTGGGAAGAAAGATCCTGATTTGCCCATCCCTTTTTCTCTGAGCCTGTATGCCAAGTGTTATGTATTGAAGTTCTCACCCTAGGCCACTAGGGGTGTTGTGTATATAGTTTCACTCTGTCCACTGTGGCTGCAGTTTTCACTCAGGTCCACAGCATGCAAATGAAGGATTGAGAGTTCCGTTCACGCATTGGGTAGCTAGAGAGAGTTGTTACTGTTGCATGTTACTGAGTACTATATAAACAGGCTAGCTGAGCCCTGCAGTTTAGTTCTGTTCCAGCCTGAGAAGAAAGAGAGCTGCTTGGAGAATCACTGTGTCATCTGCTATGTCCACCCACTACCTAATACCAAGCATCTCTTGCAACAGAGTTTAGGATGCACTGGCTCAGGGCCTTTTGAAAAACCAATGGCTTTGGTGTACCCCCAGTTCCCTTCTTCGTTTCTGGTGCTGTAGATGACAAAAAGGATGGTGGTGGCAGCAACTACTGGACATTGAGACCCGGATGACAGCACTGCAGGGCTGTTGTGCAAAGTTGGGCAAGGAAGGGGGTGTGAGAGGCTCTGCTGGATGCTCCCTCTCCTCCACAAACCCAATTAAGTTTAATGGTACTTATGAGAGGGGAAGCAAGTATAGAATTGAGGTCTAAGGGACAGAAAATGTGTATGTTCATCTTGTGGAAAACACTTAATGAAGAGTGCCATGTTTTAAGTCTCTCTGTTGCCATTCTTAGAGAACAAGTGGCTGTTACATATCGGCAGGCCCTTGTCATAAAGAGCTTCCTGAACCAGGAGCTGAAGATGATACATTGCTCAATATCCTAGGTGTGTGGATTTCTTTCCATATAGCACTTGTACCCAGAGGGAACACTTAAAACAGGTGTCCAGTTACCCTGGCATCAACCAGGCTTGGTTCACCACTCTGGGTGGTTTACTCTCAACTTGTGAAATTTTGCTTTACCGGCCTCATTTCTATGAACTGTTGAAGCAGTGAACAGTGTTGGACAGGTGGGCAAGTTAATCCCTGGTGTGGCAGAGAAAAATTGACTAGCCAGTTCCTTTCTTGACTTTACATTTACTGACTTCTACTGCAGCCATCTGATGAACAGCAAGGTTTGCAAAAACTCTTTAGGTGCAGCTCCAAATTCTTTCTATCAAAAGATGAGCCTTAAAAAAAATTTCTTTTATGTTTACATTTTAGAGCCAAGCTACTTGTTACGATAAACTTTTTTTTTTTTTTTTTTTAAAGCTGACTACTTTTATGTGAGTGGAAAAGCTGCTGTGTGAGATTCTGATCCAGGTCACAATTTTGATGCAAACTGCAGCCTCTCCTGCGTTTCTCACCAAATCCCCACACTTTGGTTGCTATGTATGCCTGAAGGTGGTGTTAGCAATTGGGAAGTGGGAGTGGGGTTTTTTTTGGCATGAAAGTGGAATGAGTCCTGAATTGGAACCTTACAAGGCTTCTTTTCCTTCATAATTTGTTAAACTGTTGTTTATATTGCTGTAACCCATCCTAAGACTTTCTAGTGAAGGACAGATAACAAGAATATATTGTTGTGATGAATAAAAAAATTGAAATTATTTAAGACTTCATTTAAAAGGGTTTCCAAGTTCATAATATTTTTTGTCATTATGTTTTCTCAGTTAATGAAGCCCAACATTACAATGATTAGCATGTGGCCACCAACAGCCGCTGGAATTTTTTTAGGTAACAAAGAGCACCTGTATTCATACAAGTTAAGAACAACTAGCCTAGATGAGCCCTAAGATTCCTCCCAGTTCTAAAATTGCTTGATTCTATTATTAAACGAACAACCAACCAACTAGAAGTGGTGTTCAAGATGTCTAAGCAAACAGCTGTTTCCTCAATGCATGGTTTCCCTGTATTTCTCTATAGCATCTTGTGGGGGGCCCAAATCAGTTCAATGTCTGCCCTTATCTTGGCAATGGTGGATTCAGTGTTCTTTGGTTTATTTTTTGCATTGTGAAATAACTCTTCCACTGACTGTATTTATTTACTGCATTTTCTATTTCTAAAAAAAGAAATGAATGTTAACATTAGACTCTAATGATTAGATATGAGCCATATGTCATTTGCATTCATTTTGTGTGGTATTCATTGTGAAGTAAATAAAACCACTAGGTGGCAACACTCACAGCATTTAAAAAGCTTTGCAGGCAAGAAACAAATGACTGGTTTGACTTTGCACACACACACACACGGGACATGAATCTTCTGACTTGATCATCCTTTGCTTCTGCTTACATCTGAAGTAGCAGCTGTATTTATAATAGCTTCTGTTCCTAAAAGTTTAATAATTTCTTACAGGAAACAATTAAAACTACCATGCTGGAGAATGGAAGTTACTTTATTTTACATTTTCTTGATTTCCAGAATTTAATCCTAAGCAGTGTTGGCATCAAAGTTTGAAAATAATGGGCTCAAAAGACATTTCCCAATGTTGTAAGAGCGTGGATGTTTTCTGAGAAAGGCTCCATTGCTTGGAGAGCTCCCTTGCTCTGCTTATTATTTGAATTGCGATGCTCAGTATATGGTACAGCTTGTTTTCATCCATTGTACCACAGAGAGTTTTCATCCTCCAAGCGTCTTCTCTCCAAACAACTCATCTCAGGGTTATTTGGCCGTCTTCCAAAGTATTCTTTCCACTCTGCCCTCGGATGATTCCAAGACCTTTCTGCACTTTTGAGGCATGCGCATCTTCACCGTAATCAAACAAAAATGGCACAAAGGCGCATGAAGGTCACACCAAGCACTTCTCATCAGCTAAATGAATAGTTTTAATAAATGCCCAATTGGAAATGCAGACCCAGAAGTTACATTCCTGGCCTTTCGGGGGACATTCAAACAAGGGCGAGCAGAACAGAAACAAATCAAGGAGACGTTCCCAAACGAAAGGTTTCAACCTGTATAATTTTAGTAGCTACCTAAAGCCTTGTATTATGAGGCTCTCAATATTGAATGGACAGGAACATGGGAATCTGCCTTACGCAGAGTACTCACTCAGTACTGTAGCCACAAACTGGCAGCAAGTTTCAGACACAAGGCCTCACCCAGCCCTATCTAGAGATTCTGGGTTACTGAATCTGCCACATTTTGCATGCAGCACATGTGGGTGTACCACTGAGCCACTGAGGATATTTTATGTTCCCCGACCCATGTCAAACACTCCTTGAAATTATTATGGCTTTACCTGCTGAAATGGCAACAGGTACTATTAAACAAAATGGACCCAATCCAGCTGGTTGCTTCCATGTGGCATTAGGTGAGTCCAGCTGTTTCATGAGTCCAGCTTTCAGCTCACAGGTTGCTACTTGCTCACCATGCATTTAAAGGACATTACTTCCCCCAAAGACTCACACGAACTGTACTTTGTTAATTGTAGCTTGGGGGCAGAGTAAACTACGGTTCCCAGGATTCTTTGGGGGAAAGTCATGGGCTCTAAATGAATGTCCTCTCCATTGAAATGTTTTCCTACAGGAAACAGGTGAAGATACAGTATATTCAGGCCTGAGCTTTTAAAACGTTCATTGTTGTAGATTCGAATCCTATTTTAGGTATAGCTCAGCTACTTTTCCCATTCTACGTTTTATCGCGCTGGTTGACAGCATAATCATTCACAGCATGAATTCAAGCCTGACATTAACAATTAAATGGCAGCTTGGAGTGCTTGCTTTATTAATAGCCATAGTCTGTGGGGGGTGGGGTGGGGGGGGGAGGGAAGTCTCTCTTTTTTACAGCTATAACATGTGGTTCACGAGAAAAAAGTGAAAGGTGGTGAAATTATTGCAGATGCTGTGTAGCTCTCTTTAAATAATGCCTCCCCACTGATTAAAGAGGGAGATCAATGGGACATTGTCCGCCCAAAGATAAAAGTTCCATTTTATTTCAGTAGGAAACATGTCCAGCACAATCCTAAGCACATTTATTCAGAAGTAAGACCTTCTGAGTTCAATGGCACACACTCCCCCAGTGAATATATGCATAGGATTACAGCCTTAAGTGCACATTCTGACTAAAATGAATGGAACTCAAAAGCACCCTGTTTTGGCTGCCATGTGGCCTCTTTCTGCATATTCTGTTTTCCTAGTCATGGTGTGAAAATGTCCAAGGCTTGAATTCTGCTTTCCCCTCTTGCATTGCAAACATCTTATAAATTTTCCCCTAGTGATTTTCTACTGCTCAACACCAGCTTTTTAATTGCCAAATCTGCTATTTTTTTTCATCCCCCCTTATATTCCTTCTGCTTTAATAACCTTCATTACACCGAGTTATGCGGAAAACCCCCACACTTTATTTTTTACATGTGCAGAAGCTCAGAACGATTGTAAGGATGAAAGAGGTTATCCAAGGATGCTTCTGCCATCTGTTCATGCATGCCTTCTCTCACTTTATGTTCTGACCTATTGGACACTTTTTCTATTTAGACGGAAAGGGGGAGGAGGAAAATGTTTATATGGGGACTAAGTGGGCAAAGGGAGACACTGGCAATTCTCTGATACCTTTGCATAGAAATGCCACACCAAAAGATAAAATAGTAAACGCAGAGGAAAAGACTGGGGTGTACATACAGTATATCAAAAGGGCTGTCACATAGACAGCATCAAGTATTCCCAGATTACTCACTGTATAAATTGATTAATTTATTGTGAATATCAGCAGAACTCCAAGATATGTGCCCTTTTCATATATTATTGATGGAAACAGCTTGTGCTTATTGCAAGTTATTTGTCACAAGGTTGTTGTTTGTGGCTATATTTATCTGTAATATACAAAACATTTCCTCCCATTCACTTCACATGCCCACCAAGTGTCCCTATTTTCCATGGTATGTCCCAGAATTAAAGAAGCCATCTCGGTTTCTGATATGATCCCGGAATGTCTCTGTTTTCCTTTTTCTTCCCCTCCACATCTTGGAGAACAATTAAAAGTGGCGGAGAGATCAGGACTCCCTACTGTCCTTTTTGGAAACAGGAGCCCTTGCTGTGTGTGTATATTGTGGGTGCAGGTGCAAAAATCGAAATAAAACTGAAAATAAAATACCTGCACCAAATGAAGGAAATGGTGAAGCTGACATACAAAGCCCTTCCTATAATTCTGAAGAAAAATATAACCAATCCACTTTAATTGTAGCACTTCAGCAGCCAGCAATTTTTCAGAAACCTGTGAAGTGCTTATTCCTTCATTGTAAATTGAGCCTTACGCTGCAAGCCTTTACATGTCTACTCAGAAGTAAGAGCCACTGAGTTAAATAGAATTTACTCTCTCTGGTATGTTCCTGATCATTCTCACAATTTCTATTATTATTATTATTATTATTATTATTATTATTATTATTATTATTACCTGCCTTTTTTTCCTGACAGGGACTTAAGGCAGCTTACAGCTAATTTTTTATTCCATTCCATTTATCTGTTGAAGGTGTTGTGAATGATCCCTTCCTTCACACGTTTTTTCTTTACAACAATCCTGTGAGGTATGTTGGGCTTTTGAGGTTGTAATTGGCTCAAGGCGACAGATGTATATGAGTATATTCCCTCATATACCAGATGGGCAGCCAGTGTAGCTGTTTTAACAATGGTGACACATGCAGCCAGCAATGTGCCCCCAGCAGCAGTCTGGTGGCCACATTCTGCAGCTTCTGGATGAGGTCCAAGGGCAGCCCCACATGCAGCATATTGCAGTAATACAATACAGCCTCTTCCAGTGAGACAAGATTACGGTATGTACTTGGAGCCTTGAGACTTCCCAACTTGGATGGCTTCAGTTTTGTTCCCATTGATTCTGTGCCCCTGATGAGCATTCCAAAGTCCTTGATTAACCTCTGCCAACAAATCAGCCCAAACTCCAGTAGGTTATGCATTAAACCACTTGAAGCTTGCAGCCCCCAACTGTTCACAGCAGCTGGGGGAGCAAGCGTATCAGTTCATGTCACTGGGTCATGCAATGAGAACAGAGGAAAACAGATTTTAAAATTTGTAAGTCTCGTTAAAGATAAAAACTAGGAAGATCACCAGAAAATCCAAGGGGCCTTCCTTCAATAACCTCTCTCACAGCAGTGTGCCATGCATTTTTAAAGATGTTAAACACAAGTATTTCTGTTTGTTTGGGGTTGTTTTTTACAGCAAAATCCCTCCCTTCTACTTTCTGTGTCTGGTGTGAATTGTCACTTCCTGGCCTTTCTGAACACATCTAAGTTAGGGACGAGTTATTTGCCATGACAGATTTAAATATTTTACTAGATGTCTGTATAAATTATGAGGGCCCTAAACTTTTACACAATGCATTTTACAGTGGCACTATAGAAGCCACTGAGCATCAGATGGGACATATGCCAAAAAGTAATTTATTGAGACACCGGGGTGTGCTTAAGGCTTTTGTTGTCTGGAAACCAAAGGTGTGATGGCTTGTGGGCTTCAATATATCACTTGTCTTTAATGAGAGATAATATTATAGCAAATGTGTGCCCAGCCACAGATAGTGAGCAGTTGTCTATAATCAAATGAAGATCAATGTCTCATCCAGAACCGGACTTATTGATTGTGCTAGTTGTACGAGGCGAGTATCAGAAGGAAGGTAACAAAAATACGAATGCACTAGGACAGTCCCCACAAATAAGAGGGCTGACATGCTGGCTAATGATGATAAATGCTTTTCCTCAGTACTTTGTGAGCTCCTGCGGGTTTATTCATCTTTCTGAAACTATACAGCGGGAATAATAAAATTGTACAGCCTCTGAGATGGCTGTCAGCCAGCAGTTTGTCAGCCACCAGTTTCCCATAAATATGTATATTAAAAAATGACACCGAAGTCATGTTGACTAGAATTGTTTCCAAACCTTCTGAATGTTTGATAAACTGGATTGTTAAAAAATAATATAGGTAAAGGTAAAGGGACCCCTGACCATTAGGTCCAGCCGTGTCCGACTCTGCGGTTGCAGCGCTCATCTCGCGTTACTGGCTGAGGGAACCAGCGTACAGCTTCTGGGTCATGTGACCAGCATGACTAAGCCGCTTCTGGCGAATCAGAGCAGCACACGGAAACGCCGTTTACCTTCCCGCCGGAGAGGTACCTATTTATCTACTTGCACTTTGACGTGCTTTTGAACTCCTAGGTGGGCAGCAGCTGGGACTGAGCAACGGGAGCTCACCCCGTAGCGGGGATTCGAACCACCAACCTGATCAGCAAGCCCTAGGTTCTGTGGTTTAACCCACAGCGCCACCCGCGTCCCAAAATAATATACCATACCAATAAATATGAAACATCACACCTGCAAGATGGGGAAAGAAAAAGAAGGTCCCCTTGGTGGGACTTAAGTTACTTGCAGGACAGCTCTCAGAGCCCAAGATTCAGGGTTGGCCCATCCCGTTTCTCTACCTGAGGCAAAACAGGAAGGTGATGCTCTGTCCTCTCCCCACTGCCTTCTCTGAAGTTTCACTTACTTTGGTCACATGGCTGCGGTTTCCAGGTTCTGGTGAGATCTCGTGAAAGCCCCACCAGATCACCCAGAGGCCTTGTGCGACACTCTGCTTTGCTTACTGCGGTATCGGGAAGGTTTCATGAGGCCTCTTGAGGCCTCCACGTGATCTCAAGGAGATCTCAGAGAGCTCTTGCAAGATCTCATCAAAACTCGGAAGCTGCATTTTTTTGATTATTTGAAAAAAATATAACCGAATGAAGTCGTGGCCAAGATTTCAAATTTGAGCAATGCGAAGAAAATGATAATATACGAAATAGAGGAATATGTATTAGGTGAAATGTGTGATATTATGCAGAATGTGGAAGGGATGGAAGGAAAGGTGGGAAGTCAAATTATAAGAGAATTGTATACCAAATTTGAAATTAATTGGTTAAAATTATGAAAATTTAATAAAAATCTTAAAAATTGAAAGCTGCTTCTGCTTTTCCTCACTGCTGCAGAGGCGTAGGAAGGTCAGATGGTACCCGGTGCGGAAAATTTCTTGTCCCCCCCATTGATCCCCGCCCCACAAAAATGGTTTTACATTATTTCATATTTTCTTACAAAGGAATAATAACAATTAATAATAATAATAAAACTTTTATTTATATCCCGTCGGGCTCAGGGTGGCTAACATTAGATACATAACATTGGTATAAAATCAAACAATAATTAAATTACCTCCTAAAAACACCTCAAAATCAAATTAAAGTCTAATTAGATGGCTTTCCACAGGTTTAGGGTTAGGAACAGTAAGTGCTCCACTGAACTGAAATTTCAGCCTTCACGACATAGGAAAACAGCCAAGTAAACAGCTATTTCGGTGGAGGAGGGTCAAGATATTAACCGATATGCATGAAATTTCATATATAGCTATATAATCCCTAGTATAGTAAGATAAGACCTTTGGAGCATGCATTTTGTTTTTTCAAAAAAGTTTTTTAAATGAACCGCCCTAGTAGGGTAGTAATTGTTCCTTGACAATTTGCCACCCCTCCATTATGGAACATGGGGCAGTCCGCCCCCTACGCCCCCCTTGCTACGCCCCTGCTTCTCTGGTGGCAGTGTGTGAGAGAGCCTGTAGAGACACCCCTTGGATTCTGCCCCCTGAGGTGGCTGTCTCTGTCTGCCTCATGGACAGGCTAGTCCTACCCAGAATGCCCCTAACTTCAGAGTGTATCTGGTGGCTCCATTGTCCCCTAAAGAATCAGAGACTAGTCTCATCTCAACAGTGTAAAAAGTACACTGCTTCTTACAGTGGTTCCAGTTCTGACTCACAACTGGGTCTTAGCACCCAGACATTCCTGCCCTGCAGCCTCCATACAGAATTCTACAGCGGTACCTTGGTTCCGTTCCAGAAGTCCGTCCCAAAACCAAAGCGTTCCAAAACCAAGGCGCGCTTTCCCATAGAAAGTAATGCAAAATGGATTAATCCGTTCCAGACTTTTTTTTAAAAAACTCCTAAAACAGCAATTTAACATGAATTTTACTATCTAACGAGACCATTGATCCCTAAAACGAAAGCAAGAAACAATGTACAGCAGTCACACCATCAATCAATCAGTAGCTGACCTGGGTTCTACACAGTCACAGTCACAAAAACAAAAGAGCCGCAGAAACAAAAATGCAAAATAAGTAGCAAAAACAGACAGACTTCAGCGTAACACTCAAGCCAGAAGCGTGGCACTCAAAATGGAAGTGTGGCACTCAAATTGGAAGCATAACACTCAAAACGGAGCCGTTCGACTTCCGAAAAAAAGTTTGCAAACCGGAACACTTACTTCCGGGTTTGCAGTTTTTGGGTTCCAAGTTGTTTGAGCACCAAGGTACCACTGTATTAGGCTGTCTTGCTGCAGCCTCCTCACTTCCTCTTCCTTCATCTGTGCGTTACCTGCCTCTGCTTCTTGCCCTTTGCGCCCCCCCCCCCCCGGTATATGACTCTTAGCTTTTTTTGGTCCTCTGACTCCCTCCTTACTTGTAATCAACTTGTAATGTTCTGAGTCACTGTGTTTGGGCTCCTCCAGTATCAGCCACTCTCTTATGTAGTGCATCAAGCCATTCTGCCGCCAGAGTCTGGTGGCTGCCTTTGATGTAGCCACAGTGCACTCAGGCTAGAAGCGGGATGCTGCGGAGGCTTGCAGCATCCTTCTCCATCTTCTTGCAGAACAATTGGCGTTTTCAGTGGGACCTGAACTTGGTCTGCATCCAACTCAATGTAAATTTCTCCCTCAAATGCTGTCTCATGTATGTAGCTGAGGACTTTTAAAAGCGAGTGTTGAATAAACTTAGCATTTTAAATAAATGGCTTCAGAGAAAACAAAGGCTGCAAGAAAGAATAGGTAGATATAATTTTCTCACAGGAGACAGGTAAAGTGCCTATTCTGAGGCAATGTTTTGTAGAAACGGTCGACCAGATCTCTGGAGTTCCATTATGCAAAATTATGACGCTGAGAATCCCAAAGCAAAAATGAATATACAAGAGCTTCAAACCCCAAGTACACTGGCACCTTCTGCAAGACAATATATGAGGGAACGTATTTCACTTTACATAACCGCCATGTGTCTCGGTTTAATAGACCATTATAGGCCTATATACCCTGATAAGACAAGACCTGTTGTTATTGTGCAGGGCAACCAGACAGATGAATCAAATCCATTTAAAATTATAAATAACACGAAACTGTTACCTCTAGAAAGTGGTAAGATTTTAATTTTACGCTGCTGTTACAAGCACACCAGTGCCCTCGAGAATGTCTGCATTTCTCAAGTCTGTTCTTAATCCAGATTTATTGACATACTAAATCATCTGTAAATAAGTAATTGCAACTGTCTTCAATCTTTCATGTTTGTTGTTGGCAACGTGTTTTTGTTTTAGTCAATTTTATTTTGTTTTTCCTTCCTGTGATAAATCGGAGAACTGTGCCACATAGAATCAGTGGACAGAATGGGAATAACTAAACCTAAATGAAAGCAATAGTTCCTTGCTGCAGATTAATTTGTAGCAGCAAGAGACACAATCTTTCTGCCTTTGATACTGGTGGACAGTGTAGTTGTTGGCTTCAATAAGAAGCCAACTCACCATATGACTTGAATGCTGAAATAACGCAGAAGCAGCAATAGACATCTACAGGCTACATTCCAGCCAGTAGCGGACAGCACAGTAGGTTCTGCACTGCTTACCTGACCTCCCTCTGCCCAAGTCACTGACGTATACCTGGATAGAGAAGGGAAGGGACAATGCGGCAGCGAGGTCAGTGTGGTGCAAGTCTTTATTTCTCCCATCTAGCTGCATTACGAACGTTGTCTTCTGGAAGGTGAACTTGGTTGGGAAGGATCAATCTTCTGAATTTTGCATACAGTTGTTTGCTCTTGTGCCATTGACTAGAGCTGCAAATAATTCTTGTTCCCCCGATGTTGGTCTTGGTCGTGCCCTTTGCTGGTTTTTTTAGGAGTCACCTCTGAGGGTGAAGAGGGTGAGCACTTGCCATCTTAACTAAAGGTTATTGAGAAGGGAGCCTACAGAACAGCAAAGAAAGACACTTTGGGAGCAAAGGCAGTGGCAAAGTGACTAGGAGAGCCAGTGTGGTGTAGTGGTTATGAGTGGTAGACTTGTAATCTGGTGAACCGGGTTCGCGTCCCTGCTCCTCCACATGCAGCTGCTGGGTGACCTTGGGCTAGTCACACTTCTCTGAAGTCTCTCAGCCCCACTCACCTCACAGAGTGTTTGTTGTGGGGGAGGAAGGGAAAGGAGAATGTTAGCCGCTTTGAGACTCCTTCGGGTAGTGATAAAGCGGGATATCAAATCCAAACTCTTCTTCCTCTGCTAGGAGGTTTGAAGGGGCTGGTCAGAAAAGCACAGACCTGCTTAAACTAGGACACAAAGCCCACAATAGAAAGATGTAATAGGTTTCTTGTTACTTCATTATTTAATAAGTGCAGCAGCTGAACGACAGCAACGTGACTGGAGTAATGCCCTTTCAGAGCAGCAGAACAATTCCTGGCATGAGTCAGAGTCATTTCTGTTGGAAGGTGAGGGATCAGGAACTTGGCTACGACAGATCCCTTCATTTCAATGGGGACTTGCCAATTCGCCAGCTGTCACTCTATCCCAGTTGTAATTCAAGCCACCTAAGTCCTCGGTTCGGTGAGAAAATGAGCATGTTCAGCTAGGAAAATATTTCTGCTGATCAGCAAGTCAGTGCTCCACTGCTGAACGTTATTCCTCTTGTTTATCAGGCTCTGCCTAATATCACTGTCAGTCACATTGGCTTCAAATTACCACTGGGATGAACTGGCAGTTGGTGTAATTGGCATAGCTCTATTGAAATAAAAGGATTTGCAGCACTAGCCAAGGAGCTGACCTGTGACCCTTTCCATATGCAGAGAGACTCTGTGTGCTGTATCTAATTACCTATATAGTGGTACCTCGGGTTAAGAACTTAATTCGTTCTGGAGGTCCGTTCTTAACCCGAAACTGTTCTTAACCTGAAGCACCACTTTAGCTAATGGGACCTCCCACTACCGCTGCGCCGCCAGAGCACGATTTCTGTTCTTATCCTGAAGCAAACTTCTTAACCTGAAGCGTTATTTCTGGGTTAGCGGAGTCTGTAACCTGAAGCGTCTGTAACCTGAGGTACCACTGTACTTTGGGTAAAAGCTGGCTGGTAAAGACAGTAGGTCAAACAAGGTCCATAGGAGTCCAGCAAAGGAGATCCAAAGAATGTCTATAAGAGTCTTGATGGACTTTGATCATTAGGCAATATAGGAGAGGTTGTGTGGCCTTTACTAAAAAGCCAACCCTTGTAATCTTGTCTGCCTCTGGAAAACGTGCAAAGTCAGCCTGAATAATTTGCATAATATATACATACAAAATTACTTCTATGAAAATAAAGGCACCTCATGTTAGAAATGCATTCATCCTAAGGGCAGTTCCAGATGGGGACTTAATACTGTAAATATGGTAGATTATTTGGGAACATTGGAAAATACTCAAGGTAAAGTCATTGAAGTCCTGTGATACAGATTTCTCAGGTTAGCCTTGATAAAATACATATTTCATAACTTGGTTGCTTGTCTAGAAATGCTCAAAGTCAAAACAGGTGGAGAAGACAAGTAACAGAGAGACTCAAGAAAGACTTCAGGGTGACAGCGGCTTCAACTTATTCATTCAGTCTTTACTTACTCAGCATTTTACCATAGGTCTTAAATGACCTTGGCAGAATTGCAGGGATAATATTTTCACATGGGTAATCTGTTTGTGACTCGTGAGTACTGTCTTCTGCAAAGTAAGCACAAATTGCCTTTTTTTTAAAAGCATCAGGAATACAGGACTTGTCACGCAAGAGATGGCAGTGACACGAAGATTAAGAAGAACATTTGCTGCCGAAATGTAGAAGAGGCAACATCAATGCTAGTATTAAGAGTTGTGAGAAGGGGTGTGTGGTTCCAGTGTCTAAAGAAGCAGATCCAAGCGATGCACTGCATTTTTTCCAAAGACAGGTGGAGCCACTCTCCCATTTTGGGCATGGAATGCTTGTGTTTAAGGTCTTCCAGCAATTCACTTTGAGATTGTACATTAATGGTGGCTGGTCGCTGTTGTGAGGTATCCAGAGTAGTGTTTAAGAACAGGCCCCCAGTAAGGGCTTCCCCCAAAGCATCTTGGGAACTGTAGCTTGTTAAAGGTGTTGAGGGTTGTTAGGAGACCCCTGTTTTCCCCACAGAGCTACAGTTTGCAGAGTGGTTTAACTATCAACCCCCTTTCCCTGGGAACTCTTTCAGAGACTTAACAGTACTGAACATTCATGGTCTTCCAGGGGGAAGGATTTCCCAAAAATCCAGACAAAGCTCTCCTCCTTGCCTCTGCAAATGACATGACATACTGTATGGAGTGTGAAGCATCTGACAAGCTTGCCCATTGTGGTAGGAAGGGCTTGCAGAGCAGCAATGGGGAACCTGTGGCCCTCCAGATGTTGTAGACTACAACTCCCACCATCCCTATTAATTGGTCATGCTGGCTGGGATTGATGGGAGTTGGAGTCCAACAGCACTTGGAGACTCAAAGGGTTCTCCTCCTTACTGTATACTCTCCTGGAGAAATCTATGCTGCCTATATAAAGAATGAGGGAAAATACTGAGCCATTAAATCCAAATTATACCTTTTCTTGTTAAGCATTTATTGGAAATCAAATTCACCAAGTCTTTATCTCTCCCATCTAGCTGCATTACGAACGTTGTCTTCTGGAAGGTGAACTTGGTTGGGAAGGATCAATCTTCTGAATTTTGCATACAGTTGTTTGCTCTTATGCCATTGACTAGAGCTTCATATTCACTCAATGATTTCTCTGTGGGCTCTAGGTGGGAACTGTTAGTGATTTTCTCAATTATGTCAATGAACAATGTAAGTGGAATGTCGATAGAGGCATCATCTGTTGCACAAAGGCAAACCTCTTTTTCGTCTCTTTAAAAAAGTTTATATTTACTAATTAAATTCCTGGAAAAGTTTTATTTATTTTAGAAACAGCATAAGTTTCTGGATTAATTTGATTGAGAGCAGAATTATGAGGTACCGTATATACGCGAGTATAAGCCGACGCAAATATAAGCCGAGGCACCTAATTTGACCACAAAAAACTGGGAAAACTTATTGACTTGAGCATAAGCCGAGGGTGGGAAATGCAGCAACTACTGGTAAATTTCAAAAATAAAAATAAATAAAATTACATTAATTGAGACATCAGTAGATTAAATGTTTTTGAATATTTATTTCAAAGAAAAACAGGGGCAAGGAGTTCCATAGGCTTGACTCTGCACCACAGGAATAAGCGCTTTCCTTTATTTGCCCCCTCCCCTCTTCCAACAGTTAGGCTTTCCTTTTTATTTCTTTGGTGTATTTTATGTCCAATATTTCCATCCCCCTACAACCTCTATCAATAAATGGGACTGATTCCTGATTGTGAGGGGGTTTATTTTCAGACCCTTTTCTTCCCTCCCCAAAGAACCCTCCCTTCCCAAATAGCCAAGCTGTGAATGGATCCAAAGAAAGATAAGAGTTGCAGAGCTCCTGTGACCTTGCCTCCTCCTGGGCTTTGCAGAGAGGAGGGGGGCAAGAGGCTCTGTTCCTTGACTTGGGGGTCCTCCCTGCACCCTCCCCTTCATCCCAGGGACCCCCCTCTTCTCCCCAATGGACCCTTTGCAAGATGAGCAGAGACTCACTGGATTCAGGAGGCGCCAGGGATGCAGCACATGCAGAAGAGAGAGACAAAGGCCCCCTCCTCCTTTTGTAGGTGGGCTTGGTATTTCCTGACCTCTCTAGGAATCCCACTCAATCCTTTTTAACCCTTGGCAAGCCAGTGCCCCCAGCTTCTCTGATCCTGTCCTGTGCCTTTTGCAGGAAAGAGCTTCTCTCCACTTCTCTCCCCCCCCCCAACTGACAGAGGGGGAAGCATTGTGCAGTGCTTCTCCGATCCTCCATTCTGTGCCTTTCTGCTGGTGAGTGGAGGCAGAGGTGTCTTTACCCTTCCAGCTTGTGTCTGGAGGCGCTAGGACCTCGCAGACAGCTGCAAACGCACGGGATGGGATCGTGCGGGATCAGAGAAGACGCTGCGTCTCAGATCTCCATCCTGCGCATTTCCTGGTGTGTGTGTGGGGGGGGAAACGGAGAGAAACTCTTTCTCTCCGCTTTTCCTTCCCAACCACCTCGCAGACAGCTGCAAACGCACAGGACGGATCGGAGAAGATGCCCCCGTCCTGCACATTTCCCGGTGGGGTGGGGGGAGGGAGAGGTAAGCGGAGAGAAGCTCTTTCTCTCTGCTTTTCCTTCCCCACCTCCCGCCTCACTTGCGCATAAGCCGAGGGCGACTTTTTCAGCCCAAAAAATGGGCTGAAAAAGTCGGCTTATGCGCAAGTATATACGGTAGTTACCTTTGTTGCAGAGTGCCAAGTAAAAGGTTTCATCTTACATAGCACTGTGCTATGCAACCTGTTACCTGTGACATAAGGGTACACTTTCAGATGACCCCAAAAACGAATGCTGAGGCAAAATGCAGGGGAGAGGGAGATTTCTAACCTCAAAGTGCTTCCCATTTCAAATATATTTCAGTGGCAAACAAATGTGTCCACTCGTTTGGCTGAAAAGCAATACTTCACATGTGGATGTAATACTCATGTGCCTGATGGGGAATCATTGAGCTGTTGTTGGACTACATACAGCTCTTATCAGCCCCATCCAGCATGGTCAGTGGTCAGTGGTGATGGGAGTTGTAGTCCAATATTGGCACCATATTGGCTACTTCTGTTCTGCTGGAATATTTTTTGGTTAAAGCATTCAGTAGCATGGGAATTCCAATAGTAAGCAAAACTTGGTAACGAAGACCACAGGGCTTAAATAGCAGAGTCCTCCTTTAGTGAGAAGAAGTTATGGGCAAAACCAACGGCCACAACAACAAAAATTAGTACGGAGATTTTTGTTCGCCAAGGTACAAACATATGAACACAAGAAGAAGCTGTGGGATCAGGCCAGTGGCCCATCTGGTCCAGCCTCCTGTTCTCACAGTGGCCAAACAGATGCTTTTTGGCAAGCCACACGCAGGACCCAAGCATATGAGCACTCTCACTTCCTGCAGTTTCCAGCAAGTGGTATTTAGAAGCATTACTGAATCTGACTGTGGAGACAGGGCCATATCCATTGTGACCAGTAGCCTCCATGAATTTGTCTAATTCTCTTTTAAAGCCACCCAGCTTAGTGGCCATCACTGCTTCCTGTGGGAATGAGTTCCATAGCTTAACTGTAAGCTGCATGAAGAAGTATGCCAGGGAATTTTGAGGGGGAAGGAACAGCCCCTTCCTTGATAATTTTGTGCTCCCACCCCCCCCCGATGGTGTGCCTGCATGAAGATTTCCACCCCTCCTGCTACTTTGCATTGGGTTAAACCAATCAACTCAGAATGGTTATCTTATTTTCCTTCTCCTTCCTGATATATATCAGGAGGCATGCATTAAAATGTGTACTGGAACATTGCACATTTTTGCTCTACCAATTTTACAGTGGTCCAGCTGTAAAACTCTTCTCTCTCACCACATGAATTTAGTCACTGATAAACATCATGAAAGCAAATAATTATTAGAAGCAGCCCCTTTGTGAGGTTTTAGAAAGTGATATGCATTTCAGCTTTTTTGCTCCCCTGTTTGAAGGTTGATAAAGTAAGCTACTTAATTATGGTGGGCAGCCTCATAAAGCAAAATCCAATGACCTTTCCTTCACCCTCACCCTGGTACATCCCAGTCATTCAGCTGTTACGCAATCTGTACACTTTAGCCCTGAAGATAGAAGTCGGTGAGCCAAAAAAGTCTTTAGCAGTTTTGCAACTATTTTTGGTCATCTCTAAAAGGGCTTCCAGATTGAAAAGCATACTAGGAGCGTCCTCCCTTATAAAAGTAGTCCAGTCACATAAATCTGTTTTGAGATTGCCCTTTGTCTCACCTCATGGTCCCATGGCCAACTAGAGCTTGTCCTAACCTTTCCTATCACTTACCTGAGGGATGTCTGAAAGCTACAATTTCTTTTCAACCTTGAGTTGAAAACTTTTCTGGGATTCCAACATTCAACCTTCCATTCCTCCACTATATCAATTTATATCAACCTTCCATTCCTCCACTATATAACTTTAGCGGGATGGACATAAAATGCTTAACCCTACTCAAATCACAGTTGCCATTAACATGAATGCAATTTTAGATTGTAAAAGAGAGTTCTACCTGATTTTCATGGTTAGCGTGGATTAACTGCATTCACTAACAAATCAAGCAGTGAATGCTGTTAATTTGCTAAATCTATCAAAAACATGCTTTCAACCACCATTGTACACACTGAGGAAAAGTTAATGAATGAATTTGTCAATTCGTTGGTCACCTGTGAGCAACATCTAGCTCAGTTATTCCTTTTGTAAATGTATAGGTGTACCTTCTGTATAAAACTCCTAGAGCAGTGCACACTTCAGAATCAATAAAATAAATGCAGTAAAGCTCAGAATAAAGACAATGGTAACACCATAAAAGTAGCAGCCATAAAATAAGTAAGATCAATAAAATCCATCTGTGCCAAAAATGGCAAGAAAGTGCTATGCAGAGTTTTGATACCATTCCAAGCAAAACATCAGTTCACTATGTAACATCAGCAAGAGCAGAAGGCGAAGAAGAGCTAGCAACAGTTTTTTGACACCAGGAGCCAGATAAAGCAGAAATAAAAGATCACACCAGTGCATTCCACCCTTTGTTTTTCCTTCAAAGCAGAATGCACCTCAGACATTAAAAAAGAATCAAGAACCCAACATTTTTCATGGTTCCCACTTTGCAGCTCTTTTCTGTCATAGCTGGAGAGTGGACTCAGCCACAACAATCTCTGAGATGCACAGCTGTGACCACTCAATCAAAACTTTGCAACTTTGCAGTCTATAATCCGCCCATTTTCTGAAGCAGAAAAGGGAACACGTGACCAACCTTAACAATATATAAACCAGGCTGCTGGGGAAACATTGTGGTCAGAGGTCATTTTCAGTCAGCCACATGCCTACAGCTGAAGGCCACCTGCAGGATCACAACCATCATTCCCTAGAACTGGGAGGATGCTGGCTAGGTCGCCTCCCTATAAAAGCAAGTTGCTACTATTGCCAGTGCTAAGGATGCACTCAGCCTCACACTTGGTGGAGCAGGAGGAAAGTAGGGTGTCCCCCCCCCCACTCCCCAGCAAGAGGAAATGGCAGGTTATTTCAGATGGTTGATTTGGGTGGCATTCCTATTTGGTGAGGTGCTTCTTTCCTTTCTAATAATTATTTCAAGGCTAGGTTGTACAGACGGAAAATAGAATTTCAGGTTATGAATTATGGTCCTAAAGATCTAATGAATTAATACAACTACATTTTTCATTGGATTCTAGCTGTGATTAAGGGGCCATGTAACCAACTGAATGAAGAGATTTATTAGGAATGAGTAAATCTTCTGATCTGGATTGTGATTAACTGACTGTACAGCTAATGAATCCATGGACTGACAGATATTTTTCTTTTTAGCTGTGAGAGGGAGCAACTTTGCAAAATTGAAACTTTTGCTGCCTCTAGCTTAAGGACAATGTGGGGGCATACCAGCATCCACTAATTCTAGTGATTTTGAGGAAGAGAGTAACTTTGCAGGCGTGCATTGGAAATGAAGTTCTCTTGCTCAAGTCTTACACCACTCTGTCCCTTTAGGGGCTACCTTCTCTTGGTTGTAACGTTGAAATGGTTACAACTTTCAATGGTGTAACATTGAAATGCGCACAAAAATGTAGGTGGTTTTTTGTCAGACAATGGAAATGACTGTTGTAATGGCACTGCCCCCTCCTGACTGTGGATTATTCAGTGTTGCAGTAATGCCATACTATGAGTTCAGCTGTAAGGTGTAAATGGCTCTTCTTATTTATCATTTTTATGGAGGAAGGTCTCTCTAGTCAACTTGACGTCCACTGTATTACATTAAGGGAAATGCTCCATGTACTTTAATTTTGTGGCTCTCCAATAAAAATAGGCACCAGGCCATGCTGTGAAATCAAGGCTTTAAAAAATGCTGTTTAAACAATTAGCAGTTTCAATCACATTCACATCTTGTTTCTTTGGAAAGCAGGCAGAAGAATTTGGCTCCCTACCACCCCCATATAGACCTGCTGGTGTTAAGTACTCTGGGAGAGATGAGATAATCTGGCTCCAGCTGTTAAACTAAATGGATTTGGCTTGGAGCCATATTGGTTTTATTCACACCAGTAGAAAGGTTAATATACTAGCCTCTCACCTCTCCGGGCTTAAATGGCACAATCATAGGTCCATTTGGATTTACTGAGCCAGATGCAAAGAAGGGTGTGCATAGGACTTTATAGCATTAATAGCATTTCTTAGAAGGAAGAATAGGCTGAAACCTGCCACTCTTATGGAGCTACACATTCTTTCCCTTTAGAATAGTTTGCTTTCTTTGAAAAATAGTGGCCTTGGGGTGGTGAATGGCATTTCATTGTGCCAGGTGGGAGCATGTGCCAGATCAAAACCATCATCCTTAAAGTGAGCTGGGGTCTCTAGTTTGATTTAACATTCTATCTGCAACTGAGCTGTACCTGGTGGCAATGCCCTGTGTTATCAGCAAGTTTGGTAGTTAAGTCTCTGCTCACCATGCCTTCAGTCTGCCATGTATCCCACCAGTGGGTAAAGTAGCCCTACAAGCATGCTGAATATGGCAATGTCACAATTCAATTCAGTAAGCATGTGTAGGATAACATGCTGCGCTTTGTATTTTAATACCAGCTTGATACCACACCTATCTTCAGAAGTGAGGAGGCAGTGCAAAATACAGCCCATCATGTTCTTTCCATTGGTGACAAAGAAGGGAAAGAAAGTTGGTGGGAGGTGTTTAGGGGTAACCACCTACATTTCAAAGACAACTGTCAGCTCAACCTCACACCTCAAAGGGGCCACAAATGATGCCCCAGAAGGGCCACACAGTATGAGAGTTGCCTTGAAAACTGAAAAATCAGAATAAAATTGGGTGTACAGATTATGGACACAACCAGTGCATTTTTCCCGGGGGCACGCATACCCCTAAATATTTTGTGAATCTAAGTTTGGCCTCATTGAGGGGCAGTATTTCAATATGAGTAGGAAAATGAAAGTACCCCTAAACATTTTTTTTAAAAGAAAAGCACTGGACACAACTGTCCATTTGAAACTCAAGCTCCACTCTGACATCCATTGCAAATGATGTTAGCAATGAAAAGTGATGGTAGTCACAGAGAAACCTCCACTTAGCGCTGTGCTTAGTTTATGACTGTGTCATCTTCATAAGATGGTTATGAAATATTAATAAGAAGATTTGGACAATTAAATTGATGAATCATTAAGATCAATCTACTTTAACACCTCCCCCCTTTCCTCATCATTCTCTGCACTCTCATTTATTTATTTACTCACTCTAATGATAAGTAGTTTCATTGAGAGACCTATAAATCTAACATGCCTTATAAAGGACCAGAGCCATTGGAAAAATATGGTTAGGAGTTTGAGGAATCAGGATAGACTTTTTTTTTAAAGGGAACCTATCAACTTGAGGCAACATGATACGATGGTCACACCAGAGGTACCTTCCAAAAACGATGCTCAAAAATCCCCTAGTGAGGGGTTTTGAACTGCGAAACAGCTGGGAAGGCTCTTGAGCCTGCTTTTGGTAAAATAAAATAAAAAGAATTCTTTGGCCCCAGCTTCTTGTTAGGAGGTGCAATTTGACCAAATGTCTTCAGTGCCATAGACTTCATTACACTTTAAAGGACATAAAATCACCATATGGATCACCCAAGACAAGTAAATTGCAAAATTAATGTCCTGTAAAGTGCACTGCAGTTGTTTTCACTGCCCCAAACAATTACCCATAAGGCAAACCACTATCATTCCTATTTCATAGATGGAGACCTGAAGCTGGGAGTCTGTGGCTTGCCTAAAGTCACCCAGTGAGATTATTACAGTCCATTACAGCGTCACAAACCTGGAAGGAACCCAAGGTTTAACTCCTTATTATGGGATTGTCATGGCAACAGCATTCCTGGGGAGATCATATTATATCTTATATGACATATTCCATATTAATAAGAATACAAAAATAAAATAAGCGGTATATGCGAGGTGGAGAAAATGAAGCAAAGATATCTGTAGATGCTAATTAGCATTTGAAATCAAAGCCCAATCAAAGTTTGAGATTTCTGTAGATGCTGCTGAAAACTGGTGTTGCCAAGGTGCACTGTTAATATGAGTTCTATCAGGTTGTATAAATAGCCTGTGGCTGTTCTTTGCCTTGTATAACTCTTAAATTATGTGTTATCCCCCCCCCCCAGAAATTGCCAGGTTCCATACATTTTTACACCAAATGAATGCATCTGAAGGATTTCCCCACCAAGACTCTCAGACTGCCATGCTGTTCCAATGTTCCATGAAGGCTGGGGAGTGGAGCAACTCGACACAGTTCTGGTCTCTGCCCCCATGTTGAGTAACATTGGGAGTATTAATGCATGGAAAGGGCTGATGTCACCAAGAAACCCTCATTACCAACTATCCCCTCATTCGACCATCAACTCCAGAGCTGAAGGCTGAAGTGAGAAAGCATGTATATTCCCACTGTGAGGAAGCCACTAACAAAATCTGGTACATTTGTTAACTCCTTGATAACATCAATTCAGTATCAAGAGGAAAGGAAGGGGGACACTTAATGAACTTCTATCAATATGAATAGATTGTTTTGCTCCACTGGGTGGTACATCTACATGGGCTTCTTTTGTTTCCTCATTGGTATTTTGCATTTCAGCATATTTTGACAATTGTGTGAGGAAATAAACCTCTCTGTGTGTGTTTGCTCTCAAGAGTACTTGAACATTAATTAAAAGTGCAATATGTGTGTTTAAAATTGGTTCCTTTATCCTGCTGAATGTAAGACTTTCCTCCCACCTTCTCAAATACTTCATGTTCATATTGATAAATCATGCATACAATCCCCTTTCCAGTGTGGTGTAGTGGTTAAGAGCGGTAGACTCGTAATCTGGGGAACCGGGTTCGTGTCTCTGCTCCTCCACATGCAGCTGCTGGGTGACCTTGGGCTAGTTACACTTCTTTGAAGTCTCTCAGCCCCATTCACCTCACAGAGTGTTTGTTGTGGGGGAGGAAGGGAAAGGAGAATGTGAGCCGCTTTGAGACTCCTTCAGGTAGTGAAAAGCAGGATATCAAATCCAAACTCTTCTTCTTCTTCTTCTTCTTCTTCTTCTTCTTCTTCTTCTTCGGGTAGTGAAAAGCGGGATATCAAATCCAAACTCCAAACTCATCTTCATTGTTAAGAACCTGCTGAAATTATTGATATGGTTATTGGATCTACTGAAGTACTATTTGCTACTTTGGAATGGGTAGTCTTTTCTTATTTATATACTGTACAAAGAACATACACAAGCAGTTGCATTTCTTTTGAATTTTGGTGTTTGAAAACAAGAATGAAAACCTACATTTTCTTCAGATAGTAACTCCCTGATTCAGCAGGCATAACAAAAATAATAGCCTAATATAACAGAGTCAGGCCACTGGTTGATCTAGTCCAGGGGTCTGCAACCTTTAAGACCAAAAGAGCCACTTGGACCCGTTTCCGAAGGGGAAAAAAAACTGGGAGCCGCAAAACCATTGCGACATTTAAAACAAATATAACACTGCATTTTATTTTTAAAAATCCGATTTAAATTTAAAAAAATCTGATTTAAAAAAAAAAATCCGATTTAAATAAAAAAAATCCATTTTTTTTTTAAAATCATTCATTTTTATCCACCCTGGGGACCACTACCAGGTCACAGCCTGATCCAAGGTGGGTTGCAACAGCATACAAATATTTGATTTGTTTTTTTTTTTTTTTTTTTTTTTAAAAAAATGAGTCCTCAACTGCACACTTGTGTTAAATGTTTGTCCCATGTCTAATTGAAGACTGCTGGCTTTTACAATAATCTTAGTGTCTTTTACCCTTAATATTCCAGACCAGAGGCTATGTTCACCTCTTCCAACCTCCTCTCTTGCTAAATAAAGCACAGAATTGCACCAGAGAAGCCTGTGATGTTTGTGCTGACTTGCATACAGGTGGCTGTAGTAGTTCGTAGTGTTCAAACCTTTTTAGGGGAGTTCCCTGCCCCCTTAATGACAATGGCGATAGATTTTGCACATGAACACAGATCCAAGTTAGGACTCCTCTCTTCCACGCCAACAGGTGCTTTGTCAAGGCTCCCCTAACACACACTCAGGACAGAGGAAAAACTGCAAAACGTCCCGGCCTTGCTCCGGGGCGGAGAGAGACGCGCGGTCTGAGGCTGCGAGCGGAACCAGGAGTGAAGGAGGCAGCGGCAGGGAAACAGGCGCCGCTTCCTCGACCATTTTTAAAAAGAGGGCTTCCCCCCTCGCCCGCCACCCACCGCCCCTGGCCCAGCCCGCAGCTGCCTACCTCGTCGTCGCCTCGACGCAGCAGCCAGCAGCCTTCCGAGAGGAACCACGGCCAGCCCTCCCCCGCGGTCCCACGACCCAGCCGAGGAGTCCTGGCCTCCAGTGCCCGTGTGGGGATGCGTCTGAAGGACCCCTTCCTGCCCCCATCCCGTCCCGCCTCCCAGCTGCTTCTGGATGCCGCGGGGTCCCACATACCCGCCGACCCTGGAGCTCCCCTGTCCGCCCCAAGGCCGCCTCCCACGCTAGGAAGACTCCCGGAGCTGGGCAGGGTTGGTCCCGCCAGGCAGGCTCGGGGGGCGGCCTCTCCCGTGGGCGCCTGCTTCGGAGGCGGAGGCGGGGTCTTCAAAGTTCCCCCTCCCGCTCGCCCAGCTCCATCTCTTCCCGAAGGAGCGTGCGCGCCTCAGGCGCGCTCCCCGCCAGAGCCCTCGGCTGAGCTGCACCACCTCTACTGCGTCCCCACCGCCTCCGAGCCCCGCTGCCCCACTGTTCAAGGCCAGGTGATCCTGGGTACGCCCCTGAGCAGCGCCCTCAGCCTCCGGAGGGCGGGCCGCCGGCCAGCTGGAGGGCGGTCGCTGCCAGCTGGAGAAGTGGGCGGGCGTATCTGCTCCGGAGCCGCGGCAGCCGTGTAAAAGAGCCGCATGCGGCTCCGGAGCAGCAGGTTGCTGACCCCCGATCTAGTCCAATACTGTATACTCTGACTAATGATGGCTACCCAAGGTTGTAGGAAGGAGGTTGCTATTTGATATTATTTCACTGGAGATGCAGGAGAGAGAACCTGTGACAAGCAAAGAATGTTCTTTGCAATTAAAATTATTTGTGCAATTTTGTGAACCTTCTCCAAATTTGTGAAGCATGGAATTTGCACCATCAGGGTGTTTAATGCAAAAAATGAAAGCCAGTGCCTTGGGAACGGCCTCATGCTGAAAAGTTAACACTGGAAAAATCAGCTAATTTTGCCAGTACTGTTATATTTATCAGAACAACATATGATTCTCTTTCCAGATTGCTCAAAACAGGGTTCCATCAAACACGATGAAATCAATTTCTGTATTGCTTATCTGTCCAGTGCTAAAACAAATAAAAGGAGTATTTAGAAGAAAAGTTCAAAAATCTAAAACCATACTTTCATGCTCAAAGAGTTTGAAACAATTAATCAAGAATTTTTTGACTATATCTTTATTCATTTACTGCTGAAGTTTTTACCCAGACCTTCAAAGGTCAAATGGCATGTCCAGGTGAGCTTACAAAAATGCAAAATAAATTGATATGGATACTGAAGAAATCTAAATCAATCAAAAGCACAGTGCAATATAAAAGTGTAAAAAGCCCACAGCAGCTTAAAAGAATTATAAACTGTACAGGTTATTATAAATTAATAAACTGTACAGGTTAGCAAATAGGCATTCACTTTGTATTGAAATGATAGCAAGGTGGGCCCCAGGTAAGCGTCCTTCTATAGGTAAGGCATCATAATCATAAAGGCCCTTTCTCTCTGATTGTCACCCATGCAGCTCTCAAAAAAAGCCTCAAAGGTAGACATTAGTCCCTGTTTAGGGAAGTTTTTAATGTTTAATGCTGCATTGTGTTTTTAATATTTGGTTGGGAGCTGCCAAGAGTGGCTGGGTATAAATAATAAATTCTTCTTATTATTATTATCATTATTATGGTGGGTGACAAGAGAAGACCTGGGTCCTAAGTCATGCAAGGTTTTGTAGGTCAGTGCCAGCACTTTGAACTGAGCCAAGAACTCAACACAAGGTCAGTGAAGTTAGTTTAAAACAGCTTTGAATATAATCCTGCTTCCTGGTCCCTGTTATTTAGTGATATTTAGTAGTTCGGAATAACTTAGAACTGTTTTGCATGATACATTTTGCATTTGGGAATGGACTCCAGGGTACACAAAATGTGTGTGCATGAAGAGCACTCATATGCCTGAAATCATCGGATTTCCCTTGAAAACAGGTGTGCACAGCTGCATGGCAAAGAACTGGCTCGTGCTAATTATATGTGAAGGTAAAAAGTACTCAGAGTTGCACTTCATAACTGATGTTATATTTTATATGCAGGAAATTGTTCCAGGCTATAAAGTACAGTCAGAGGCAATATGTCTCTGAATGGCATTTGCTGGAAACGGCAAATAGGGAGAGTGCAATTGCACTCAGGACCTGCTTGTGGGCTTCTGACAGGCATCTGGCTGGCCCCTATATGAATAGAATGTTGGACTGGATGGGCCTCTGGCTTGATCTAGCAGGAGTCTAATGCTATTAAATTAATATATCATAAACAGTGCTAATAAGATGAATTTTGCCCAGGGTGGAGAAACAGAAGTTTATCAACTAATTGTGGGGCAGGAGGTGAAAAACTAAAGTTCTGAGGCTCTTGTTCTTGTTCCAGCACCACAAACAGCTCCTTTGTAATCTGCATAATATTCAAGACTTTATCTGAGGGTGAGATAGTTCAGAGTGTACATTTTGTGATTCCTGATAAATGTGATAAAAGTCTTGCATCTGAAGCTGCCAATGTTTGAAAAAAACAAAACAAAACAGTTATGGCTATTATTAAATCTAAAAGGTGGCTCAGGACTGGCACTAATTGCATTCATTACTGTATTGGGACTGCTAAGGTCACAGATTCTTCCAGGACAAATTGTATTACTTCAAGTGAACTGAGACTCGGGGACTTTTGAGAAGTTTCCTCTTCCGAAGTTGAATGCAGCAGTGTTGCACTTTCGTGGCCACTGTCAACTTGCGTATATATTGCATTTCATAGCACTGTGGTCTCTGTTCCCAATTGGCTCAACAGCACTTTAATCTCACATAAAGTCCTGGGTGTCATTTAAGATTAAGTCCAAGGTCTCCACCCTTTTGTTCAGTTCCATGACCAGCTCTGCTAGAGCTCAGTCATTTAGGGGACCTGGAAATTGTACCTCTTTTTTGTGACTGGAACAACACATGTACCCATTATATATGAGGGTAATTGAAATACTATATAGCACTTCTTCCTTTGGATGTTTCCATGATTTCATTCTCCATTGCAAGATCACCCTGGCCATTTGGGTCAGGGAGATGTGATTATGCCCACAATGCTAGATTGCTTTTGGGGCCAGGTATCATCACCAACAACAGTTCTGTGGAGGAGACTGTCCCTTTGGTGATTTCTAGCTTGCTGGACTCTGTGTCCTCTTTGATGTGCAGATCAACACTATCTCCAGTATGTCCTTTCCTGTCCTTATAGAGATAACTGTATCCCCCTGGTTCACTCTATTCCTCCAGGTTTCTGTTATGCTCACAATATCTGTGCTTTTCTCTGAACTAAGCACTCCAGAGATCCCATCTTGGCTCAGATGTGGTTATTAACACTAGCTCCAATAAACCTAATTAGCAGTGGAATTTTTTTTGCATCCACATAACTAATGCCCTGTCCCTCTGCTTTATTGCTTCTGCAGCATTAAAAGCAAAACATTTCATACATTGACTTGAACCCAGCCGTGCAAAACCTGTTCTCAGCAGCTTGCTAACTAGATTTAAAATATTATCACTTGCTTTGTGGCAAAGCATTAGAGAATAACATGCTGCTTTTGCAAATATAATCAGGCATTGAACTCTTGCCTTGCATTGTGTGTTGAAACCTCATAGCTGATCATAAATCAGAATGCTGGGATTAACAAGTCTTACACTATTAGCCATCAAAATTTAGATTTTTAAAATATTTCTTCTCCAGCTTCTCTGTTCTATCATGCTGAAAGACCAGCATCATGCATCTTTCTATTTGAATAAGCTCTACACCTACTATTGCTTAGTTTCCCCCTGTTGGGATTAATTTTTGCTGTTCATTTCCTTCTGAAAGAGTAAGGCTCAATATTCACAGACTATTACGGCTTGAGTTTACAGGGATTCTTAACCTGGTGTCCTGAATGATGTCAGGTAGAGATGCATCCTATGGCCTCTTGTCCATCTTGACATTGGACAAAGGAGAGAACATCTGCAAAAATATCCATACCAGTCAGGGAAGACTCCTAACACTATGCATTATACACTGGACAACCTTTGAAAATGGTTCTAAAATGGCAGCTGGTGCATCATTTAGCAATCAGATTGTTGACCAAACATATAAAACCAATTCTGGCACTACTGCACTGGCTAGTATAAGACCTGGCTTTTATTTGTTGTGTTTGCTATAAAAGGTTTAGTGTTTGTGCTATATATATTTTTAAAAGTCTCTTAAGGGTCACGTTTGTGAGGAAAGTGACATCATCATCATCATTCTCCCTGATCCTCATAAAAGGGTCAGACTTACTTACTGGTCTTCTGAGCAAGTAGGAGTTACACTGCACCTGCCTCATAAGACCTATGTGTGACACAGGTAAGTGGGTGGCATAGGAATGAGGCTAAAATTGTCCTTACCTACTGACAAGGACTTACAGGCTGATGTGGAATGAATATGTTGCCTCACTGTAAGCATTTGAACAGCATTGCACATCTAGGGATTCCTGGGCCTCTCAATTTCCATACAACACCAACTTTTTTATCATTTGCTCATGCTTAGTGAAGACTAATGACCACAAGCTTTTGGGGGAGCCACAGTGGCACATAGGAAGGTATATACTGAGAATCCATTGTCTGAGTTGCAGAGAAGGAGCTGGCGAGTGTGTGCAGGTTACAGTAGAAGATAGAAACAAGCAGCAAACTCACCTGGGCTTTCCTCCCTCCTCTACTAAGGCAGTATTATATAGCCTGCTGGTTTGCCCTATAACAACCTTCCCCAAGCAGGTACCCTCCATAGGGTTTGAACTACAGCTTCCATCAGTACCAACCTCTGCAGGGCATCAGGTTGGGAAAGGCTGACCTAAACTCAGGTATGCTCTTGAAGCCTTCCAAATCTGTGAACAATGTTTATGATTTGAAGCTTCTCACACTGGTGAAAAATTTACTAGCAATGGGAAATGTTTCCTGCTTCTGTTATTGATTTGTTGACGACACATGCACAGGTTATGTGGAATGCTCTGAAGAATGCTCTCTCTTTCCCTTTTCATAGGTGTCCACCCCCACTCCTTTCTTTTCCCTCTCACGCCATAAACCAAAAGAAAGAGAGGTGGCTTTTTCCCAGAGATGCTATCAAATCAATGGCTCTAAACCTAGTCCTGAATTTTTAAAGAAAACCTGGCCCGCAGGCTTTTCTTTTGCAACGGTAGGGGACTACACTATTGATTCCAGCACACTTCATTTCCTCATTCCACATGAATTTTTCTATATATGGACTTGTTGCACTGGTTGAAAAAGAATGCTTCTCTTCCTTTAGGTACAGCATTAACATATATTTGTGGGAACAAAATAAAATAAAATAAATCCTTCCAGTAGCACCTTAGAGACCAACTAAGTTTGTTCTTGGTATGAGCTTTCGTGTGCATGCAAACTTCTTCAGATATTTGTGGGATTAGTGTAAAGATGTAGGTCAGAGGTGGTGAACTTTTTTGCAGCATGAGGGTTGCAGTCCAGGGGCCACCT
Source organism: Lacerta agilis (assembly GCF_009819535.1). Lineage (NCBI taxonomy): Eukaryota > Metazoa > Chordata > Lepidosauria > Squamata > Lacertidae > Lacerta > Lacerta agilis. Next base: position 62,987,967 of record NC_046316.1, on the reverse strand, counting down.
ATCAGTGGTATGTGTGGTCAGAGAGGAGGGGCTGGAGCAGGGCCAGTGGTGGATATGGTTAGAGAATCCCAAGGGCCAGATGTCTGGAGGGCTGCATTTCACCTTCATACTTGAGGTTTACCACCCCTCCTAAAGACAGAGCGAAACAATGCGTCTCTGCTAGACATGGCAAGGAACTCATTGAAAGACCCCAAAGGCTCATCAGATATCTTATTGGCCTCCTGTATGTATGTGTTTAATGGAAACTGCAAGTGAAGGCAGCATATAGTCAAACTGTAATATGGCTCAAGTGGAAGTACAGAGCAATTTTGGTACTGCTGCTATTTCCAAATCTACTCTGGGAGCTATTGAAGTTCCACACGATGCTATCAGGACATGCTTGACCTTGTTTGTCAGCTATACATTCCTGCCATTTTGATATGGTCTAACTTTGTTTTTTTCAGAAATGTAAGGAAGTCCATACACCACTTAAGTATTATTAAATTAGCATTGTCAGTGGCGGAGCTTCATGCTCCGGCACCGAGGGTGGGAAGCAGGTGGGGCAGGGCTGGCGCATGTTCTGGGGGCGGGGTGCACTGCCTGCAGGAGCATGATGCGCGTTCTGGGGTGTGGCACACGTTCTGGGGGTGGGGCACGCCGAGATGCAACCCTATCGGGATCCTGCTGCCTGGGGTGCCCCACCCTTCCTACGCCAGTGAGCATTGTGACAGCAAATTCCGAAGCTATTTTCATGGCATGGAAAATTGCTAATCATGGGACAAAAACAGTATTGGATGGCTGGTATGTAGCTAGGATCTCTTTAGCATGAATTAAGCAACCCCTTGCTTTATATGATGTCCACCTTGCTGCTAGTGTACAGTGAAATGGAAGGAACCAAAATATGATGAGCACTTCAAAAAACGAGGTTATCATGTGATAATTGCCATAATCACATGGATAATAAATCTACCCTAACCATTCCAAGAAACTCCCTTTGCTAGGCTTATGCAAATTGCTTTTTGATGCGTGAAAGAAAAAGTTATAGCAAACCAAGTCTAATATTTTTTTATCAGGCCTGGTATATGGTCTGGACTCCACCCATGCGGCCAAATCCATACTGACTCCCCTTCTGTTTTAAGAACAGCAGAAGAGTCTGCTGGATCAGACCAATGGCCCATCTAGTCCAGCATCCTTTTCTTACAGTGACCAGCCATATGCCTATAGGAAATCCACAAGAGGGACCCAAGCACAACAGCACTCCCCCTTGTGGTTTTCTGGAACTTGTATCCACAAGCATTGCAGAGCACAGCCATCATGGCTAGTAGCCTTCATAGTTCATTTCCTTTTACAGCCCCCTTGCCTTTTTGTTTCTCTGCTATCACATGTATTCTTTGCACAGGGAAAAGTGCTACACTGAGAAATGCCCTGGCGATCAATGGGGTGACAGATGTCGTAGCCAGATCACCCTCACATCCGAGAAATGCATGCCACTATTTAGACTGCTCCCATATTGGCTGAGTTTTCCAGGGCTGGCAGTCTGGATTAATCTTTTTTTAAATAACAGTGATCAAACTATATGGAAATGAGCAAGATAGAAATGAGCACCCCATGGGTTGGTTTTATAGTGTTGTTTTTCAAAAGTCTACACTATGGTGTGTTATCTAAAGGAGATAAGGAACAACACTGAATGTTATTAAATCTAGAATGCAGAGGGACCCCACTGAGTAATCCAGCACGTTTATTTTTCAGAATAGCTTTTGGTGACACCCGAAAACACTGAAAAATCAGGTTTTGGGGTAACTAAATTCCCTAAGCTGTTTTCTGTGTTCTAGTCATGGGGGCTGAATCTTGACTTGAAATTCATTCATTCCACTCACCACCCACTAAGCTTTCAGGGAAATGAACTGTGTATGTGTGTGTGTGTGGGGGGACACCTTTGGGTCCTTTCTCAATTTTCCTGGAAAGCTTGAGGGTGGAGAATACCAAACAGTTTCCCTACTTCGCTGCAGATTTCACCACCCCTTTCCTGATTCCTCCCCCCAACCATTTTCCTTGAGAAGGGGAAAGGGATAGCTGGCTGCAAGGGGTCTCTTGGGGAGACGGAAGAGTGCTTAGCAACCTCTCCTTAACTGGAAACGATGATCCACAGCTTGTCTTGCTCTGCTCTTGCTGACTCGCTACATAAAAGCCGAGACTATTCCGCTGATTAACCGTCTGTTGTCTTCTGGCGTTTCATGGGATTGTTGCTCTGGTTTATTGGTTGCTGCGTTGGCTGTTGCAGATTTATTTATGTGGTGTAAGATGCTTGGCCCCAGAGAGGCAAAAGTTGGGATTTATGTTCATTTTATTCAGACCTGGGCTTGGCAAACTATGGGGATTTTTAAATTTATTGCTCGGTTGATCGAGACCCCAGGCTTGTGCTAGTGCACAGAATAGACAAGTGACCATCAGCTTATGTAACTAGAAACACACAGTTCTGCCTGTTCCCATCAGCTAAAATAGCCTGGGTGAGTAAGTGGAGGCTGCTCCCTTCTGCCTCTCATAAGAGTGGGAATGGAATGGCAAAAGTGTGAGAGTGGGTAGGTGAAAAAGAGGACAGGGCTCCTTCACCTCTTAAAGGTTGTGCAGATGGTGGAATTACACCACTGAACTAAGTGGAGTTTACTCCTCGGAAATTATGCACTGGATTGCAGTCACTGCTGACTGGCGATGTGAACCTAGGTCTCCTCAACCCAATTCCAAACATGTTAACCATTATACCTTCTTTGTCAGGATTAGGAAGCCTCCAATTTAAATCTTGCCTCTGTAAATCCACTGGATGGATTTGGGTGTCAAATGCTCCATTCCCATCTAGAATGCGGTGGGTAAAAAAAACACCAGTCTACCTCGTAGATCTGTTATTAATTTCAAGATAATGCAGATGAAGTGCTGGGAACATACTCAAAAGCTGTTCCATAAAAGTTAACTAATTCCATCATAATATATTTCATTACAAAATGAATTTCACTAATTTTAAAACTTAGGTACAAAGTAATTTGCAAAGGCACAGGTATTTCAATTGTTTTGCAGGGAATCCATCCTTGTTGCAAAGACAATATCCCACTGTGCATTCCAGGGAAAGTAATCCTGTTTAGAGGAGCAACACCTGCATTTGGATACACGGCTGAATGTGGATGTCAGCCCTCTGTACTGTATTAATATCAATGGAGCACACATTTCAATGTGCATCCCAGCACTATCCTGGTTGTGTTTACAAGTGGAATACAGCACCAACTGATTGGAAGAATGAGGGATGAAAAGAAAAACAAATATTCAGAAGAGAAGGGATGATCTTTTCATATTTTTGCCACCCACAGAATGCCAACTCTTTCAGCTGCATGTTGTGCAATTTCGGCATAGAAAGCACTGCTAAGTCCCAAATAAAATCAAGATATACGTAATAGAAATGTTTAATTCTAGCAGAATTGTGTCCGAGGTTCATTTAAAAGTGTACCAACAAGAACTAAAAGCTTGTGTGTGTGTGTGTTTGGAGACATTATGTTGGGAGCATAATTTGATTTAGAAATGCTTCAACTGTCCTGGAGTATACGATTGTGAACTATTTCCCAAAGTTAAAAACTAAAGTGTAAGAACACAAGCTCCCTGTCCTTTTTTTTTGTCATTATAGAATTATGAGGGGGGCGGGGAGACCTATAGATTTCAGTTGACACATAAATCCTAAAGCACCCGGACTTTTCTCATCCCCAGATGGAACCATTTACAGAATTCTGTAGCCTTGCTTGAAACTTCAGCGATCTGAGGAGCTGTCACAACCTGAGAAGTGCTGAAAGGGAAAAGAAGGCAGCCTCCCAATCAGACACATGCCACTGATCACTGGGGGGTTAAAATAGACCCCGCCTCCGTTCTTTCACCTTGTCATTATATATTGCTCTTCCCCCGATATTAGAATCAGTCCCTTGTATGTATGTTTCTCTGACCTACATTTTATTTTTCAGGTTGTAATGGTAAACGTTGGGGATTCGGTACGGTGCCTCAGACAATGAGTGAAGCAAGCAGAAACAGCGGTCTCCGCTTGGCCACATGGTGGAGCATCGCTGAAAGAAATCCCGGTACATTTTAACTCATTGATGTTACCGTTCACCGAATTTGAAAACATTACGAGAAAGAAAGAAAAGAAAGAAAGAAAAAGATGCAACACAGTGAAGCCTTCTCTATCTTCTTATAAGGGTCTTGTGTGTGTGTGCTTGTGTGTTTGTGTCTGCTTAAGAGAATTTTCCTCTGCTGATCCTGCAATGCTTAGCCAGGCAGCTGAAGGAGATCTGGAAGGAGCCTTACTGAGATGACTGTGCCGAGCATCAGCTCCAGTTGCAGTGGTGTTAACAGTGTCTGGTGCAGCAGTAACGGTGGCGGCGGCAGCAGCAGCAACCACAGATATGGCCAAGAGCATCATCTGAGTCCCACTGGCCACCTAGTCACAGCCATCTGCCTTGGCATCATTGGCATTCTGGGTTTCCTAAATAATCTCCTGGTCCTGGTACTTTTCTGCCGAAACAAAGTGCTGCGGTCTCCGATTAACTTGCTGCTGATGAACATTTCAGTGAGTGACCTGATGGTGTGCATTGTGGGTACCCCTTTCAGCTTTGCGGCCAGCACCAAGGGAAGATGGCTCATAGGGCCAGCCGGCTGCGTGTGGTATGGCTTTGCCAACACCTTGTTTGGTAAGTACCACTTTGTTGTCCTGCACCTGTCTAGGAGCATGCTTCCTTCACTTCTTCTCTGTGGCTTGGACCCAGTCAGGGGCCTACCTACTGAGCAGGTCCCATCTATTGCTGCTAACTCGGTGTGCATTTTCTTTAGAAAGCCTTGCATCATCTCAGAAGGGGGTTCAGTGCAGCTTAGGTCTCTGGATGCTGCCTTACAGCCTCTTAGAGGTACTAACAACAAACTAGATCAAACTAGAGTTTGTAAAGGGGTTGTGGTGGTGCTGGTTGGAGGAGATGAAGTTCTGTAAGTGTGGAGGACTCTGAGTTGGAAGGATCATAGTTGAGGGTCACCATATTCCCTTTATTTACAAGTTAAGTGCATTGTTTGGATGAGAGGTGACGTGTGTGTGTGTGTGTGTGTGTGTGTGTGAGAGAGAGAGAGAGAGAGAGAGAGAGAGAGAGATGGAGAAAGAGAGAAAGGGAGAGAGTGTACACAGGTGCATAGAAGTACCAGAAGTCCTTTAGACCCCAACCTGATACCCTTCATATGTTTTGGACTACAACTTCCACTAGTCCCAGCCAGCGTAGTCAATGGCCTGGAACGATGGGAGTTGCAGTGCAAAACTTCGGGAAGGCACTAGGATGGGGAAGAGTGCTTTAGATTATATATGCATAGGACTCTGGTAATTATGGAGTGTCAAAAGTATTATATGATGAGAGCAAATAACAAGGATTGCCTATCATATTTATCTATCATCTATCTATCTATCTATCTATCTATCATCTATCTATCAATAAAACAATGTAAGTTTTTGGAACTGTGAAAACAGGACTAGGTTGAATAGCTGGGACTACAAAGGGAACAGTAAAAAGGTAATGGAGCTGTATTCCTGCACTGACAAGTCTGCAGCCATGCTTCTGTTTCAGTATGGGAGTGCTGGGATTTGTGATTAGCTATAGTACTGCGAGTATAGGATGAAGGGGGCTTTAGACTATTATGGTAGGTGGGGAATGACAGCATGACTCTCTGATGGTCTGCTATAGTGTGAATGGTTTTCTATATTCATTTTCAGGAAGTAAATAGCTATTTAGCTGGGTAAAATGATTATGAATAGGACAGTGAGGCTGCAGTCCTATGCACACTTATGTAGGAGTAAGCCCCTATTAACTTGCTGCTGAGTAGACATGCATAGAATTGCACAGAATCGCAGTTATATTGTAGCAAAGTTTAGCATTTGGGGACTCAAGTATATGTCTAAAGAGCTGAAGGATGCAAATACAATGGTACCTCGTGTTACGTACTGTCCCCCTTGCGAATGCTTCAGGTTACGCGCTCCGCTAACCCATAAGTAGATGCCCCTTGTTGCAAACTTTGCCCTGGGGTGTGAGAGGAAGTCGTGCTCTGACAACACGGCAGCAGCAGGAGGCGCCATTAGCGGAAGTGCGCCTCATGTTGTGAGCGGTTTCCGATTACGAACGGAGCTCCGGAACGGATTAAGTACGTAACACAAGGTACCACTGTATGGTTATGTATTTTGGTGTAGGATTGCCGCCTTAGTAACTTCAGTTTGGGTCCCCTGTTAAGTGTTTAAGAGTTTTGGGGTTTGTGCTTTTGCCATATTTGTTCATTTTACCCACCCTTCTCTGGTTTGCTATTTTGTCATGCTACTGATCTCATTGTCATCATTTTATGTCTAAAACTCAATGCAAAAATTCAGTTCCATTGGTTCAACTCAAGGGAGTGATCACGGTTCCACATCATAATACCCACAACTTCCAGCATGGAGGCTACTGGTGAATCACTTGATGCTTCCGACCAGCTCCAATACAAAAATTAAAAACCTGCTAATAGTCACATTTATATTGCTCTGTACAGAGTGTACAAAGCTCATCACTCACATACTTCTCAGACATCCTTACAGCAGCCTTACAAGGCAGCTCAGTATTATTATCCCTATAATGGAGAGTGGTGGTGGAGGTTGAGACAGCGAGAAAATTGCTTTCATGAAACTAGCCAGTATGTTCAGGACAGAGATAGGTGTTCTTTAGTTTATTGCTCTCTCTTAAAAACCACGCTGCACTCTTTCTCTCACCCATACAGTTTGTGCTTCAGCATCAAGTGCAAAGCCACTGTCAGAGACAGGATATTGGTCGACATCAAATATTGTTGGGCAAACCCGCATAGAGATTTCTGTAATTTGACAAGTTGCTGCTGAGTGAGGGTGGTTATGAAACAACAACACTAAATGTACACTTTGAAAAGACATCTGAGGCTTCTTCTCCTTTGCATATGTCATGTTTTCACGGAGAAACTGCTTGGCCTAGAAATTTCAAACTTTCCCCAGGTATCGTTGAGAAAGGTTTTGAGGATCTCTCCTTCTTGCCTCTATTTCAGATGTGGTCTTATGCTTCTTTTGCAAGTTACCTTGTAAAGAGTCTGGTGCCCAGCTGGTGGCCCTGAAGGTTTTGCTGCTGTTCCCCTTTAAGTGCGGCTTTGTGTGTTATGTCTCAGTTGTGCCTATCAACAATGCATTCTGGCTGGATTTCAGTTAAAGGTGTAAGAGCCCCTATCTATCTAGTCCAGCATCTGCTTTCCCACAATAAACAACCAGAAACTTGCAAGCAAGCAGCAGATGAGGGCAACAGCCTCTTCCCGCTATTGTTCCCAGCAACTGGAATTTAGAGATATGCAGCCTCATTTCTGATCCTTGATGCAATAGCATAGCAGCCACTGATAGCCTTATTCTCCATAAATTTGTTGAAACATCATTTAAAGCCATTTTAGCTGGTGGAGCAAATTTCATCATTTAACTACACACTGTGTGAAGAAATATCTCCTTTGGCTTGTCTTTCATTCAGCTTCATTGGTTGACCATAGGTCTCAGACACCTTTATCATGTCCTCCCATTACTTACCTTTCTTCTAAACTTAAACAGTCCAATTGTAGCTCACCGTTCAAGCAGCATCTACCAAAATTCTGTCTTCTGCACAAGTATTAAAGGCACAGGAGCTCTGCCTCTTTCATATGTTGCCACACTAAGTGTTACTTCAGATCAGGGCTTTTTTCCCCAGCTGGAGCTCACCAGAGCTCAGCTCTGGCACTTCTCAGGTGGGTGCCATTGCCATTTTAAGAGAACAAGGGAGAAGTTCGTGGTGAGCTCTGGCACCTCTTTTTCTTCTGCTTCAGATCCTTTGATCCTTGTTATTGTCTTTATTTTTCCTCTTTCTCCAACTCTGCAATATCCTTTCTGAGATGTGGCAACCTGAAATGTAAACATTATTCCAAGTGAGGCAATAAAAATCTCTATCATTATGGCATCTATACCCCATTCCTCCTCCTCCTCGGAGCTCAAGCAGGCATAGATGCCTCCTCCATCCCAGACACACTTTGTCATAATAATAATAATAATAATAATAATAATAATAATAATAATAAATTTTTATTTGTATCCCGCCCTTCCTGGCCAAAGCCAGGCTCAAAGCAGCTAACAACAGGTTAAAAATAGCACAGTGTACATAAAATCGCACAATTAATTAAACTACATTGTAGAATCAGTTCAGAATCAAATTAATGGCAACCATTGGGCTAAACCTTCTGAGGTAGGTTAGGCAAGAGAGTCCGCTCCCAAAATCACCCCATAAGTTTCTTGGCTACATGGGGATTTGAATCAAACACTCTAACGATGATGCTTCTTTTCCTCTTTTTAACGCTATACCAAGTTGGTGGGCATAATTTTTTCCTGTGGGAGTGAGTTCCATAGTTTCATTATGTTTTGCATGAAGAAGCACTTTCTTTTGTCTGTGCCGAATCTTCCAACATTCAGCTTCCCAGGATGCCCATGAGCTCCAGTGTTACGAAAGAAGGAGAAAACTTTTACTAAACCCATTTTCTCCATGCCATACATGATGATGATGATGATGATGATAATAATAATAATAATAATAATAATAATTTATACCCCACCCATCTGGCTGGGTTTCCCCAGCCACTCTGGGTGGCTTCAACGGAATGTTAAAATACAATAATCTATTAAATATTAAAAGCTTCCCTAAACAGGGCTGCTTTCAGATGTCTTCTAAAAGTCTGGTAGTTGTTTCTCTCTTTGACATCAGGTGGGAGGGTGTTCCACAGGGTGGGTGCCACTACCGAAAAGGCCCTCTGCCTGGTTCCCTGTAGCTTGGCTTCTCGCAGCGAGGGAACCGCCAGAAGGCCCTCGGCATTGGACCTCAGCGTCTGGGCAGAACAATGGGGGTGGAGATGCTCCTTCAGGTATACTGGACCGAGGCAGTTTAGGGCTTTAAAGGTCAGCACCAACACTTTGAATTGTGCTCGGAAATGTACTGGGAGCCAATGTAGGTCTTTCAAGACCGGTGTTATGTGGTCTCAGCGGCCACCCCCAGTTACCAGTCTAGCTGCCACATTCTGGATTAGTTGTAGTTTACGGGTCACCTTCAAAGGTAGCCCCACATAGAGCACATTGCAGTAGTCCAAGCAAGAGATAACTAGAGCATGCAGCACTCTGGTGAGACAGTCCGCGGGCAGGTAGGATCTCAGCCTGTGTACCAGATGGAGCTGGTAGACAGCTGCCCTGAATTGACCTGCACCTCCATGGACAGCTGTGAGTCCAAAATGACTCCCAGGCTGCGCACCTGGTCCTTCAGGGGCACAGTTACCCCATTCAGGACCAGGGAGTCCTCTACACCTGCCCGCCTCCTGTCCCCCCAAAAACAGTACTTCTGTCTTGTCAGGATTTAACCTCAATCTGTTAGCTGCCATCCATCCTCCAACCGCCTCCAGACACTCACATAGGACCTTCACTGCCTTCACTGGTTCTGATTTAAACGAGAGGTAGAGCTGGGTATCATCCACATACTGATGAACACCCAGCACAAACCCCCTGATGATCTCTCCCAGCGGCTGCATGTAGATGTTGAAAAGCATGGGGGAGAGGACAGAACCCTGAGGCACCCCACAAGTGAGAGCCCAGGGGTCTGAACACTCATCCCCCAACTTACTGAACACGGCCCAGGAGGAAGGAGCGGAACCACTGTATAACAGTGCCCCCAGTTCCCAACTCCTCTAGATGGTCCAGAAGGATGTTACGGTCTATGGTGTCAAAAGCCGCTGAGAGATCCAGCAGAACTAGGAAACAGCTCTCACCTTTGTCTCTAGCCTGCTGGAGATCATCCACCAGTGCGACCAAGGCAGTTTCAGTCCCATGATGAAGCCTGAATCCCAACTGGAAGGGATTCAAATGGTCCTCTTCTTCCAGGCATGCCTGGAGTTGTTCAGCAACCACTCGCTCAATCACCTTGCCCAAGAATGGAAGATTTGAGACTGGGCGATAGTTGGCCATATTGGCCGCATCTAAAGATGGTTTTTAAAGAAGCAGTTTAATAACCACCTCTTTCAGTGGGTCTGGGAGGGCTCCCTCGCAGAGAGAAGCATTCACCACCCCGCGAAGCCCATCGCCCAGCCCTTCCCAGCTAGCTTTTATAAGCCAGGATGGGCAAGGGTCAAGGAGAGAGGTGGTTGGTTTCACTCGTCCAAGCAGCCTGTCCACATCCTCAGAGGTACAGATTGGAATTGATCCCATGCAACTTGACTAGACAGGACTCTAGCACTCTCCCACCCCAGCCCTGCTCCCACGGTGGAGTCTACCTCTTCCCAAATCTGAGCGACTTTATCTGCAAAAAACTTTGCAAAATCATTGCAAGAGATCATGTGGCCCGTACTGGGCCCCAATGGAGAGGTGGTTCCGCTAGATTGTGAACCACCTGAAAAAGTCTCCTGCTGCTGTTTTCTGCAGATGCAATAGAGGTGGTGAATAAAGTCTTCTTTGCCGTCGCTAGTGCCACTTGGTAGGCTCAACATTGAGCAATAATTCGTGTCCGGTCAGCTTCAGAATGAGTTATCCGCCACCGGTGCTCTAGCCGTCTCAGCAATTGTTTCATTGCCCTCAGATCCATAGAAAACCATAGTTTTCATAGTTTTCCATACATAGTTTTATAAACTTTCATAATTCTGCCTCTTATTCACTTATCCAAAAGTCCCAGTTGCTGCAACCTTTCTTCATTAACCATTTGCGTTGCTGTTTTCTGAATTTTTCCCTACTCTACAATATCCTTTTTCGGGTGAGGTGACCAGAAGTGTGCACAGTATTCCAAATGCAGTCATATCATAGATTCGTATAACAGCATTATGATATTGGCAGTTTTATTTTCGGTGCCTTTTCTAATGATCCCTAGCATGTCCTTTGCCTTTTTCACAGCTGCTGCAAATTGGGTTGATGTCTTTATCAAGCTATCCACTATGACCCCAAGGTCTCGTTCCTGGTCTGTTGCCACCAGTTCAGTCCCAATGAGTGTATATGTGAAATTAGTTCTTCTTTGGTCAGGCAGGCATCACTTTACACTTTCTTACATTGAATTGCATTTGCTGTTTATTCTTAATTTCTGCTTCTTGCTGTTTAACCAATGCCTGTTCCATGAGAGTACCCCTCCTCTTATTCCATGACTGCTAAGCTTAATCAGAAAACTTCTAAGGCACAGTCATTTAGGTAGCTAGAGATTTTATCTCTTTGTTGTTACCGGAGCACATAAGGAGCCAATCTTTGTGAGGATAGCTGAAGTCACCTGTAACTGCAACATTCCCTCTTTTGAATGCTTCCTTCATTTCACCCTTCATCTCAATATCTCCCTAGGCATTTTGATCAGGCAGATGATAGCACATCCACAGTACTAACTTAAACACCCATTCGTCCCACCCTGGCTATCTGGCAGTTGTCTGTCTGCAGTCCCAGGAGCAGATTAAGAAAATGCATATGTATCTTCTGAGAAGAAGAGTGAGGTGTGCCTCCAAGTTTAATCCAGAAAAAAGCAATATCTGTGCACATCTAAAAGGTCTAAGTTTAACACTGATCTAGATGAACAAGGATGATTCCCCCAATTTCTTCTTTTGAAACAGAGAACAAGTAGAGGTGGCCATTGCAATCCCAACTCTCCAAGCACTGGGAAGTAAATTACAATAAGGATTTTTAAAATTTATTTTCTTCTCGTTGTTGTCGTCTGTGCAGACAGTCTTTTATTTACTGGGATCTTTCTGTGAATCATGATTTCTACCCACCTTGTTTTCAGATGTTAAAAATAGGCATCATTTCCTCTTCGCCAATATATTTTATTAATATTCCCTCTCTTTCTGGGAGCCCATCCTTAGGATGTGACAATATGTTTCCTTTTATCAAATCAGCAACAGAGCACGGTGGAGAGAGACTGCTGTTCTCTTTCTAACAACTTTCCACGCCTGTGATGCTATCCAGACTGGCTTCACCAGAGCATGCTGCTATCCTCCCGGGTGCTCTGATTTCTGACCTAATCAAACGTTTTCAGTAGGTACACATTCTTATTTGGTTTCTGGTTCCAAAATACATTTCAAAACCAATCTCCTTCAAAAAGGCTTTTATGCACAGTTTCCACAGCAGGCAGGGATCTAATTCCTGCTTGCCTCTCATTAGTGTCTTTGTTAGGAATCCAGGTTGCATTTTAGTATTTGACATTTAACCTTGATACCTTAGAAAGGAGCTAATGAGAGGCAAGTGAGAGGTAGGTCCCTGACTGCTGCTGGAATATTTCCAAGCAATTTAGAAAATGCTGCTATCCCTTGTTAGTGTGTGTATGTTTTTCATACTAATACATTTCAGTGGCTGGAGTGGACTTGCTCAAACTTTTCATGCTCCATCCATATTAAAAAAAAAAAACAAAAAACTTTCAATGTAAGGGAACGTTGCAAAACACTTGGCATATGCCAGCATGGCGTAGTGGTTAGTGTGTCAGACTAGGACCTGATAGAACAGGGTTCAAATCCTCACTTGAACGTGAAGCTCACTGGGTGGCCTAGGGCCAGTCACTGCCTCTCAGCCTAACCTACATCACAGGGTTGCTGTGAAGAGAAAATGAAGAGAGGGAGAGCCATATACACTCCTCAGATGAAAAGATGGTGTATAAATGGTGTATAAATAATAAAATTTTGTTGAGTGGAAGAAAGTTAGGCTGCCCATCATTCATGGTGACTCATAGTTATGCCCATCATGGTAACTCATAGCATGTTGACTCAGGAGGAGTAAGGTAAAGGGACCCCTGACCATTAGGTCCAGTCGTGTCCGACTCTGGGGTTGCGGTGCTCATCTCGCATTACTGGCCGAGGGAGCCGGCGTACAGCTTCCGGGTCATGTGGCCAGAATGACAAAGTCACTTCTGGCGAACCACAGCAGCGCATGGAAACGCCGTTTACCTTCTAAATTAAGTAGGACTTGCTGTCCTGTAGGGATGTTTTTCGGATAACAACCTCAGAAACAGCAGCTGAGGCAAAAAAGCTGGGCTGCTTTCTCCAGCTCAGTTCCCTTTAGATATTTTCAATTACAATTCTCATCAGTCCTAGCTGGCACAGCCAATGGCCAAAACATATTGAGGGCATCAGGTTAGGGAAGGATGGCCTATCAAAGCTCCATTGACTGCAGTGACTCTGAGGATGTCTTTGAGGGATAATTCCCTCCATTTTGAATGACTGTGTGTGACTTTGAACCCATCAAGCTGAACCCCCCCATCGTTCTGCCCCAACACTGAGGTCCAGCTCTGAGGGCCTTCTGGCGGTTCCCTCACTGCGAGAAGCGAGGTTACAGGGAACCAGGCAGAGGGCCTTCTCGGTAGTGGCACCCACCCTGTGGAACGCCCTCCCATCAGATATCAAGGAAAGAAACAACTGCCTGACTTTTAGAAGACATCTGAAGGCAGTCCTGCTTACGGAAGGTTTTAATGTTTGATGTTTCATTGAATTTTTAATATTTTGTTGGAAGCCACCCAGAGTGGCTGGGGAAACCCAGCCACATGGGCTGGTTACAAACAAACAAACAAACAAACAAACAAACAAACAAACAAACAAACATTATTACAATTTGCATTCCACAGAATTCAAATTGTAATACGATAAAATGCAAGGGATGAAATAAGCAATAAAAATACAATTAAAAGTCAGTATGAATATTCAATGCAGACATGTTGCAGACCACCTGAATAAAGCTCATGGTCCACAGAGCACAGTTTGGGAAACCCTGCCCTATGACAAAACTTTTGAACTCAACGGGACTTACTTTTCAGCAGCCATGAATAGGCTCTCACTGTACGGCTTCATTTGCACACAGATGTAGCTGGATGTTCACCATCATATCTGAGCTCCTGGCAGACAACAGTTTTCTCAAAGCTGCTCGGAAACATTTCTGTTCTGAAAGTTAACCTCTGCACCTGACAGAGACACTGATGAAAAGCAACTGGGAGGCAAACTCTTGCCTAATGTGGAAATGCTGCATGACAAGTGTTTTGCAGACATGTGGAGAATTGAGGAAAACTGTTGTCGTATTTTAACGGCACTTTGCAAGCATGGAAATAATAATAGTAGAGCAGATGACAATTGGAGGGAGATTTTGACTAACATATCATGTATTTTGTGCATTTCATTGCACATTGCCTCTAGCATTTATATAGCATAGTAGCAATATATAGATATTAAAAATAAATAAACTGTTTGAAATGTCACATTGGAGAAATCCAGAAGTGCTCAAAAGCAGGGAACTAATAATAATAATAATAATAATAATAATAATAATAATAATAATAATTTATATCTACCCTGCCCAGCCACTCTGGGCGGCTTCCAATAGAAGGTTAAAAATACATTAAAACACCAGTCATTAAAAACTTCCCTAAACAGGGCTGCCTTCTACATGTCATACAGTTGTTTATTTCTTTGACATCTGCTGGGAGGGCATTCCACAGGGCAGGTGCCACCACCGAGAAGGCCCTCTGCCTGGTTCCCTGTAATCTCACTTCTCACAGTGAGGGAACCGCCAGAAGTCCCTCAGCGTTGGACCTCAGTGTCTGGGTTGAATGATGGGGATGGAGACGCTCCTTCAGGTATACAGGACTGAGGCTGTTTAGGGCTTCAAAGGTCAGCACCAACACTTTGAATTATGCTCAGAAACATATTGATGCACAAACATACGTCTTATCATTCTTAGATCTTATGACCGGTCGCTGTGAGGACCTGAGGGTAGTTGCCATGAGAGCTAGAGACAAGCTCTTCCCATGATCCAACAAATCCAGTGATCATCACATACCCTTGGTCTTCTTCATCTCCCAGTGTGCCACAACTTTTGCTTCTCCATTTGTTGGGTGGATAATGATGCTTGGGAGCTATGGAGCAATGCTCTAGCATTTCTTCCTCCTGACCTTTTGCCCCTCTTGGAGTCTTTCAAAGAAGAAATGGGACTTTGTTGATCTGATTTCAGCAGAAGTTGCTCCCAAGAAAGGGCAAGGATTACAGCATTTGTTATATATTTTGTGGCTTATTTTGCACCAGTGAACAAGAGCATTAGTCATTGCACCTTGACCTTGAATCGCAGCTGTCTCTTACACACGTACTCCTAAATGAACTGCATTATCAAAATTGCAACTTGAAAGAGCAAAGCTTTTGAATCTTGACCTGTCAGTAATGTCTGAGTCACACCAGAGAACCTCTCAGAATCAAGAGGGAATTTTTAGGGAAGTTTTTAATGTTTGATATTGTTGTATTTGGTTTCTGTTGGAAGCCGCCCAGAGTGGCTGGGGAAATCCAGCCAGATGGGCGGGGTACAAATAATAAATATTATTATTATTATTATTATGAACATCTGTTATAGGTGAGAAGGCCAGCATAGGCCAGTGTTTGTGAAAATTGTGTTTCCTCTTTTTATTTTGGGTCTGTTGACCACAATAAATTAATAATGATGTTTGCCATTTCTAAAAAACTATTAATTATTAGCATTTATCTACACACTTTGCATCATATGACCTGACTTTTTACTGACAGAACCATTTTTTAAAAAGAAAAAAAAACCCGATTTCCTTTGCAGGTCTTTTTAGAGCCTAAACAGTATATAGACAAAGCAAATTTGTTTAGTGAATGCCAGCAGCTCTCACAGAATTTCAGTACAGAGGTGAAACAGCTATTTCTCCCCCTTCAAAAAAAAGTGGCATTTGAATCAGACGATCAAATAAGCCATTATTATTGACAGCCTAGTTGCTGTCAGTTATTTCTCCCCCTTCAAAAAAAGTGGCATTTGAATCAGACGATCAAATAAGCCATTATTATTGACAGCCTAGTTGCATGGTGTACTCTTAGAGATTGCTTAGTTAGATTTAGCAACATATTTAGCAGAATAATGTCTTTAGAGTGAGTTTTCTGTTGCAGCAGCCGTGCATGTTTTCATACGTGTTGCACTTTTTCATATGTGAAAGCAAAATGACCCTTTCCAAAAGTTATAAATATTTATGTGCCACTAGTACTCCAAAGTTCCCTGTAAACAAGGAGTGGGAAATCTTTTTCAGCATGAGCGGCACCTTCCTTTCTGGGAAATGTTACAAGAGCCAAGGGCTTTGTTGGGCCAGAGGCAAAAGTGAGTGGCGCAACTGCTGTTAAATTTTTACTTCTCCATAGTAGCCTGGGGCTTCTACCGGTATATATATTTCCACACCCCCTTTTCCATGCACATAGGAGCCAACTCCTAGGGGCTGAGGGGTCTTGGCCCCCCCAAAAATATTTGTGCTCCCCACCAAAGATGATGGGCATTGCAATTCAAATGGTGTGTGTGCACCGTGTCATATGATCAATTATGCAGGGCTTATCAGCCCCCCCCCATATTTTATTCAAATTGGCACCTCTGTCCATGCAGATAAGCAAGATGCATTATCAAAGTTCAAGGGATACATTCCAGCTAGGGAAAAATACTTGAGCTACAAATAAGACACCCTCTGGACCTCTCATGGAGGAGGTTCATGAAGAAGGGCCTCAGCTGATGATTGCAGGATCTGGGTCAGGTCATCTGGGGGAGAGGGGGTCCTTGAGCCATTGTGCCTGCAAGTGCAGTCAAGAGGCATTCCCTAGACCCTGGGACATTTTTTTTAAAAATTAATTTTTATTAAGGATTTTCTTGATATTTGATGTTTCCTTTTTGGTTGACACAGAACATCCTAGCTGATAAAGTGGTGTTGTGAAAGCTTGTAAAAGAATCCATAGATTTCTTATCTAGAGATCTTATTTGTATACAACCTTCTATCTCCTTTTCTGCCTTTCTTCCTGGCATCCTGAAAAACGAAAGACAAAGAAGTTCCCTTGATAAGCTTGCTTTGTGTGCCAAAGGCTTTCTACAAAATTCTATTAAGTTAGTAAACAGTCTCTGCCTCCAACTTACTTTATTGATATTGAATTGGCTGTTTTTACAAACTGGCTATTTTAAAAATATTGATGGCAAATCTCCAATAAATCAAGGGGAAGGGGTTCGTCAGTAGATTTCAGGTATCTAGTCCTCCTCAGATCCATTTTGGATTGAACTACACACTCTGGAGTTTGGCCAATTTTGAAATTGCCCCAATGTTCCCTGGAGCCATTGCTCTTATGTCTTCCTTTTTGCAACTTACTAGTACATGGGAAGCAGTGTGGATGACTCAGACAAATGCCATGGCTACAGCTGTGGTCTTGGATAACAGGAATATATTGCTAAGAACCATGGGAAATTTAATCAATATCCTTGTTCCCAATACTGTTAAATTTTGCTCCAAGCAGGACCCCAGTTCTCAGTGAGAAGGGTTTCTGGGAATGCTAAAACAGGGATTGAAGCCACCAGTCTCAGGAATACAATGTCTTCATTGGCTAACAGGGCCAAATCTGCCTCAGACCCAATCTGGAGTTGGGTCAGTTTTAATCTCATTATTCTGGACTCTAACAACAACAACAACAACAACAACAACAACAACAATTTTATTTCTACCCTGCCCATCTGGCTGGGTTTCCCCAGCCACTCTGGGTGGCTTTCAACAGAACATTAAAAACAGAATAAAACTTCAAACATTAAAAACTTCCCTAAACAAGGCTGCCTTCAGATGTCTTCTAAAAGTTGGATAGTTGTTCCTTTCCTTGACATCTGATGGGAGGGTATTCCACAAGGCGGGCGCCACTACCGAGAAGGGAAATTTTCTAGGGAAAATATGGATGAACCAATCACTGTTTGCGACCATAGACTGATAGATGGTGTGAGTGCAAGAATGATTTTGCATCTGTATTTGAATGAAAGTTATTGGCATGTACACTCCTTTTTCTTTGCATCTCCTACCTCAGTAGGATTTGGAAACATCCACATCAATTTTACCAGCATTACGGAAACAACTCCTTACCTTTATCCTGATACTTCCTATGAATAAAGCTGGCCAACTTACATACACATTTGAAGGGGATGCCCATGATACCATGTATGATGCCTGTGATAATTGCAGTAGGTATGGCATCCATTTAGCATGTGCAGGAATGATGTGATGTTAAATAATGACTTTCTCGAGTCTGTTTTTTTTTGGTTTTTAAGAAACATAAATATGTAATTATGCACTGACTTCAGCAAGTCTTTCCTGCTGTTTCAATGGTGTGAGAAAATGCCTCCTGGGTGATCTGCAGACTTCCAAATACATAAAACTTGCAATATGCTAGTATCCTGAATGCATAGTTTTGCATATTGAGTGGACATAGACACTACATTGCAATTTTTAGACATGAAAATGTGGAGGCAAACCTCTGCTAGTGCATGAGAAGAGTTGTTCTTCTGAAGACTATTTGGAAGAATAAGGAGATAGAAAGAGACTCTTTTGCTTCCATGTTATGTATAATCTAAAACAGATGGGGAACCTGGTGGCCTCAGTGTGAGGGACCATAATTTCCATCAGCCCCAGCTGGCATGTCCAGTGGTCAGGGATTGTGAGAGTTGGAGTCCAATAGCATTTGGAGTAACACAGACTCTTTATCTCTGTAATACAGGAACTTGCAGCCCTGGGTCTGGTAAGTGCCTGGACAAGAAAATGCTATTGTAATGTATAGCACCTTCAGTTTCATCATGGAAGAAAGGCAAGATATTAATGCAATAGATAAATAATAATTTACCAGAATTTACTATGTAGTTTCTAAAAGGTCAAGTTAGCTACAAGAAGAAGAAGAAGAAGAAGAGTTTGGATTTGATATCCCGCTTTTCACTACCCGAAGGAGTCTCAAAGCGGCTAAAATTCTCCTTTCCCTTCCTCCCCCACAACAAACACTCTGTGAGGTGAGTGGGGCTGAGAGACTTCAGAGAAGTGTGACTAGCCCAAGGTCACCCAGCAGCTGCATGTGGAGGAGCGGAGACGCAAACCCGGTTCCCCAGACCACTACACCACACTGGCTCTACAAGGCCAATTCTGAATGCAAATGATCTCTGAACCATTGCTTTACCACTATTTGCATTTATTTACACACATGCAGGGTGATCACAGATGGAAACACTCAACTTAAACAGGCTGTTTCCAGTCTGCCTCACATTGCAAGCCAATTCCTCATGTCACACACAGACACCTTGATTACATCTGGTTGGGAAGGGGAAGGGAAAGGAGAGAAGAGGCACCATGCTCTGTGATATTTGCTAGCCCTTCAGAAGGCCAGATATTGAGATTCTCAGCCAGCTATTTAGTTCCCATAGCAACATATTACCTGCAATTTGTCTAGCAATAGATTATGCCAGGCTTGACCTGGACAACTGGCTTGACTACTTCAGCTGTCCTATTCTTTTCTAGATCTCAAACATAAAACCATATTTGGAAAGAACTTTGGAGGCCACCTAGTTCAACTCCCTGCTCACAATAATATGATCACACAAGTAAAGAGGGAACAGTAGATATGAGGCCAAGGTGGTTCAGGAAAGAATTTGCTAATGGATGGGTCTTGTGACTCATCTCTTTTCCACAAAGTGTTTCTTCAGAGCCCTCAAAGCCTTGTTTATAAGATGCACTTGTTCGCTTAGAAAACAATTGTCCAAAATAAAACAAAGTAATCTGCTGTTACCTTACAGGTACGGTGTCACTGATATCCCTGGCTGTGCTTTCGTATGAACGCTATTGCACCATGATGGGTACAACTGAAGCTGATGCCACAAACTACAAGAA
The DNA here is from genome assembly GCF_009819535.1 of Lacerta agilis. Classification (NCBI taxonomy): domain Eukaryota; kingdom Metazoa; phylum Chordata; class Lepidosauria; order Squamata; family Lacertidae; genus Lacerta; species Lacerta agilis. Next base: position 62,968,240 of record NC_046316.1, on the reverse strand, counting down.
AGTATGGATGGGAATCTTTGTGTCCTGGATGTATTCCTTATTCTGGAGCTTGCCACCACTTTTTGGATGGAGTAGCTATGGACCAGAAGGACCAGGCACGACATGTTCAGTTAACTGGCATTCACGGGATGCTAACAATGTATCTTACATAATTTGCCTCTTCATCTTTTGCCTTGTACTTCCTTTTTTCATTATTGTTTACTGCTATGGGAAGCTGCTGTGTGCCATAAAGCAGGTGAGTGGATTTTTCAATCTTTTTGACAGAGCATCAGTGTGCTGTGTTGCATCCAATGGCAAGTCAAAGTCAGATCAAGGTACATGCAGGCCCCACTTACTGAACACAATGCTTTCCCTGGAAATCATTTGTTAGATGAGCATTTGCATGAGTCCACGGTTTCTATTGATTTCTATAGGATCATTTCTCATATAGGATTTGCCCAATCTCCCTACCCCCCCTCTCTCCATGGTTTCTTCCTGAAATGACTGCAGCCAACCAGCAAAAGAGAGACAAAGGAAAAACTGATTTGTGGATTTTTGTAAATGAGCAGGCAAGTAGCCGGACCTGCGTGTACATGGCAGAAACAAGCAGGACCCTGGACAGCTCCAAAGGGGCACCTCTGGCTGAAACATTTTCTTCCAAAGATGCTATCTAAGTGGAGAACTAGATCCCACTGAAGTTTGGCAAATGCAAATCAAAGTCAGATCAAAATAGGTTGGAGTGTGGTAGACTACCTCCCTGGAGGGACTGGCTGGCTGGTTAAAGAGCCCTAATCTTATTTTACAGTACAGTATTTGACTTCTGTAAGGCTAGGGAGAAAGAGGTACTGTGGGGGACTCATCCTCTGAGTCAAAGGTGGTGGCAGGCATGTGCCCTTTAAAGGAAATGGCATTTCCAGTAGTCCGGAGTCATATGAATATTTTCCTTTTGCTGAAGATGCACCTTGAAATCAAATGATTTATTTGAAAGAAGAGTCTTTATACGGGGAGCAAACTAAAATTAAACACTAAAAGGGCAAATGTAAAGATAAGATTGAGCCAGTGTTGGAACAAGCAAATAGTCATCTGCATATGTTAATTAGTCCATTTACAAGTATTGAAACTAAGAGACTATAAAGTAAATTTGATTAAGAAGCAATTCTCTCCTCAACAACTCCTCCCCGAACAATAATTCCACAAACAATAACCACTGTGGACAGGTCAGTAAACTTTAAAGGCAATCTATTGCCAATTTCATGGGAAAGTCATGATTTTTAGAATAATGGATAGAATTCAAAGAGCAACATCAAGAAGAATAGGTATAATGCTGTGGAAACATTTAAATTGTGTGGAAGAGCACATAAAATGTAAAAATCATCCAGAAAGGAAACATTGGGAAGATGGACTAAAGAGCTGTCCTAATGTAGCCACAATCTTCCCTCACCCCTAGTCATATTTTTTTTTCTACATTAAACAGCCCTCAACTGTTTGATCAACTTCCACTTTGACTCCCCATCCACATTTTGTTGCAAATTGACATTGAATTCATCATAGATATTGAATCCACTGCAACGGTGCTGCTGTTACAAGTGGTTTGACAAAACTTAACCCCTTACAATGGCTCTTGATGCTACTTATGAAAGTGGTGGAAACGAATTCAAGATTATTATTGCATGTCATGAGCTCAGAGGTGGAAGGATGAGTGCAGGTGGGGGAATCTCATCATGGAAAGATGAACAACAGCACATCTTCATTTGCTTTGAGATCCATGTGGAAATCCTACTTTGCAGAAGATATTCTGGGTACTCTTCAAGTAATGGATCCTGTTTGCACAATGGAGCTCCCCCACCTTTGTTCTGCCATACACCCCATAAAAAAGTTCTAGGGGTTCCCCAAAGCACCAGAGCAGATTTGGGGAGGGCATGGGGAGGAGCAGAGGGAAAGTTCTGTTGCACAAGCACAAATACTTGCACCAAAGGGACATGTTAATTGGATACTGCCCCCCCATTCCAATTTCATTTCCCACATTCTCGTGGGGTGGAGTGGGATGGGATGGGAGGGAGGGCGAAATCACCTCCTGATTTCACCCTACCTGTTCTGGCCCACTAGCATTCTCCATCCCTCTATGTGCTGAACTTAGCTTCTTTCATAGCTTGGATCCAGCATTTGTTCATGACAACCACTTTATAATGTTAAAGAGAGAATGGCAAAATGCTCTGCACACAGAAAAAGGCAACAGAAATGGGGTTGCTCTTAATAATTATGTGATGTGTGGCCCATACAGTTTTTAACAAAATGAGCTGATAGTACTGTAGAATCGCAATAACAAGGCCATTTGGCCTGATTTGGTTCAAGACTGGAGATAGGGTACAGGAGAATTCAATGATACCTCGGGTTAAGTACGCTTCAGGTTAAGAACTCCACTTAAGAACAGAAATTGTGCTCTGGCAGCGCAGCAGCAGCAGCAGGAGGCCCCATTAGCTAAGTGGTGCTTCAGGTTAAGTACGCTTCAGGTGTAGAAAAGACCTCCGGAATGAATTAGGTACTTAACCTGAGGCACCACTGTATAAGCTTTGACAGTGAAGTTCTCACCCTAGGCCACTAGTGGTGTGTGTATATAGTTCATTCTGCTGCAGTTTTCACTCAGGTCCGCACATGCAAATGAGGGATTGAAGAGTGACGTTCAGGGATTGGGTGACTACAGAAAGTTGTTACTGTTGCTTTGTAGCTGAGTTCTATATAAGCAGGCTGTTGAGCCCTTCAGCTCACTTCTGTTCCAGCCTGAGAATAAACAAGAGCTGCTTGGAAATCACTGTGTCGTTTGCTGTGTCCACCCACTACTTAACAGACAGCACAATCCAAACCCAAGATCCTACAGGCTGAGCAAGTTTAGAATAGGCTGTAACTTCCTCAGCTCAGCTCAGCCAGAGATACGCTAGCATAAGTCTCTCAAGCTGGCTGAGCTGGAGCTGTGATGGCTTACCAAGTGGAACTGAAGCCTGTGGAATTTACACCAGCAGGGATGGGACAGGGCAAGGAGAGACTTAGGAACATGGTGGAATTTATGTTTGTAAAAAGGGTAGTCAAACTCTATTCTAAAGACTGGGTCCCTGGCTGGGACCTGCTGAGCCGACAGTAGCCCCACTGTTGAACAGAGCTTGGAATAGGAATAACTTACACCACTTTTACATCAACTAGCTGAAATTCTAACGGCTTCTTATATTTAGGATTGCCCTACCTGGTATATTTGAGGTTCCAGTCAAAGGAACCCCACAAGCATTTTGCTAGGGGAAGCAGCTGAAAAGCAGTGATCCATTTGTCTGATTATTGGTTTGGTGATGCTAGACTGTCTCATATCAGCCACGGGTGTGTGTTTGTGTGTGTATGTGTGTGTGTTATATTTATTAATTTTGTATAAAAACATCAGTGTATGCATGTGAGCCGAAAAGGAACACACATACAAACACACTGTCTTTTACTCTCCACCCACACTACAACAAGAGAAGCTTCAAGCATGCTGTGCTCCCAGGGATTGTCTGGCAACAGCACATGAGCAAAGTCAAATGCAAAGTAGAACAATTTTCTGCATATTTGCTGAATGAAAAATGGGTGTTTGCAGTGTGGAGGAGGCAGGCTGCAAGACAGATAATGGAAAGCAGAAGATTCATGGGTAGGAAACTGTGTGTGTGTGTGTGTGTGTGTGTGTGTGACAGCACTAAAGTGCATCAGCTATAGATTTTTTGAGTTACGTTCATTTTAAAGGAACACCCAATGACTTACTATTGGGGTGGGGGGAAGAACCCAAAGACTAGCAACTAAATAGAATTGTAGAGTTTGTACCACTGAGGGTTCTACGGGGCCGAAAAACACACCCCCCCCCAAGCATCACCCTCTGGAAAAGTCTGTCGAGTTATGAAACATACCAGGAACGTAGGACTGTAGGCCCAAGGAGTTTCTGCAGATTGTTAGCAAGAAGGAAAAAACAAAACAATGGAAAAGATAAATGCTAACAAAATATTAAAACTGAGATAGAATAAAGAAGCTGCTTAATTGTTAATCTTGTTCACATAGTTGTGCAATTACAGGGATGAAAATACTTGTATCAATCAATTAACCTCTCGCACATAAATTGCAAAGAGGTTTACCTCATTCCCTTCCAAATTAACAAAATCCCTCTTTGGGAACCACGGTTTTGAAAAAGCGTGTCCTCCATAAAAGAGGGCACGTGTTGTGGTCCGACCGGCTATCCGACCCAGTGTTGTGGGTGGTTAATTGGAAAGATAGCCACAACCCCTGATAGGTTGGTCCCGTGTTGCTGGTATGTAATCTGGCCAATGGGATGCCTCAAAGAAGCAGCAATGCAGGACCTATTTAAGCCCATGCGAGGCTACTGAGCTTTCTCTTTGGGGCTTTCGCATCGGAACACCCGCCCACCTCTCCCTATATTTAGGGCTTGCGCTTGACCTTGCTATTCCGTCGTGTGTCGCCTGCCGTTGGGGCAGGGGCATGGCAGGAATTTCCCCCATTCGGCTGATTGGCTGGTGCCACTTGGGTTTTGCCTGCTGCGTAGCAAATTGTCACAACTTGTAAGTTGCGGATAGGTTCTGGTTCAGGTGACAGGCATGGCACGTGATGTGGCCACGCCTATGCAAATGCAGGATATTCCAGTAAAGGAATCCAGGGACTCATTGGTTTGGCATTCCCTGAATGGGGTCCTGCCTGAGCCCGAGTCCAGGGGACATCAGGGCGGCTGATTGGTACTCCTCCCAGCAGCTGTCCCTGGTGTTCATCCTTGGCTGTCCTACAAACGTGGCTATGGGACAGGTCTGCCTGCAACAGTGCAGGAAGCTAGTGGAACCAGAACCTATGCAACCACTCACCTGATTGTAATCAATAAAGTTGTGGCCTAAATTCTGCCAAAAACCAAACCAAATATTTGTCTCCCGTCTGAATTTATTTGGGGAGGGTAAAAGGTCTAAACACGCAATGAAAATAAAAATAGACCAATTGTTTGTTAAATGATCAGCGTGCTGACAAGCTCTTGTTCTAGTTTTCTCTTAATAATTTGAGGCCCTAAAAATAAACACATTTCTGCCTTATGGAGAGTTTTAGTGGTTCAGCTGCTCAGGGGATTGTCCTTGGTAAATGAAGCTGAAAAGTCGCTATGTGCCTCATTTCGCATGATGACATATGAGAAATGGTAGATGGGAGCTGAGCCTTAAATGGGCCAGGGCCCAGCCCCCAGGCCCTGAAAAGACACAGCTGCTCTTCTGAGATGAAGAAAAGAAAAGGAGGGATACAGGCGGAGGTTGGAGGGGTCCTGACGCTGCTTAGCACAGTGCAGACCTACAAGGTATGTTACATCAGGTGGGCCTAGATCCATGCCTTTTCTATTCCCTTCAGCAGGGCAACATTAGGCCCAGGGGTTTGAGGGTTTTTTTTTTAGCTTCTGTAAACTTTGGGATTCATTCCATTTTGCCAGTACTTTTCTGTTGAGTGGATGGTGCCATACTCAAAGAACTGAGTTTGCTATTGGTATATAAGAAGATGAAGTAACATGACCAAATAGCAGTTGGGAGCGTGATCAGCACTAGCAGTAAAGGGGATGAATACTTCACCTCAGTTTCCATGTCTCCATCGTTAGCAGAGTTACTTGAGTAATGCAGAGAGAAAATCCTGGTAGACGTTTACTGGACAAACTGAACAAAACTGTATGTCACTTAAGCACAAAGAAATAGAGGGGTTTTAGCTTTTTTTGACAGGCATTGCTCAGAGCAGGAAGGCATTCAACTAAACATCTGCGAGAAAACACCTGCACATCTATATAGCCTAGCAGAGCATGCGCTACCTCACTAAAGATCATGCCATCTTCCTTCCCTGCTTGCTATGCAACACTGACACCCTCTTGGCTAGTTGATTTACTGACAACAGAATTATCCCTTAAGTCACACACTGAATGATCTCTGCTGTTGCACCTCCAACACCCATGCCACAAATCTCCAGAATGCCCCACCAACTTTATGCCCCGCAACTGAAGAGCCTTTTTTTTTTTTTTTAGGGCTGCTTCTATTTTCTTAAGGATGCACTCAAAGATTTATTTTACTGACAACTAACAGAGCATTGGCTTGTGAAATTATGGATTTCCGAGTGCCATTCTCCCTCTGCATGTGCCGCTACACTGAGCAAGACCTATTACTTAGAGGCAAAGTCCACAGTCCTATGGGAATCACACATTAGTCACCTGTAACCTGGAGTCAAAGTGCTTTTCTCTTGTCAAATGTGTGGGAAGGATTAGAGTCTTGTTACTATTAAGGGAACAGAGAATAGAGAATGAAGGAAAGAGCTACACTGGGCAATGACTAATCTGCTGCAATTTCCTATGCAGCTGACAGCAACTATTGTGCTCCAGCTACTTACCTCTCATTTGCTATTTGCTGCCCAGGATCAGATGCCAACATCTGTGCACACAGCTGCCTTATCCTCTTCTTCCCTGGTTCATGAGTACCAAAACAAAACATTAATAATAATAATAATAATAATAATAATAATAATAATAATAAAGTAGGAGGAAGGGAGAGATAGAAGAGATTGTTACTGGAAAGGGCACAGAAAAAGACAACCAAAATGGTCAGGAGACTGAAACATCCTCCCTTTGGGGAAAGTTTGATGCTTTTTAGTTCAGCAGAAAGGTGAGTAGATGGTGTGAAGAAAGCAGGTAAGGATACATTTTCTCTCCTCATAACAGAGGAGCCTGCTGTTGTCCCCCCAAAATAGTACTGTTGTACCTTGGAAGTCGAACCCACTCATGAGCCGGCCCACTCATGAGGCAAGGTGAGGCGACCACCTCAGGCAGCAAGATCCATAAGGGCAGCAGATCCCAATGTAGATCTTTATTCCTGCTTTGTTCCTGATTTCAATCTTCACTCCCTGCTTCTTCCCTGGTGGGGAGAGGGCCGCCATTTTGTGGTTCGTCTCAGGTGCCGAAATGTCTTGGGCTGGCCCTGCATATAGCATTGCTTTTAAAAACAAACAAACAAACAAACAAACAAACAAACAATTTTGGGTGTGTGCACTGAGACACGCACCCCCCCACAAAAGCCAAATAGAGCCCAGCTTAATAGCGGCTTCTCTGCCTCATATACTTTCAGTTTGTTTGCTAATGAAGACATGGAGTTTGGGTCATAATTTTCTTGCCTTGCCACAGCTGAATTTAACTTCTGCATTGTCAAAGGTTTGGACACAGAGGCTTGGATTTTAAGCTGGTCAATTTCTGCTAACTGGCCCCGCCATTAACATCGGCTCCTGCACCCTATCCCAAATCATTACCAAGCGCCCCCCATCCCTCAGAGGAAAAGGGGAGCAGGAAATGTCTCAAATCTACCATTCTTGGGCAAGGTGATTGAGAGGGTGGTTGCTGAACAACTCCAGGCACGCCTGGAAGAAGCGGACCATTTGGATCCCTTCCAATCGGGATTCAGGCCTCACCATGGGACAGAAACCGCCTTGGTCGCGCTGGTCGATGATCTCCGGCGGGCTAGGGACAAAGGTGAGAGCTGTTTCCTAGTTCTGCTGGATCTCTCAGCGGCCTTTGACACCATCGACCATAACATCCTTCTAGACCGGCTAGAGGGGTTGGGAGCTGGAGGCACTGTTATACAGTGGTTCCGCTCCTTCCTCCTGGGCCGTGTTCAGAAAGTGGTGGTGGGGGATGAGTGTTCAGACCCCTGGGCTCTCACTTGTGGGGTGCCTCAGGGTTCTGTCCTCTCCCCCATGCTTTTTAATATCTATATGAAGCCGCTGGGAGAGATCATCAGGGGGTTTGGGCTGGGTGTTCATCAGTATGCGGATGATACCCAGCTCTACCTCTCTTTCAAATCAGAACCAGTGAAGGCCGTGAAGGTCCTGTGTGAGTGCCTGGAGGCGGTTGGAGGATGGATGGCGGCTAACAGATTGAGGTTGAATCCTGACAAGACAGAAGTACTGTTCTTGGGGGACAGGAGGAGGGCAGGTGTGGAGGATTCCCTGGTCCTGAATGGGGTAACTGTGCCCCTGAAGGACCAGGTGCGCAGCCTGGGAGTCATTTTGGACTCACAGCTGTCCATGGAAGCGCAGGTTAATTCTGTATCCAGGGCAGCTGTCTACCAGCTCCACCTGGTACGCAGGCTGAGACCCTACCTGCCCGCGGACTGTCTCACCAAAGTGGTGCATGCTCTGGTTATCTCCCGCTTGGACTACTGCAATGCGCTCTATGTGGGGCTGCCTTTGAAGGTGACCCGGAAACTGCAATTAATCCAAAATGCGGCAGCTAGACTGGTGACTGGGAGTGGCCGCCGAGACCACATAACACCGGTCCTGAGAGATCTGCATTGGCTCCCAGTACGTTTCCGAGCACAATTCAAAGTGTTGGTGCTGACCTTTAAAGCCCTAAACGGCCTCGGTCCTGTATACCTGAAGGAGCGTCTCCACCCCCATCATTCAGCCCGGGCACTGAGATCTAGTGCCGAGGGCCTTCTGTCTGTTCCCTCACTGCGAGAAGCAAAACTACAGGGAACCAGGCAGAGGGCCTTCTCGGTAGTGGCGCCCGCCCTGTGGAACGCCCTCCCATCACAGGTCAGGGAAATAAACAACTACCTGACATTCAGAAAAAACCTGAAGGCAGCCCTTTTTAGGGAAGTTTTTAATGTTTGATATTGTTGTATTTGGTTTCTGTTGGAAGCCGCCCAGAGTGGCTGGGGAAATCCAGCCAGATGGGCGGGGTACAAATAATAAATATTATTATTATTATTATTATTATTATTATGAATGGAACTTTGTTCTGCCATTGATGAGAAGTTGGGATCCAAGCCAAGGACTCCACTATGCTGCACACTTTTCAAAGCATAAACTTAGAGGAAACGAATCTTCCTCTCCATCTGAAACTCCAATATCTGCATCCAATCTCATCTGAAACATTACCCGGTAACTGACTGATTTAAAAGACAGAATCCTAGACTGAAACGATTTATCTATTGTTGCGCCCATGACTATTAATGACCAAAAGGAAAATATTCCAAGCAGCTTTTCAGATAAAAAATCCTTTTATTGATTAGATTTGATTTGTCGTGACAAAGCAAATGATGCAGTTGGCTAGTGCCCAAAATTCTGCATACCCTCAAGCACATGCAGGGGTATTTTATACCCTTTACAAACTGCTAATAACCCAACCCCTAGCATTCCTTCTGGCCAATCAGGGTGGGGGATACACCTATCTGGCCGTCTTACATGTTTCAAGCGGCTTTAGCCATCAGGAGGTGCTATATACTTATTCTAGCATTTAACTGCCTAGCCGTTGACCTTTGCCTGCACCTGCATCCTTATAATAGCTAAGGCTATTGCTGACGTCGGTCATGGGGTCAGTTCTGCGGTTAACTAGTCTACCGAAACTAGACAGAGGAAGTTTTGTGGTTAGCTACTTACTGGAATCTTGCTGAACTGCTGAACTGCTGAAACTGCTGATATGTCTTAAGAAGCTGCAATGTAAGGATTTTGGCTAGGGCAAAGTTCAATCGGTCAAAAGGGAATCTGAGCGAAGCTGTATCTAAAATGGGGTTTCTTTCTGGCTATCTCTTTATAAACCTGAGACCATGCCTTTCTGGTTATCCCCTTTATCCATTCTGTCCATACATATCTTGGTGCCTCATTTTCCCCCCTTTCAAGCTAGAGGACCAGATTCACCTGCGTCCTCTATAGCTTGACCTAACTAGTGTTTAAACACCTAAACCAAAAAGTAACTAGTCAGGAAGAGATAACCAGAGACGGAAAAGCTGACCATGCCAGATCACTGTCTCCTCGAAATACAAAAATCTTCCGCAATGATTACCCCATACACTCCACCCCCCGATCTCACACGGTCTGCTTCTCGGCCCAGGCAATAATTTGGTTAACCTTCCCACTCTGAGTAATAAAAACCCTAAACGTATAACCCTAGCATACAGAATACAGAAATATAAGCAAATGCACATGCACAATGCCGAATACTTTGAGCCATTTCCAATTTATAATAATATCCAGGATAATATGTCTCCAACTGCCAGTATCTTCAGCACTCCAAACTTGAATCTCATGTTCCAATCTCAGTAGATTACCTGTGATTAAACAAATATTGAAAGGTAACATTCCAATTTCTGACCAATTTAGCATAAAATTCTGCTGATGCCAGGGAATAGGGAAATAAAATCTTCTCAAATAGGATTCATCCCAGTTATATTCATACACTTGTCCTGCACTCTCCCCATCAGTCTTGGGAGCCACTGTTTTTGAGACAGAACTTCCTATTCACATAGAGACTGGATTGTCGTGTTGTGTTCGTCAACAGCTGGTTGGCAGGGCATCCATAACACCATCATCTGCAGTAACAATAACATCAGCATGTTTCCCCCTTCCTTAGGCTGACATGAAACAGAACAGACAAGAGATATGTTATATCTAATCCAATAGCAATATCATAGATTAGTTCCTTTCCTTTGTAGTGTGTCTGCATCCAAACAGTCTGGAGAGTCTGTGTCAGCTATTAATCCCCAGTACCTGGTCCTCTACTCACCACCTCACCAGACCTGTCATGATGGCTTGTATAAAGGAACAAAACCCCTTTTGTCCAATAATTAACTTACAGTCTGAGGACACAAAACCTCTGTTGCCTCTTAAATAACAGGTATACCCAGTTGTTCACAAATCAACTGGACTATGTAGTGGCTGTCATGCACTAGCACCTTTATTTCACCATGGAAATTAGCCTCTATGGCCCCTCCTAACACCTGAATACCTTTCAGGCCCAGGCTGGATCATGGTACAATCCGCCTATATGTGCAATGAGGAACTGCAACTCCCACACCCAGAGGTCTTGTCACCCGCCCTTCAGCAGGCAGCAACACCTCCTCTGGTACTAAGGGGTCAGCTTCTGCCTGTTCGGTGTTGCCTGGAGGGATATTTTACCATATGGCTGAGCTTTCCATACCTTAAGGTTTCAGGTGCTTTCATTCCTGTTGTACGTTACAAAGGTGTTAACCTTCAACAGGTGGGACACATTGGCACCTTCCAAACTGAGACAGAGGACTCACATAGTCTATCTGCCATACTTCCCCAGGTCCTGTTCCTGTGTGTGCAGTTGCCCATGGGATTCTTAGATAGGGGCAAATGGTTGGGCTGCAAGCACAATTCACAGTTGGCAACCACTGTTGGTACCTCCTGCCCCCACAGAGGGCAGTTGTATACAAAAGTCATTTCACTTCCATTGGGAAAGCCACACCACCAAACCCTTGCGCACTGCCCGAGAATCAGTGTATGTGTTCAATAAACCATTAATGCTGCTGTTAGCTTGCATACTAGCTAGACTTATCCTTTCTAGCTCGAGTCAGAGTCTTTGGATTGGTGGCTACTGCCTGCCACACCCTTTCATTCCTTTGGTATCGGGCAGCCCCATCAGTGAATCAAAATTGCAGAGGCACTCTTTTCCCTGCTTTTCCCTGTTGCCACAAACTCCAAACAGCCATCTTCTCATTTGCAGACACTTATAACTCAAAAGACTGTGCAGCTACAACAGATTTAGCCTCAGATAACACTTTCCGTTGCTGCTTCCTATTATTCCTTTGTTCACAAATCCCATTTTAGGGGTATATGTATAAATGAGGTAAACCTGTGCCTTGGATTCAAGAGCTAAACATTTTGCATCAAAGGAATGCCAAATTAATGTAATCAGTGGCCATTATTGGGCATCCTAATGTACAGAAAAGGAGCAATACACCCACATTTTTGCTGTACTAAACCACTCATTCAATGATGAATTGGTACTGGGAGACAGTCTCCCTTTCTGACCCCATTTTTTCATTTAAGGAGAACAGAATCTGCCAGCAAAAACAATATTGCGATTTTTGGTGTGCCGGAAGAAGAAGAAAAATGGGTGATCAGCATTAAATTCATCTTTGTATTGCAGGATCCGGTACCCTGGTACGTCTAGGGACTCTGCCCCTTCTTCAACGACTTCCAGAGAGACTTTGTGGATGACCTGAGACAAAACTACCCCTTTGGTCTCTGACATTTCAGAGAAATCTGACGCACTCTCATCAAACATGTTGGTCATGCCAAGACTTTCTAAAATTGGCTTGAAATCATATTCCCCATCCACTTTGAATTTGGGAAGAAACACATTGACTTTCGTGTTTGCCATCATACTTGGATTTGTCCATTGTATTAGCTTCTCGGGGGTGAGTTCCTTCTCAAGTTAAAGACGTAAGGCAAGACAGCAAGTGAATTAGAGTGTCAGTGGTCACAGTGCTCTGTTAGCCAGCTAGCCCATTAGTTGCCACAATAAACTGCAACAGAGCTGTCTAATATCTTACAGATACATAGCTGAAACCATGTGCAGCAATGCTACAGCAGTTGCTTATGCAAGAGTACAAACATAAATCCTTCTTGCAATGCTGTCCACCCAGCACAACCCCCTTATGACACCATGTTGCACCCACCATCCTCAACTCAAAGTGCCATACAGCAAGGCATATCTATTTTCAGATTCTACAGAGATTAAAATAATCTCAGTCCAGAGGATCTTTACCCAATTCTCCCTTTTTCTTTGATGCTGCTTTGTTAGCAAACTGGCAATGAATGACAGCTATGGCCTATTGGAGGGAAAAGCAAACACAACCAACCAACAATAAGACAATGCAGGCCTAAGCATTTTTTGATAAAACAAAGTGACATTAAACCAATAAAATTCCAATTAAAACCAATTATAAAATGAAACCAGCAAATTTAATGCAGTCACTTATCAGCTTGCTTGAAAGTCACAACACCTTTTCCCCAGCTGGGTGGAGAGCCCAAGAGCCTGACACAGTTCTAGCTCTTTCCCCCCTTTCCAAGGTAGAGAAAGGGGAAAGGCTGCTGCGAAGGAAATTTCTGTGCTCTTTAAAATGAGGCTTTCTTTCTGTTCCCCCGCTCCCCCTCCCTTTCATCCATTTTCTTCCACTTCCCCTTTTTCTCTGCTTCCAGCAAGCTTTTGTTAGAGACCTTAAAAAAGAAAAAGGAACAAGGGGGGGGGGTTCTCTCATATCCATAACAAATATCAATTAAGATACAAACAATTAATGAATTGCCGGAACCAAGTCAGTTAATTTGTGGCTTCATCCTAACTAACAAGAAACAGAGCAACCCAAAAGATTTCTGAAACCCTTTCACCAATCTTCCCAGCGCATATCAAAAGGCAAGCATTTCTAATTACAGAAGTTCTTATTGTTTAGTCCCTTCCAACTCCTCGCGATACCATGGACCAGGACACGCCAGGCACTCATGACCTCCATCAGCCTAATCAAACCCATGCCAACATCTCACCCTCTGTCGTCCTCTTCTCCTTGTGCCCTCAATCTTTCCCAACATCAGGGTCTCCTCCAGGGAGTCCTCTCCTCTCATGAGGTAGCCAAAGCACTGGAGCCTCAGCCTCAGGATCTGTCCTTCCAGTGATCAATCCAAGGCTTACCTCCCCCAGAATGGACAGGCTTGATCTTCTTGCAGTCCATAGGACTCTCGAGAGTCCTCTCCAGCACCATAATTCAATTACTTAGCAATAATTACCTGTAACCCACACCCTTTTACAACGTACCTTAACTCTCAGGATAACAGGATTGCCTTTCAATGCAAGTGCCTGGACTCGGGGCTACATTTGCTTTGTCCTTTGCCCCCCTTTTGCCAGGCTGAGAAGCATGAAATGCAAAATCTCTAAATCACCCACTTTCAAAGGCTAGGAGGATTACTTATTGGAGGGAAACAGAATAAAAGTCTGAAGACCACAGATGACAAAGTTAGGCAAAGAAGGGGAAGAAAAAGTTGTGGTTTCCCACAGCCCCCTCCAATCCAGTTGGAGAAAACACAAGCCTCGATGCAACACACTAAAAAGCGACCGTTTGCAAAAACACCCACACAGCCCTCTTTCTCTCAGCCTTTTTGCTAAAGAGGGAGAGAGAGGTTCACCCCTTAATCCATTGAATTTCAACACCAATTCCTCCAGAGAGAGCTACATAGGTAAAAAAGGAGAGTATAGGACTGTGCAGCTATATCTTCAAAAAAGACCATGACTCTAAAGGACCCTAAAGGTCTTACGTTCTCTAAAACCCCTGCCTCTTCGCATAAATAAATAAATAAAACCAGAAAAGATGCAGTAACAAATAAGGAAGTACAAGGGAGTTGCCCCGCTGTGGTGCAACGACCAGAAATGAGAAAGGAACCAGCATAAAACAACAAGAAAGTGGGGGGGAGATTGCTACCCTGCAACCCTCACCATTACACAAAGATTGTTTCTGTTGATCCCAGCAATATTCAAAGCTTGAAACAAAAGAAACAAAGTCCCCCCTCTCCTTTCCTCAGGAGAAATCAACTGAAGAAGGATAGCTGGGGGAAACTTAACAAAATAAAGATTCTCTCCCCTGTCCCAGCCCTCTGGAACCCAGAGCCCTGGCCTTGACACATAACACAATTACACAGTTGTGTTAAAGCAGAGAGAAAACACAAAGAGATCCACACAATATCACACACACCTATATTTGGCCTGTGCTTCTGGGTAACACAGCACTCTGCAACAACTCAAAAGATAACCTCAGCCATTATTTTGGAACCTATTTCCAATAGTACCTCCAAATGGAGTATTTGCTGTAGAGCAACCCCAAACCCATTATGTCCCATGTAGTGCTTTTCACCAACCTTCTTTTTTTTTTTTAGTGTTCTTTAGTCATCCACATTCATCACACAGCACTTCATTAATCACACACCACTTCATCACACAACTAAATTTCCCAATCATTCAGTCCTTTCACACCAAACCAAACGCTACCTACCTTTTTCCTTTTCCTCCTACCTATGCGCTGTTTTCATCAGTGGACTTCTTACCACTGATTACTGACACCGCAACCTATGCGTGTGGGTTCCCCAACGAACCTCTTATCATTGGGTACTGGCACCACGCTGGAGAGTGATCAGCTCTCCCATCTTCTCCCAATAGAGAAGGCCATTCCTTACCCTGCCGGCTCCTGTCTCCCAATGTTCCTCTGTTCCTCGGTCCGTTGCCGTCTTCGTACAGGTCAAGGGGGGGGGGGCCAAGGACACGTCCCAGTCTCCTCTGGCAAATCTGCCAGGCGGCCGCAGGAGAAGAAGGGCGGCTCCCAGGAACCCCCCCCCCTCTGTACGATAGGGCAAGGGGGCTGCCTCTGGTCAAAGAAGGCTAACCCTTCATCCGAGTCACGCTTGCACCAGGAAATGTTGCGCCCATGACTATTAATGACCAAAAGGAAAATATTCCAAGCAGCTTTTCAGATAAAAAATCCTTTTATTGATTAGATTTGATTTGTCGTGACAAAGCAAATGATGCAGTTGGCTAGTGCCCAAAATTCTGCATACCCTCAAGCACATGCAGGGGTATTTTATACCCTTTACAAACTGCTAATAACCCAACCCCTAGCATTCCTTCTGGCCAATCAGGGTGGGGGATACACCTATCTGGCCGTCTTACATGTTTCAAGCGGCTTTAGCCATCAGGAGGTGCTATATACTTATTCTAGCATTTAACTGCCTAGCCGTTGACCTTTGCCTGCACCTGCATCCTTATAATAGCTAAGGCTATTGCTGACGTCGGTCATGGGGTCAGTTCTGCGGTTAACTAGTCTACCGAAACTAGACAGAGGAAGTTTTGTGGTTAGCTACTTACTGGAATCTTGCTGAACTGCTGAACTGCTGAAACTGCTGATATGTCTTAAGAAGCTGCAATGTAAGGATTTTGGCTAGGGCAAAGTTCAATCGGTCAAAAGGGAATCTGAGCGAAGCTGTATCTAAAATGGGGTTTCTTTCTGGCTATCTCTTTATAAACCTGAGACCATGCCTTTCTGGTTATCCCCTTTATCCATTCTGTCCATACATATCTTGGTGCCTCACTATAAGCAGCAATTTGCCTTGCTTGACAAGATTGTTGGCTGCTTATAAATACAGAGATCGTGTCTATTTTTTTCAGAAGGAAACAGCTCATTTTATCTTTATTTCACTTCAGTTACAAACTTTAGGAGTCTGTCATCCAGTGGCCTGATGCAGAATAATTTCCTGCAAGAGACTCCCTGGGAATACTAGATCAGACTAGATTACATTCATGCCATAATATATACTCTCTAAAATGTTCAGAAAGAAGTAAATTGGTTTCATTTACTTTCAGATAAAAAGCTCACATTTTAAACTGTCCATTGGATTATTGCTATGCTTTGAGGAAAAGGCTGGAATTTTAATTAATTAATTCTATTATTTGTACCCGGCCCATCTGACTGGCTTGCCCCATCCACTTTGGGCAGCTTCCAAACATATATAAAAAACTTTAAACACTGAAAAGCTTCCCTATACAGGGCTGCCTTCAGATGTCTTCTAAAGGTTATGCAATTACTCATCTCCTTGACATCTGATGGGAGGGCGTTCCACAGGGAGGGTGCCACTACTGAGAAGGCGCTCAGCCTGGTTTCCTGTAACTTCTCACAGTGAGGGAACCGCCAGAAGGCCCTCAGAGGAGGAACTCAGTGTTCAGGCTGAACAATGGGGGGTGGGGTGGGGTGGAGAGGAGACAATCTTTGAGGTAAACTGGGCTGAGACCATATAGGGCTTTAAAGGTCAGAACCAACACTTTGAACTATGTTCGGAAATGTACTGGGAGCCAATGTAGGTCTTTCAGGACCAGTATAATATGGTCTCGGCGGCCACTCCCAGTCACCAGTCTACCTGCTGCATTCTGGATTAGTTGTAGTTTCTGAGTCACCTTCAAAGGTAGCCCCATGTAGGGCGCACTGCAGTAATCCAAGCAGGAGATAACCAGAGCATGTACCACTCTGGCGAGACAGGCTAGATCTAGGCACATCAAAGAAGCGTTTCAGTTAAACGCGTTGCAAACTTCGTATGCGAAATCGGGTTAGCAAAAATGGAACTCCACAGCTCCATCTGGTGTCACAGTGTTAGAATGCATAAACAACACATACAGTATAATGAGCTTTTTCTTTGCCAATGTAGCTGAGTCCACAGTGGGCAGGCTGGTAGGGTCTCAACCGATGTACCAGATAGAGCTGGTAGACTTTAAATACACACTTTAAAACTGGGCAGAATTATTATTATTTTTTTGCCTTTCAACAATCATATTAATTCAAATTCTTTTAAAGTTGAATAACCTCACATTCTATAAAAAGCCACAAAATCAGTTCCCCTTAATCCCCATTGCAGACTACATCCAGCTTTAATTACACTCAGTCTGCAGGGAGCACATTATATCAATGGAGGCAGGACTTGGTATACTGTGTCCGATCTGGTGAAGGAAAAGGTGAAACCGGCAGGGTGCACCCAGTGCCTGCATTCTTAGCTTTCTGCATACTGTTTTCGATGCCTTTAAATCTCTTTCTATTTTTACCTTATAATATTTCACTGATCTGCTGCCTAGGGAAGGATGAAACTGCAGCTAATAGGTGGGAAGTGACACACACACACAATGTATTCGGTGATGATGGGACCCTGGGTCAACTTGGATGCGCCCAGGCGGGATGAGGATGCTTGGCATTAATCTCTTTGGTGGCGTCATTCCTGGGAGCCCAAAGAACAGGCAACAACATGGCTTCTACCTGGCAATTTTTAGCACTATGATGCAGTTGCCAGGAAGGAAACAGGAGCCCTCAAAGTACTCCTACAAGAACAAAGCCTTACTAAGTTGTAGCCTAATGGATACTAAGAAAAAGTAAACCGTTCAACATATATAATGTTTACATGTTTTTATGTCTATGCATAAAATACACATCCTGGGCAGGTCTGCACCTGTCAGTTGGTGATGGGAACAATTCACCATTGATCCAGGACACCAGACCCGGAATAATTTGAGGATGCATCTATGGACTATGCAACCTTAGTCATCTTCAGGCATTACAGTACAGTACACTGTTCACAGACGAAACAAAATAGGAAATTCTTTCCAGTAGCACCTTAGAGACCAACTGAGTTTGTTCTTGGTATGAGCTTTCGTGTACATGCACACTTCTTCAGAAAGCTCATACCAAGAACAAACTCAGTTGGTCTCTAAGGTGCTACTGGAAAGAATTTCCTATTTTGTTTCGACTATGGCAGACCAACACGGCTACCCACCTGTAACTGGAACTGTTCACAGAATGTGTGATTGTTTTTTTTGGGGGGGGGTGTGATAGGTGCCCCAGCTCTGCCCTCTGTTGTCATTGTTTCTGTCACCCTCAACTTATGGAAAGTGATGTGCGACGTGCAGATCTTCCTGTATCTGCAGAGGTTTCCTACACATTTTGGAATCTGCTCCACAGTCATCCTCTATGAACTGAGAGTGATGGAAACAACAGCTGGGAGATGGTTATACACAAATCTAGCACCCTTCTCCACACTGGCTCCTCACATATTTTGTGAAATTAATGGTCACATTCCCACCATACATTTAAAGCACTAGGATATGTCTTTGAACAGTCATGGCTT